>NC_061089.1:74825022-74930022 GCF_015104395.2 Macrobrachium nipponense
TGGTAGAACCAGCGGGCTTGGAGGACTGCAGGCGATCGCCAACACGAGGTGGCGATCGAGCTGCAGACCTAGTCGAGCCGTCTCGCTGTGGAGAACGGCTGGACCGAGAACAGCGGTCCCCGGTCGTCTGTGTCAGAGGAGCTAGTGCTGGTCGCCGTACCCGATCGCTCTCTGTGAGAGCGACGGTCAGGCGACCGGCGAGCTCCACTGTCACGGTGAGATCGGTGCGTATCCTCACGGTGCGTCAGTTCGCTGGTCCCAGCCGTGGCTGGTGCCGGCGAACGGGGGGACCTCTTCCCAGCCTCAGCCCGTGGCCGGTCATGGACCGTCACGTCCGCCCGGGTAGCCAGCTGCTCGCCGCGAGAGCGAGAGCTGGCCTGTGAGAGTCGCGTGAGCGGCTGTCACCAGTCTTCCGCTCCGTGCCGTGAACAACCTGACGCTGAGCGGACTCAGAGGTCTGGTTCCTGGCTGCACGGTCGTCTGGTATGCGACCGTACACTCGGTCCACCTCCCGCGAACGAGTGGCCGAGCCGGACCCTGCTGCTGTGGCCGAACCACTGACAGCAGGTGAGGAAGTGCCGGTGTTAGCCGGCACCCCTCTGGTCCCCGTAGTCTTCTTCCTTGCGGGAGAAGAGACGGGTCCTGCTCCCGAAGGAGCAGGGCGACCAGCGGAAGAACCCCCCGTCTCACCAGAGCGAGACGGGCCCTTAGAAGTTCCCGAAGGAGACTTCTTAGGGGGGGGGGAGGCGACCTTCTTCTTCTTCGGCGGGGGAGCCTTAGAAGAAGAAGGGGAAGAGGCGGCAGACGACGACGACGACGAAGAAGACGATGAAGACGACGACGACACCTTCCTCCTCTTCTTCTTCCTCTTCGTCAACCTCCTCAGGACCGACGTCAGATCTGTCATCCAGGACGGAGCCGGGGCTGCTGTTGCCGAAGCAACAGGGCCCGGACGTACCTGTCCGAACAGAACCAGCATCGGGAGCAGCGGCGCCAGGAACAGGAACAACCATCAGCAGGTGCGAGCATCACAGGAACGGCAGACGAGACAGCAGGAGCAGGTACAGGTACAGCAGCGGTGGTCACGGCAGGTACGGCAGACTGTGGTGATTGGTACAGGTGGTCGAACCAGCGGCACAGACATCCTAGGTACCGTGGAGGTCCAGGGGCGAGCTCTTCGGACACACGAAGTCCGGTCGCGGCAGCACGGCAAACCCAGGTGGCGGCATCACACTCCCCCGAGTTACGGCGACTGGCCCCTGCACCGATGTAGTGGGTGTCACAGAGACCGCGTGCTGGGTGTACACCAGGTGAGGAGGTGAAGCGTAGCCGGGTGTTGTAAGGGTCGTGGTGGTGGTCGAGACCGTTGCATGGGTGACCGCCACGGCGCCAGCGAGATGGTAGAGCAGCCCCTGGACACTCGGCACGCCCTGCACCCCAACGATGCCCACACCTGTCCGAGGTCGTCCTTCGCGGCAACCGCACCTCCTGAGGAGGCAAAAGTCGGGTGATTAGGGGGATCCTCTACCCGCTCGCCCGAAGACGAACGGATAGAGGACCCAGAGTACAACTGGACGTCAGGGTATCTAGCGCCCCTCCTCCACACTCGACAAGTCAGGAAGAGAAGGACCTAGACACCCCCCCCGAAGGGGAAGGCGCGAGACATGGAAGTTGAGCGGGGCGGCGGCAAAGGAAGACGAAGTGTCCGTCACCAAAGGAGTCACGGGAGAGCTTTCCGACGACTCCTTTGCAGGCCTTCGTTTCTTCCTGCCCTCATACAAAGTCCACTGCGCCTCCGACCAATCATTACACACATCACAGGGCTCGGCTCGGGTGCATTCGCGCCCGCCCCACACCGAGCACATAAAATATGAGGGTCAATCTCCGGAACGATCTAAACTTCCCGCATTTACGCCCCTTCGATACCCGGGCAAAGTCTCCGTGGGGTAGCGAGGCGAGGAGATTCCATCATAATTACTAATTGAGCAGCAATTAATATGAAAAAAGAGAATAATTGTACTTACAAAAACTCTTTCACACACAATTACAACAATACTTAGAAAGCAAAACGACGAGAACGCAGGCAGAGAGCGTCGAACAACACGTCCATGCACCGCGAGGCCGAAAGCAAAAGTGGTTTGTTTACCTCACAGTCGCGCGCGCCGCGCGCCTGTCGGACAAGCAAGTTAACTAACTAACCGAACCCCTTGTTCGAAAGCTTACGACCTATCCAGCTGCCGCTAGTACCTTCCTATTGTAAAAGGACCGAACGGTTTGTATGCCGTGTCGGAACAAATGAGATGCTAACTCATCAGAGCCATCCCTTACTGCTCCATCCATACAAGCTAATACACTCGAAAGCTCTTCCAGCGAAAGCGAGTCTTGACTCCTCGATTGTACATCCAAAGCCCCGAGGCACCAATCTAAAAAGTTAAACACCTCTAGCGTCTTAAATAACCCCTTGAGGTGATGATCAGTCTCCGTCATTGTCCAGGAAACCTTAGCCGATGACAAATAAGACCTCCTTGGAGCGTCCACCAAATTGGCGAAATCTCCTTGAGAAGAAGACGGTGCTTTCAATCCTGCTTCTTCTCCTGTTTCGTACCAGATCCCAGCTCTCCCTTTCAGTCTAGATGGAGGAAGTGCAAACGAAGTCTTCCCTTTAACCTTCCTTGAATCCATCCAATCCTGGACTCTCTTTAAACGCTCTCTTCGCAGAGAGCGAGAAGTGGCCATCTTAACGAAGCCAGGGGCCTTCCTGGCCTTCGATGAGGCAAATTGTGAAGGTGGAGAGCAGGAACGGGCCGCTTGAAAATTATCTGGGAACAATTTCTTAAGTAAATCCGTCAACGTCTTATAGTCTGACGACGCTGACGCATTTGGTTCGTCATCATCAGTAGGGCAGCGATCACTGGACGAATCCTTCTCTCGGTCATCAGCGCCCTTCAAAGATCGCGATGACTTCGACACTTTAACATGAGAAACATCCTGACGCTTCGGACTCAACTGTTGATCGTCCTGGAAAGCGTCCCGATATGCAAGCCCCGCGCGTTCTGAGAAGCGTCCTGCAGAGCGTCCTGATGTGTAGGACGCCGTGCGTGCCTGAACAGCGTCAGCTGGAGCGTCTTGGCGAGCGTTCTGCGCGTCTTCTCGAGCGTCCTGGTAAGCGCTTCGTTGCTTAAGACGCCGAGCGTGATCATCAACATGCAAAGCTTGAACTTCCGATATGGATCCTTGAGCGAACTCGGCCTTTTGACAAAGACGCCGGCCGCCTGTGCGACAACTCACGTCTCTGTCAAATTCGTCTCTCCTAGACGCCCTTTCATGAGGAACGTAATCACGTTCTCTAATGCGTCGGCTACTAGGAGGAGACTCCAAGGCCGAAAAACGCGGATAGGAGGAGCCGTACTGCTCAGTCCTCTTAACAGGCAGCCACCTATCTTTCCTTCGATGACTAGTTTCTGCTGCTTTCTCTCAAAATAGGAGGCTAACTGTCTCTGCATTTCCCAAAGGCATTTTCCTTGATGGGTGGGGAAAGTTCTCGATCAGGAGGAAGGACTGACATCCTGTGCGAGGAAGATGGGCGAGGGGATGCCCTTTCCTTCAACTCAGGAACATGCTTAGAGCGACTTGGACGCTCGAAAGAGTCCTCCCCTGATGAAGTCTTGTTCCTTTTCTGTGGCGGAAAAGGAAAAGCTTCAAAATCTTCAGGTGATGAATCTACGTAATGATCAGAAGGACGTGAAGCGTCCTCTCTCTGAAACCTCTCTTAAGAGGCGACAAGGGCGACGGCCGCCTGTGCGACACTTGCGCCCCTGCCGCTCTCCCCCCGTGAGAGTCTTCCGAGCGTCCCAACCTCTGCGAGGAGAGGAAGTCCTCGGAAGAAGAGAAGCACTCTTTAAGTATTCGTGCCCGTGCACGAACACCGGCAGCCTGAGATTCATCCTCAGTTTCTGCCGAAGGGACGTCAGACCGGTCATTAGATCCCGTAACCCTCCTTCGGCTTTCGGCTTGCCCTCTCCCTAAGGCCTGGGAGTCCCGGCAGGGCCTAGGCCTAGAGGCATTATGGGACCGATCTGACCCCCCTTCCACCACACTAGATGCACTAACACTTTTATCACAATTCACATTTGACTGTAGAGCAATCACTTTAGATTCCAAGGCGCGAATCGACTCCATGATCGTAATAATACGCTTCCTTCTGCAGACACTTCCTGATTGTTCGGAAGGCAATACAACAGGATTAGGTTTGAATTACATCTACAAGAGGATTTAATGGAGATACAATTCTACCTTGACTTCTATTCACAGAAGCACTCCTAGAGGAAGACCTCCTGATTCTATCACGCTCAAGCTTTCTCACGTAAGAATCATATGCCTTCCATTCAATTTCAGTCAATTGCTCACACTCGACGCATCTATCATTCAACATACATACATGACTACGACATTTCGAGCACACTGAATGAGGGTCTACCAAAGCTTTCGGCAACCTCACCTTACATTCATGCACCTTACACACCCTGAAGCTAGCAGAGCTAGATCCAGACATCGTAATCAAAGAAAAGTCAAAGCCAAATCCAAATCAAATCCACTATCACGTATGCCAAGCCAACAAGCCAAACCAAAACCAAAAGTCAATCAGAATACTCAAGTTAGCACAAGAAGTTTCAAAATCCTAGGCGGAGGTCTGTAAACAGTTGTTTACCGACCGTGACAGAGAAAAATCTGAATAGAAAATGGGAATGATTCCTGATATCCGCCTCCCAGCGGCGGGAATGGGTACTAACCACCTGGCCGCCCACTGCGTGTGCCGGGAGTTTGAAATTCTGTCGGACGTCGGAGAATACAGCTATATATATATCTGACAGGTAAGTTTCATGAACAAAACTTATTTTAATGTACAGACTGATTGCTTCATTTGTGGGAAGTCAAATAAACGCAAGGCAAGACTAACAACATTTCAGTTGGTGATGGATCAAGGACTTGTGATTATTTCCTATCAGCAGCATCAGAAAGTGATGAGGTCATTTGAATGTGCATGTCCGTAATCCCAGACTTATTTGCATATAATGCAAAATATTGCAAGGTTTGTTACAGCACGTAATGTACATTTCTCACAGAAATATCAACGCAGCTTGAAAGCAGCGCAAACCCGCAAGCATTTATAACAAGACTGTGCTTCCTTTAAGCAATGACATCTGAAGTACAGTACTTTCTAAATTGAAAGAGACTGTCACATTATCCTCATTGCAAGGTTTGAACAATGACTGTATGTCACAAAAGCACTTAACTTAAGCAGTGAACATAAGAGTCTTCATTTGTTACTCATATGGAGTTGACAAAAATGACAATTTGTCTAAAACAAAATTGCATTCCTAACTATACAAACCTGAGGTCCTTTTTACAATAGGAAGGTACTAGCGGCAGCTGGATAGGTCGTAAGCTTTCGCAACAAGGGGTTCGGTAGTTAACTGCTTGTCCGACAGGCACGCGCGCGCGCGACTGGGAGGTAACAAATCACTTTTGCTTTTGGCCCAAGCAAAAACTGCAGAGTGAGGGGTGGCATGAGGTGGGGCTATGTGTAAAAGGACCTCAGGTTTGTATAGTTAGGAAAAATGCAATTTTAGACAAATTGTCATTTGTTCCGACACGGCATACAAACCTTCGGTCCTTTTACAATAGGAAGACTCACTTCTTGGTGGGAGGAATCTGAGTCTTTTGTGAACAGACTGTGTTATTTTCGCCCAACCTTGGAAGCCTCCCTGGTCGTAAGAGCGAGGGAGGGATCCAAGCCTCTGTCCGATTGATCGGGTGTGCACCGCAGGATCAATGGTCAGACCTCTGGACCGAGTACTAAGAGAGAGGCATGCGTATCTCTTCGTACCAGCAATGTAAGAACTTGTTCCTGTACAGGAGCAAATATAAAGTCATGGGTTTGACTCTTGTAGGCATCCACTTTCCCCCCCTTGTAGAAGGAAGTGGTGGATATTCTGCTCCTATCCCTAGTGAAAGGGATAGGATGGGGCTCCTGTCATATAGCTCCTGCATCTCGTCCTCATCCAGCGTAGTGACGACCGTGGCCCTCTGCCCACAGGTAGAGGAGGAAAAGATGGAAGAGAGAGCCAGTCACTCACTCACTCACACATCCATCCACACAGTCACACCGGACTCGATGCTGTTCAGCCTGCGAGGGTCTGGGTTAGCTACACAACTTGTTGAGCAGCCACCACGGGTCCCCAAGGAAAAGGTATCAAGGACCTGTGGGCAATATCCCGAAGGTAGAAGACGTAAAGTAGTCTGGTTAGCCAGACCCCTGCCTTCAGGACCTGCGCCACGGAGAAGTTCTTACGAAACGCCAACGAGGGGCAATACTTCTGACTTCGTGAGCTCTCGGACCGGGACGTACGGATGTCGTCACTACCATCATCCTCATACGCCCTTCTGATGACCTCACGCAGTCCAGAATGAAAGAGTTGTTCTTGGATACTTCTTTCTGTGACCCCGGTGCTAACGAAGAGGCGTCGACACTCAGGCCTGAGGTGTCGAGTTTCTCTTCAGATAGCGCCGTAGCGCCCTCACAGGACAAAGCAGCATCTCATCCGATCATTATCGGTGAGTCCAATAGGGAGGGAATCGTGAATGACTCAACCTGTCGTCAGGGATCGACGGTTTCTGAGTCTTCGCAACGAAGTTCGGGACGAAATCGAGCGTCACAGATCCCCATCCCCTGGAGTGTCGTACATCATAGGAAAGACCATGAAGTTCCCCTACTCTCTTCGCCGATGCCAGGGCCAGCAAGAAGAGGGTCTTGAGGGTCAGATCCCTGTCTGACGACTCTCGGAGTGGCTCGAAACGGCGTTCGAGTCAGACTCCTAGGACGAGAGTCACATCCCACGCAGGGGGCCTGAGTTCCCTGGGTGGGCAAGACCTTTCGAAGCTCCTCATAAGCAAGGAGATCTCGAACGAGTTCGAGATGTCCAATCCCCTCAGTTTCAGGACGAGCGCCAAGGCGGCTCTGTATCCTTTGACTGTGGGGACTGAGAGGAGCTTCTCTCGGCGAAGAACGAGGAAATCCGCTACCTGCTGAAGAGTGGCTCTGAGAGGAGATAGACCCGTCTACGACACCAACCACAGAAGACGGCCACTTCCCCTGGTACACAGCTGCAGAGGACTGACGGACGTTTCCAGCCATTCTCTGTTGCTGCGCTACGAGAAAAGCCTCTCGTTCGCACGAGATGGTGGATAACAGCCAGCCGTGAAGACGTAGGGACTGGACTGCTCGGTGGTACCGCTCGACGTGTGGCTGGGCGAGAAGGTTGTGCCAAGGGGAATCTCTCTCGGTTCTCCTGCGAGAAGAGCCAGCAGGTCCGGATACCAAATGGCCTGTGGCCATTTGGGAGCCACCAGGATCATCCTGAGATTCGGGGTGACCAGTGCTCGACTGATCACCTTGCGAATCAGGCTGAACGGGGGAAAGGCATAGGCGAAGAGGTTGTCCCACGGGTGTTGAAGAGCGTCCTCTGCAGCTGCCCATGGGTCCGGCACGGCCGAGAAGAACACCTGGAGCTTCCTGTTGTGACGGGTGGCGAACAGATCCACGATGGTTCGCCCCCACAGGTCGCAGAGCCTTTCCGCCACGTCCTGGTGTAGAGACCATTCGGTTCCTATCACCTGATCCCGACGGCTGAGCGTGTCTGCTACTATTCATTCCTCTTCCCTGGAATGTAGCGTGCCGACAGCTCTATTGAGTGTGCCTCGGCCCACTCGTGCACCTGCCGAGTCAACTGGTACAACGGGAGAGACACTAGTCCCCCTGTTTGTTGACGTAAGCCACCACCGTGGTGTTGTCGCACATCAACACCCACTGAGTGTCCCATCAAAGCGGGGTCCTGAAACTCTTGGGAGGGAGCGAGGAAAAACGCTTGCCTTTTTGAGTTTTCCACAGTACATTGATGTGAAGGTGCTTGGGGGGTTGTCGTTCTCAATCCACCACTCCTGAAGTCAGCAACTCCTCCAGGTGTGCGCCACCCCCCATACCCCCTCGTTCGATGCGGTCTGAGCAACAGCTGCATGTCCGGGGGGGGAGTGCGCAGGGGCACTCCTCTTAAGAGGTTCCTGTCGTCCAGGCCACCAGGCTAGGTCCTGCCTCACCTCCTGTGTCAGTGACACTGGAAAGCTTGGGGATCCGTCGCCTGTGACCAACTCTCCTTTAGTCTCCACTGAAGAGAACCGCAGTGAAGACGCCCGTGAGGGACTAACCTTCTCGAGTGACGACAGGTGTCGCCGATCACGACTTGCCATCGCTGAGCTGCCTGTTCCTGCCGAGACAGGAACTGGTTGGCTGCCTCCCTGAATCTGCTGATCCGCGAGTCTGCGGGGAAGACTCGCCCTGCTACCGTGTCGATCAGCATACCCAGGTACTTCACCTCTGCTTGGGCTCGAGATCGGACTTTTTCGAAGTTCACAACGATCCCCAGATCGCGACAGAACTCGAGCAGTCGATCCCCTGTTCCTGTAGCAACTGCGAGCGGGAGCTCGCCAGGACTCACCAATCGTCGAGATACCTCATCAGACGTTATCCCGTGCGAATGGGCCCAAGCAGACACCAGAGTGAACACTCGCGTGAACACCTGTGGGGCGGTTGAGATACCGAAGCAAAGTGCCCTGAACTGGTACACCGTTCCCCGTCGAGGATGAAGCGGAGGTACTTTCTGGAGACTGATGAATGGGGTATTTGAAAATACGGGGGCGCAAACCCTCCTCAAGTCCACTGAAAGCATGAAATCGTTCTGCCCTGATGGAGTCGAGCACTGAGCGTGCCGTCTCCATCGTGAACCGGGTCTGGCGAACAAACCGGTTCAGGGGAGAGAGATCTATCACCGGGCGCCAGCCTCTCGTAGACTTTTCCACCAGGAAGAGTCGACTGTAAAAGCCCGGTGACTGATCCGTGACGACTTCTACAGCTCTCTTGCTCAGCATGGTCTTGATCTCCTGTCCTCAGTGCTACGTCCTTCGATGACCCTGGAACGTACGACTGCTGTTGGACCGGGTTGGAGGTGAGGGGTGGCCGAGATTTCGAAGGGTAATAGATACCCTCCCCCCGAAGGACATCTACAATCCAGGTCTCGGCGCCGTAGCGCTGCCAAGTTGCCCAATGGCTGGCCAGGCACCCCCCCACTTCCGGCAGCAGGTGAGGGGGAACGCCGTCCCTAGCGTTTCCCCCCTTTCTTCGACTTCTTCCCAGAGCCTCCACGGGAGGAGGAGGGCTGGGAGGAGGGCTGGTTACGGCTCCCCTTGCCAGAAGTCGAAGAAGACAGAGTCATTCCCCGGGGCTTCGACGCAGCTACCGTCTTAGCCACCGAGAAGCGCTAGCCGAGGCTCTTAGACTTGGCCGCAGTCCGAGGCTGGCCCAGAAGCCTTCGAGACCGCCTGGTGAACCAGCCGGTCACTGCGTCAGTGCGCCGTCTGTCCACCGCAGCGTCCACCATCTCTCCTGGGAAGGGGAAGAGACGTGGAACTCCGTAAAGGTCCGTTGCGAAGTCCCAACGCCGCTTCACGCCCAAGCCCGCCCTGGAAACAAACCCGAGTAAGGTGGAACAGCGTCCCTTAGTCGGAGAACCAGGTTGGCCCACAGGTTCACCGTCTGGTGGGCAAGGAAGGAGATGGCTCTTCCTCCAGACTGGCAAAGTCTCCTGAAGGCCGAGTCATCTTCGGGAGAAATTCCCCCGGAGTTGGCTGCGACCTTAGATACTGTGAGGGACCACAGATCTAGCCAGGAGACGGCCTGGAAAGCTGCCATGGCGGTAGATTCCAGGCCGAGTGCCTCTTGCTGCGAGAACCACAGGTTCTCGGACAGGAGCTGCTGCAGAGACACACCCGGAGTTAGCCTGGCTAACTCCGGGTTCACCTGTTTGGGCGGCATCGGGTCTTCAGATGGCACGTAAAAACGCCGCTGTCGCAGCAGAGGAGGTGGAAGCAGCTTGCTCGACCTGCCAGACTTGAGCGAACCGTCTTGTCCGGAGACAAGCGATTCAACCTGGTCCAGCACTGAGTCCGCAAGCTCAGAACGCGGCAAACCCACCGTCGGTCTGGGTTCCCTCTTCGGGCCCCAGAAACGACTCGAGCCGGGACGTGGGCTCGGATGGTGGGAGCGGCGATCCTTCCGCGAGGTCGTTGTGCTGACGAATCAGCGCAATAACCTCGCCAAAGTTCCTCTGGATCTCAGGAGTGACTGCGTCTGCGGAGTCGGACCGTCCAGTCCCTCAAACAGGAGCACCTCCCTAGACCCTCCTCCCTCAAGGAGAGGAGCAGCGACAGACCCCTCTCGGTCTCCTCCAACCACCTGTGCGTACGACCTGGCTGGTCCGAGAACCGAGCTGGTAACGTACGACGACGTGGTGGATCCTGAAGGGCGCACCCCTCACGATCACTCCTCAATACCTCGCCCCCTCCCGGTGTAACCCGAGGAAGGTTGAAGGTATGGGAGAGGAAGACCTGACGCTCCCTCCGCTCGCTGGCAGAACCAGCGGGTCTTGGAAGACTGCAGGCGATCGCCAACCCGCGGTGGCGATCGAGCTGCAGACCTAGTCGAGCCGTCTCGCTGTGGAGAACGGCTGGACCGAGAACAGCGGCCCCGGTCTCGTGTGTCAGAGGAGCTGGTGCTGGTCGCCGTACCCGTGCGTCAGTTCGCTGGTACCAGCCGTGGCTGGTGCCGGCGAACGGGGGGACCTCTTCCCCAGCCTCAGCCCGTGGCCGGTCATGGACCGTCACGTCCGCCCGGGTAGCCAGCTGCTCGCCGCGAGAGCGAGAGCTGGTCTGGTGAGAGTCGCGTGAGCGGCTGTCACCAGTCTTCCGCTCCGTGCCGTGAACCTGACGCTGAGCGGACTCAGAGGTCTGGTTCCTGGCTGCACGGTCGCTGGTAGGCGACCGTTACACTCGGTACCTCTCTGCGAACGAGGCGGCCGAGAACGGACCCTGCTGCTGTGGCCGAACCACTGACAGCAGGTGAGGAAGTGCCGGTGTTAGCCGGCACTCCTCTGGTCCCCGTAGTCTTCTTCCTTGCGGAAAGAAGAGACGGGTCCTGCCCCGAAGGAGCAGGGTGACCAGCGGAAGAACCCCCCGTCTCACCAGAGCGAGACGGGCCCTTAGAAGTTCCCGAAGGAGACTTCTTAGGGGGGGGGGAGGCGACCTTCTTCTTCTTCGGCGGGGGAGCCTTAGAAGAAGAAGGGGAAGAGGCGGCAGACGACGACGACGACGAAAAGAAGACGATGAAGACGACGACGACACCTTCCTCCTCTTCTTCTTCTTCTTCATCAACCTTCTCAGGACCGACGTCAGATCTGTCATCCAGGACGGAGCCGGGGCTGCTGTTGCCGAAGCAACAGGGCCCGGACGCACCTGTCCGAACAGATCAGCATCGGGAGCAGCGGCGCCAGGAACAGGAAACAACAATCAGCAGGGTGCAGGCATCACAGGAACGGCAGAAGAGACAGCAGGAGCAGGTACAGGAACGGCAGCAGTGGTCACGGCAGGTACGGCAGACTGTGTAGGCGGTCCAGATGGGCGGACCAGCGGCAACAGACATCCTAGGTACCGGTGGGAGGTCCAGGGCGAGCTCTTCGGGCACACGAAGTCCGGTCGCGGCAGCACGGCAAACCCAGTGGCGGCATCACACTCCCCCGAGTTACGGCGACTGGCCCCTGCACCGATGTAGTGGGTGTCACAGAGACCGCGTGCTGGGTGTACACCAGGTGAGGAGGTGAAGCGTAGCCGGGTGTTGTAAGGGTCGTGGTGGTGGTCGTGACCGTTGCATGGGTGACCGCCACAGCGCCAGCGAGATGGTAGAGCAGGCCCCTGGACACTCGGCACGCCCTGCAACCCAACGCTGACCCACACCTGTCCGAGGTCATCCTTCGCGGCAACCGCACCTGAGGAGGCAAAAGTCGGGTGATTAGGGGGATCCTCTACCCGCTCGCGCGAAGACGAACGGATAGAGGACCCAGAGTACAACTGGACGTCAGGGTATCTAGCGCCCTCCTCCACACTCGACAAGTCAGGAGAAGAGAAGGACCTAGACACCCCCCCCGAAGGGGAAGGCGCGAGACATGGAAGTTGAGCGGGCGGCAGGAAAGAAGACGAAGTGTCCCGTCCCCACCAAAGGAGTCGCGGGAGAGCTTTCCGACGACTCCTTTGCAGGCCTTCGCTTCTTCCTGCCCTCATACAAAGTCCACTGCGCCTCCGACCAATCATTACAAACATCACAAGGCTCGGCTCGGGTGCATTCGCGCCCCCGACACCGAGCACACAAAATATGAGGGTCTATCTCCGGGAAAGAGCGGAACTTCCCGCATTTACGCCCTTCGGTACCCGGGCATAGTCTCCGTGGGGTAGCGAGGCGAGGAGATTCCATCATTATCAAATTTAGTTGAATTAATATGAAAAGAGAGAATGATTGTACTTACAATGAACTCTTTCATACACAACACAACCAAATACTCAAGAAAGCAAAACACGACGAGAAGCGGGCAGAGGGAGCGGGTGCGAAACCCAAAAACGTCCACTCGCTGTGAGGCCGAAAGCAAAAGTGATTTGTTTACCTCCCAGTCGCGGCAGCGCGCGCCTGTCGGACAAGCAGTTAACTACCGAACCCCTTGTTCGAAAGCTTACGACCTATCCAGCTGCCGCTAGTACCTTCCTATTGTAAAAGGACCTCAGGTTTGTATGCCGTGTCGGAACAAACCCAATGTTCTCAATGAAAATTGCGTAACACGGTTTAATGCAAATATTCTTATGTAATTATTGCAATGATATAAACTAAAATCAAGTTAATTAATACACCAGTAATCACATTTAACAGGGAAAATTAAGCCACTTTAAGAATAAAAAGACTGCGGTGTTGACTGGACCACAACTCATAGTTAACTAATGTAAAAAACGAATTGGCTTCAATGTACTGGGTGGGTGACCAGGCCTGTGTGATAGGCTGAAGGAGTGGTGCCTTATCTGCAATTTTGAAGATTCTTGGCATGAAAATTTGTACTGACAAGAAGGAAATAATGGGCTGCATGTGCTTGCCACAGGGGTTACAGGAGGTCAGCAATGTTCCAGGGGGTGGCAGAAATGATACTTTACGCTTTATCCACAATTTTAAAGATTGTAACATGATTGGTTGGATGTTCATTGGTCTATCCCCCCAAAAAAAACCCACCCCACTATTTGCCTCACTTAGAAGTCGGTGTGTGAATCAAAAGCTCCCCTACAACATGGTGCAAGCGCTGTAGCATTCGGTATTGTAGTAGTAGCTGAAATTTGACTGTGAAATGGCTACATTCTCGGTTTATTCGTTAGTCTATTTTCCCTTGTATTTCGTGTTACAAACGTCATATAGAACAAGAAATAACACAATAACACGCTACAACCTTCTCCCAGGTGATTTACCCCACCCGTAACCCTGCTTTCCCATCAGTCCCCCTTACTGGTAGTTTAAGAGTTCTGGGGTAATAATTCTCTCTGTGTTCTCCCCCATCGAAAATCCCGCTTTCCCAATGGGTTCCCCTTACCGTAGGATAGAGTTTTACGGTAAATTACAGGTTAATTACAGTCGACCCCAAAAACCAACAGTAAATTGTTAATAAGCAACTGAAATACTATAGGAAACTGCAAATTCCCCAGAAATATCCGCCATGGAATTGGGGTAAAAAACCGCATGGTACATGGGGTGGACCATGTACGATCAATGTGTACAACCCCAAAAAAAGTACATTATAACGCGTCCTGACATCGGAGATGGGCATCAGACGCGACTTGTTGTTAGTGAGAAACGGAGCTAAAGACCTCTACTCCGGTGTCAGGACGCGTTACAATGTACTTTTCTTGGGGTTGTACACATTGATCGTACATGGTCCACCCCTGTACCATGCGGTTTTTACCTATTAGCTAGATCTACCTACCCATTCTATTTCTATTGATACTATTGGACTCTTACCTAGGGTAAACGACCAAATGGCCCCCTGGCGGCCACCTCACCCGTTCTTCAGCCCCCTTCCACAAAAAGTACTTCAATACGTCTTGTCACCCAGGATAAAAATGAGTCACAAGCAAGCGTCCATCAAAACAACACCTTGAGACCTCTAGCTATTTTTCCCATAATGTCTTCAATCGGCTAGCTATGTTGAATTTTCCCCATACCTATCTACCTACAGCTTTAACAGCTTGATGTCCCTTATAGGGTAAATTACCAAATGGCTGGCCTCTATTGTTGAGCAACCACCTTGCAAAAAAGTATATATACTTTAACATCCTGTAACCCAAGATAGACATTAGTCAAGAGCCAGCGTCCATCGAAGCAACACCTCAAGACCTCTACTTTCCTCTTGAAGTAAAGTTTTTTTGGTATTTCTACAGAAGCAGTCCGCACGGACTGCAAGGAACGTAACCGCGGATACGACATCCACTAGGGAGTGGGGGCCGTCCAATGTATTTCGCTGTGTTTAGTACTGGCCCCTGGTGGGTTAATTACAGTCGTTCAAATAAATATTACTTAAAATTCTTGTTCAGTAGGTAAAACTGCATAGAAAAACTGCAACTGCCATAGTCTAGGCTGCCGCGGATGAGTACCCTAGATCTATAGTTTTTTTTACCCAAGTCACAAATTAACGCCAAAATTCCCAATTTTCGGGTAGGTGGTCGCACTATGGTAGAGGTGGCCATTTGGTATTTTACCCTAATGTCGATTTTTCCCATAGGCAAAGGTGGTAGATCTAGGGTACTTGCCTATCCGCTGCGGCCTAGACTATGGCAGTTGCGGTTTTACCTACTGAACAAGAATTTTAAGTTATTTATTTGGACGACTGCAATTAACACCCCCAAGGGGCCAGTACTAAACACTGCGAAAAAAATTGGACGCCCCAATCCCTAGTGGATGTTGTGTCCGCGGTTACGTTCCTTGCCGTCCACGCAGACTGCTTCTGTAGAAATACTCCTAAGGCTTTTAACAGTTTACTAGATGCCCCTATAGGGAGGTTATCTTCAAAATCGTTCATTTCCAACAGAAATGAAAGTGAAATTCATGCAAAACAAGTCAAAATTAGTACTAGGTACCTGGGAAAATACGTTTCATGTCTCTTTGAGGGTGGTTCCTCTTTATCAACATTTACTAGGTAGGTTGCTAGTACCTAGCCTTAGGCTTAGTATTGGGGGTGGGGAGTACCAGTACCTAACCTACCTATAGGCCTAACAGTGGAGATATCTGCGTAGGAGAGGGAAAGCGGGTTAACATAATTAGCCTATACAACCCTAATTCACCAGCTTTAGAGGTTGCAGAGTACCGTACCATTAAATATTTACTAGGCCTAGCCTAATAACCTTAGCCTAGGACATACCTATAGGTAGGTAAGCTATATAGGCCTAGGTTGATGGGTGAACCCGACAGGCTAAAACAAAGATCACTTAGGTATACCTAGGTACCTAGTTAGTATAGGTAGCTAAGCATTGAATGGGTTTACCCTTATTGTTTACCTGCCTATAGTAGTAAACGAATTTAAGTTAAGGCCTACCTCTAATCTAAGGTGAAATTTTATTTCTGCTTGTTTTCGTGGTTCTTCCAGTCACAACGTGACATTACTTTTACCTCCACAAAAATTTGGATATCAACAACATACAAAGACCGTGTGTGTGTTGCTGGTTCTTAAGCGATCACTTCACAAAGGCACAAACACAGTTGCGGGCACACCTATTACACTGTTTATGAGGTGCAAAGCTTTATTTCCTTAATTGTTTACTTTACTCATTATTCAGTTTAACTTTACTTTATGTTACTTCCAAGTGTTTATTTTAATTCATCTCTGTTATCACTTTTTGCAACAAAATTAACCTCGAAAAATTACAGATATTTTTAAATTAGATACAATCCCATCTTCTTCTTCTTCCTAGCTTAAACCCATTTTTATGTGGGGTCGCCAATGTAAATGAGTCGTCTCCATCGATTTCTGCCCTGTGCCTCGTTCTTATTTATACCTTTCAATACCACATCTTCCCCTACACAATCACGCCATCTCTTTCTTGGTCTTCCCTCATATGTCTTCCAACATGACGTTCCTCCCTTCGTAGCAGGTGTCCATACCATCGAAGCCTTCCTTTCTGTATTTTCTTCGATATTTCAACTACCTTTGTCGATCCTCTTATATACTCCTTTCTAATCCTATCTTCCCTTGTTACTCCCGACATCCATCTCAACATTCTCATTTCTGCTACATCCATCTTCTTCTCTGTTTTCCTCATACTTGCTGTTTCTGTTCCATATAACATTGCTGGTCTGACCACCGTCCTATGAAACATTCCTTTCAATTTCAGAGGGACCTTCTTGTCACAGAGGACCCCTGGTGCAGACCTCGTAGCGTATTGGTTAACGCACTCGGCTCACAACCGGGAAATCTGGGGTTCGAGTCCCCGGCGGGGAGAAACGGATGGGCTCGTTTCTTCACACCCAAAGCCTCTGTCCACCTAGCAGTAGAATTAAGGACCCAGTGTTAGTCGACTGTTATGGGTTGCTTCTGGGGTGGTACTGTGTCCTGATTCAGCTAAAAAACTAGTAAGATGTCCTGTAGGGGGAATAACTGATCTAGTCCATTATGGTCAAAACCAAAGCTTTTCGGAGCACACTGTTCGAGACCTTCGGGTCGAATATCTGTATAAAAACCTTATTATATCTTTACATACTCTAGACACCCAAAGTATTAAAGGTAAGCTTTTTTCACTTAGCAGTATTTGTAATACTATAATGTACTGTACAGTGCAAATGTATAGTAAATTCTATAGTACTATACTGCATAAATATAATTTTACTTATTGCGCCATTGCAGGATTATGGCGCTGTTAACTGGTCTAGTACTCCGAAAGAAGATGTGCGGCGGCCGTAGACTTTAAAATCGCTAGGCGTCGAAAATTGCTCAGCGTCAGCAACCAGGAACTGAACCCCTGCTGCTAAGCGAGGGCCGCCTGTACCTCCTAATCATACTTTTTCACTTGGCACTCTAGTTCATTAAGGCTTCTCATTATAGTGACTCAATGTCTCCTCCAACACAGATGAATCTGCATTTGCTTTTCCCTGTCACACAACTGATTCAATAATGTATGTATCTCTGAATCAAGAGGAAACAGGATTGTACTCTTATCTCTTAATATCCAGAGAAATTAACCAACTCTTTTTTTATTATTATTATTATAATGTAACCACCCAAGTACTACAATCCTATTAAAAGCTCGATTCACCTTCACATACAATCCAATATTTAACCCAACTCCCTCTCATTTCTTCTTTTTTATAACTGAGGCAGAGCCGTGCTACTTAGCTTTGACATCCATCGCTTTCCAGTTTAGGAACATTCTTAATTTTGAGGGCCATCCTTATATATTCTCCTAGTTTTCTGTTTGGGGATATCAGTGTCCCTAAATTTATGTCCTGGTCTGATTTTTGTAACGATTTACCCATGAATAAATGTTCGGTGGTGTCCTCCTCCACTGCATAATGCACAGACCTCGTCAAATTGCCCCGGAAGTTAGCCTTTAAGTTCAGCATTCAGTGTGGCATTCATTATGAATTTTATGATACAGGCAGCCTTTGTCTCCAGTTCCCTTCTGTACTTGTTTTCCTCGAAGTTACCTATGAATCTCAGCTTCTTCATTTCTTTTCCTCTTTTCTCTCAAAGTCTCTTGGATATCTTGATTAATTCTTATCTTTATTTCCTCTTTAGTGCTGTTTTGGGATATTCTCTTATTCCATTAATCTCCACTTTTTGTCCAACATTGCCCATAGGGGGCTCTTAATTGATCTTCTACTATTTCTTTTATTAATATTTTCTCCTCCGAATTTATGATGTTGTGGAAAAGCATTATTTTCTTATAATCAATTCTGTTGGCTACTGGCCATATGCCGGACTCCGCTATAATTCCCCAAATACGGCGTGCCCTTAGGGTCATACATTCCTCGGAGGATCCTGTATCGCGTTTTCTCTAGAGCGTTTAACTCGTTTTCCGTTACGTTACTTCATGTCTCTATGTTGGCAAATAAGGTTGGTACAACTACTGTTTCACAGATATTTTCCCTTACCTCTGGTGCCATATTTCCTACTATTTTAACGTCCCCGTATTTTCTGATTTTTCTTGTAGTTGCTCAACCTTTTGATTTCTCGTTTTAATACTTGCTTCCTATGAGTCATTTAGAGTAGTACCATTCTCGTAAGTACTTATATTCTTCCACGCTACTAATTGGAGAATTTTTAAGTTCTGTTCTTATTTCGACATCTGTTTTCTTTGTTTTTTTGTCTATTACTAGCACTGCTGACTTACTCGGCTTTGTATTAAATGTAAATTTTTTAAGCTGCTCTAGGCTACGGCAGTTGCCAATTGCTATATCTATTCCTTCTTTCCTGATGATGGGGAACATTATGTCATCAACAAATATTAGGGACTCTATTGCTATATTTTTTTTATTAGTGTTACGTTCTTCCTGCTTAAATCATTCACTCTGTCAGCCACTATGCTGCATAGCTTTGGGCCGTAAATTGTGCCTTGCCTCACATTTTCTGTTATGTCAATTACTGGTAGTTTCTACCGCAGAAAAAGATGAAGAAATTAATGATAATTCTACTGGTTCCATACTTCTCTTCAGAGCCAGAACCAACTCTCTAAATTTAAATATAGCAAAAAGGCACCAGAATGAAAACATCTGTTGTCCTTTTTGTCATAATACAGTAGAAGACATATTTCATTTCCTCCTATATTGTTGTACTTATAGAGAAGAACGTGTTAAAGCAATTGGACTTCAGGTAATAATGAAATAAGAAAAGAAACCATATACATGTGGAAAAAAAGAGAGAAAAAATGAAAGAGCTCAACAAATAAAAAAACCCTCAAGATTAAGAGGCGCCGTTGCAAAGGCATTGCCTCTACCCATAACCAACCAAGCAACCGCAGGGCATCTTATGATAACCATAGATCAGTATGAAAACAAAAAAAAAACCCTGGATAATGCAAGTAAAAGAGTATATGAAAGAACTAAACATAAACTTAAGTAAAATTGAAGCAGTTAAAGACAAGCAGTTAAGGGAAATAATAAACAATTGGGACAGAAAAACATGGCAGAAAGAAATGAATGAAAAGTCAACGTTAAGAATCTACAGAAAATATAAAGAAAACATAAAAGAAGAAATCTGGTATGACAACACTGAAAAAACCATGCTGATCAGTAGGGCCAGACTAGGTATACTAGGATTAAATGACAGAAATAGGATAAAAGGAGAAGATACAAAATGTTTATACTGTGAGGAACAAAATGAAAATTTAGAACATTTCTTACTTTACTGTCCAGCATACAATGAAATTAGAAATAGATATAGCTTTATGCAGCAACCATATCAAGAAAATAAAGAGGAATTAGTAGCAAATATAATCTTATTGGTAGTTCTAATGAGGGAAGAAGTGGAGAATAGGAAAGATTTTATAAAAGAAATGTGGTATTTTAGAGAGAAGAAACTCAAACAAACACAAACAAAGGAGGAATAAAAGAAGCAAGGGAGCCGTTTCAAAGGCATATCCCACCCACTACTACTACTACTACTACTACTACTACTACTACTACTACTACTACTACTACTACTACTACTACTACTACTACTACTACTACTACTACTGACTGCTTTGCCGTTTTCATTCATTTTCTTATCAACCATGCATCTTTCCACCCTATCATTTTTCCTATATCTTTGATGCAATCCTTCAGATCTAGTTTATCAAAGCATTTATACGCATCCCCAAACCATATGTACGTTGGGGCTCCCAACACTGAGTTGTAGTCAGTCACTGTATTCAGGATTAGCAGGTGATCAACTGTGGATCTTCCCTCTATGCCACCACATTGGAACCGGCGTATCTTCTGCAGAGTTTAACTCATCCTTCGTTATTTCCATCCTCACTTTTTCAAATACCTTGCTTATGTTACTTGTAATGAATATCCCTCTCTTGTTTTCTAATTCTAATTTGCTTCCTTTTTATGCAGTGACAATATTTCCATTTTCTCCCATTCATCCGGAGTGTTTAACTCTTCTTCAATGTCTCCAATTAAGAGTGTTAGACTTTCAATTATTTCTGTACCCATACTTTTTATAATTATATATTTAAACCTTGACTGTCTGGGGTGGATTTATTCTTTAGGTTCCTTGCTGCTTTTTCCACTTCTTGAATACTTGACTTTTGGATTTTTCAGTTTTTCCTGTCCTACTTATGGACATCCATTTCTGGTACTGGAGGTTAATTTCATCTGCTACCCTCCTAATTTCATCTTTAGGTTTATCTAATAAGAATAGATCTTTATAATATTGTTCATATTCTCTTTTAATTTCTTCAACATTTTCTATTACTTTTCCCTTCCTTGCTGCTTACTGCCACCACATTGTTTGGTTTGGTGCCGTCGAGGTTTTTCTTGTAGTCCCGAAAGGCTGCTCCGTTTACTCCCTCTTTGGATTTTATTTCAGCTGTTGTCTCCTTTATTCTGACGTCATCTTCCTTCATTTTTTCTCTAATAATGTATTCACTTATCAATCTCTCCTGCGCCTGCCATATCCTCTACTGAAACATGAAATTTCTTTTTCTTCTTCTTCTTCTCCTTTATTTTAGTAGGAGATCTGGCTTCTTTTTCTGGAGCCATTGTGTTCCCTTGCAAAATCATATCAGAAATACAAAGATTAGTCATGCTAACTTTTATTTGTGGAGGAATATTCGTTTGTTAATATCGTATAAGTGTTAGCAGTTAAGGTATGGCATGAATGATGAAGTTATCCAAATCACATGGGGCTCATTCCAAATTCGTTCTAACAAATTAACAATATCCATGCTCCCTCTTCATTGACATTGTTTATAATTTTTATACTAAACACTTTACTCCAATAGCTACAAAATAACCTCCTATGATTTTATGTTATCCTGTCTCAAACATCGCTGGTAAATGTAGTCGCCTTACATCTACAAACTTCTGTTTGTTTAGTAGCTAAATTTAACTATAGTTAGCCTAAAGTGGCTGTTTTGATATTTTAATATGGATATGACTTGTTTAGTAGGTTAGTTGTTCCTAAAAATGTTATGAAGTACTTTGTAACTTTCTTCTGAACTTCTTTATCTTTATGTATTCCTATTAAGTTACTGAGTTATAAAGTTTGCTTTCATTGATGTCAATTTTTCTGCCAACGTATTCCTTTCTTCGGTAAATTTTCTACAATTTAGCATGACAAGTTGGATATCTTCTATTATGTTACAATTACAATGACTACATAGAGGCGAATCAATCATTTTACATTTATGCAAAGAAGAGTTTACCCTGAGATGTCCGATTCTTCGATTTGCCAAGATGGTCTCTACTTTTCTAATATTTTACAATAAGATGTTTCCCACTCTCCTATAAAGGGTTTAAAGGTTCCAAGCCACTTACCCGGTTTCATGATGTTCCATTCTTTTTTGACACATTTCTTTCATTTTTCTTTTTTAAAGCTGCTTTCTTCTCTCTTATAGATAAGCTCTTCTTCTTCCGCTTTTCTTGTTGCTTCTCCCTTTGCCCACGGACTTTAACGCCAGAAAGAAAATACAGCAAGTAAGAGAAAAAATGTGAAAATATTAATAATGATGATAAATAAAGAATCCGTCATTGAATAATATCAATGACGATTTGGTTCAGGATGAAAGTAAGTAACAACTGAAAAAGAAAAATATAAAACCTGGAAGTTTACAAATGAGAAAGTCTTAAATTGTTGAATAATTAATGAACGTAAAGCACAAAAGAATAGTGCATCGAACCCTCTGTACACAAATTGCTATTCATCTTTGCCTTTCATTTACTCTCTTCTGGGATGTTGGGATCTGAACTTTCCATTGCTTCTGTCATGATAAGTCTATCCTTTCTTTTCTGTCTTCCTGTCCTCCTCTCACCCAACACACATTCTTTTCTGCACCTAGATTCTCAGTTCTTTTCGTCTGACCAGGCTGTTTGAAAACACTGATCAACCCTCACTTATGTTAATCCATTTCCCTCTCTTTCTACATATCTCCACATTTGTCAGCCGTACAGATCGTCTTATACTGCATACACTGCACATCTCTACGGATTTCTATCAGCTTTATTGGCATATGAATTCAGCATCAGTTCTTCAGTTTAATAGATGAGAAGCACAACGATCCATTCTTTTATTCCAAACTTGTTTTCATTAGTTATTATAAGGTTATAACTTTTCGTACACATACTAGTGCTACTTTTCTTCTTGTACCATTTTGTAACATCTCTTCGCTCTACCTATAATCATGCAAGCTATTAAAGCCTAAATAATAGGAATATACTGTTTCCATTACCTCAATGTCCACTTTAGCATTCACTGCTCAATCTTCTTGATTCTAGTTCACCATCATAACCTTACTCTTGTGCGTGTTTGTTTTCACTTCCCTTTCCAACTCTTGCACTAGTCTCTGCAGTTTCCATTCACTATCCCCATTGTCCAGTCACTGTTGTATCATCTGCAAACATCAGCAATCCCACACTACTTCACTGATGACCCATATTCTTGACTTAAGTATATTATCCTTTCACTGATGTCTTGCACCATTCTCTACATAAAGATATTAAACACACTTTAAAACATAATACACCCTTGTTGCAGCCCAAATTGTTCACCAAACCAGTCGATCGCCAGCCAACAAACTAGGACACACTTCACTTCCATTATAGACATTCTATTTACTCTTAGCAGTTTACTCTCTCTACTGTAAAACATTTACGCCAGCCGCACTGTCTCTTCCTCTATTCTGCCCTAAGCTTTCTTTTATGTAAAATAAACTATGAAGTAAAAAGAGTGGTAAGGTTAAGTGAGGTCTATAGAGAGGGCGAACCATGAACGATCATTGCAAAAGTTAACCACTAAAGGATCAGCATAATGAAGATGTCAGTGTGATAGCAAGAAAGACTATATACAATATCGACAAATTCTAATCTATAAAAGAACATAATAGTTACTGGTACGTAATTAAGCAAAAAGTACGTCGGAGTCTTCCAGCTCTTCTAGGCTTGGTGCGTTCTTAGACCAAGCTTCTAGTGTTCACAGGGGCTGAGCTAACAAAGTCTCATCCTACTCTCCCTCGAGTTCTTCATTGTCCAAGCCAAACTTCCATAATTTCCATTAAGTGTCATCTGACACCTAAAACACTGTTAAAATCTTTACTTTCAAATCGACAAAATCTTTCAGATATATAGTTTCGCTGTCCTACCACGATTCATTGCCGTACTATACTACAGTACTAACATAGATAGTACTAGAGTTAAGCATAATCTTGCTAATTGCATGTAGTTTTAGTGTACTTGATATCCAGATTTATTCAACCTACATATTGTTTGATTTACTTATTTTAGACCTTCATCAACTCCCAACTCAAAAATTGTACAGCAGAGAGAGAGAGAGAGAGAGAGAGAGAGAGAGAGAGAGAGAGAGAGAGAGAGACGTGTTATTGCCTGCGAATAAGCATTCAAATAGTGCATGTTCTCGTGATATAATCCTTACAAAATTATCTAAAGTGAATCCTGACTTTACTGGGCTGGAATAGGGGGCTGGCGTCACTTTCAAACGATCGAACTCGCGACACAGACCATCGATGAATCATCCTGAAGATAAACGACAGGAGACAGACAGCTTTCGCATTTCCCGTCACTTCTTTACGCATCTTGAAAAGTTTTCTTACCTGGCTGTCGATCAGGTTGTCGGGCAGCTTTTCTGAGGGGATAAGGCTCAGGCAAATTGTTTTGAAAGATATTGACATCAGATCGTCTTTGTTCCCTCCGCTATGGTGAGTCAAACGAGGGAAAAATGTCACAAAATCACATTCTCCTTTGTGTGAAAACACACACACACACACACACACACACACACACACACACACACACACACACACACACATATATATAATATATATATATATATATATATATATTATATATATATCTGTAATTCTTATTTTTATTCCGTAGTTTCGTAATATTACCTTTACGACATCTTCTGGGAATCTGTCATTAAATATAAAATTGTATAATAATATTAAATCTGCTAAAAATCTCAAATAGATAAAAAAGACTAAAATTTACAATTAAGAAAATGTAATCAAAAGTTAGCATAACGATCGATTAGTTCCTTCTTGACCTCTAATGTAGTGTATAAATATACTTGCCCAAATTGTAACTCTGGGACATATATGGGATCTACGAAGAGGTGACTGAGGAGTCAGAATAGATTCTCATCGTGGAATAAGTTTTTGCACATGATGTATAGGTTCTCTCACCCTGGTCATTCGAATATCAGGAATCATGCAAAAAATTTGCAAACCCGTATCGAAAGAGAAATTTTGGCATCATAGGGCAAACACAAAACCCTCACGAACTACCCATTCCCCATTCTAGAGTCGTTGCTCATTAAACAGCTGGTTCCCCGGTTGAATACCCAAACCTCTTCGATCCAACTGTATCTTAGCTAACTGTCTTCTTCTGTTTTTCTCTCTTGTCATTCAGTCTTCATTTCTCTCAACTGAAGGTTGGTCGGCGGTCTTAGCTTTTAAATATGTTTCTGCAATTGTAAACTTTAGTCTTTTTACTAATTTGTGATTTTTAACAAATTTAAGATTGTTTTGCAATCCTATATTTATTGACAGATTCCCAGAAGATGTAATACAGGTAATGATACGAAACGTCGGAATAAAGATAAGAAATGTAGATTTTGCCGTTTCCTTTAGTCAACTTATTATATATATATATATATATATATAATATATAGATATAACATATATATATATATATAGTATATATATATATATATATATATATATTTCGTGATTCAGTTACACACACACACACACACACACACACACACACACACATATATAATATATATATATATATATATATATATATATATATATATATATATGTGTGTGTGTGTGTGTGTGTGTGTGTGTGTGTGTGTGTGTGTGTGTGATGTGTGTTTTCCTACTAACACTTTCCCCTTGTGGAGGATTATTATTGAAAAAAGTGCTACCTTTCTGGTTTTTAGCATTTATATTTGGGATGACACCCTACCCAGCGGATGCTCAAAGGGCTTCTTTGCTGACATGTATGTCTTGGGAGGTTTTACGTCCAAATGGTGACCAGACGACCCGAGGATCCTCCACTTCACCGGATGATGAATGACGATAATGTGCTTTGATGCGAGATAGAGGAGCTTTCTTCATTTCGGTCGATAAAGCAAAAGTGTCTTCTTGATGTTTAAATAGTTGAAGAAATTCCTGGGACTTTGCTTCACGTCCGACAAAACAAAAGACGAAACCTGTCACAAAGTTGTATTTTCAGGCACTTCGTGGTTCGTGAAATGAATGGGAAAGCAAAATGGCATGGCGTTGAATCAAATTGCGGGAAAGTGGAGGAGACGATAGTTAAATCTTCATTGTATAAGACTTCTCTCTATCGTTGTCAGGTAACGTCGAAAATGACAACTGATGCCGCAATATTTTACTCTCTGGGTCATCCAAGATCTACATACTACGTAGTACATAGTACTATAAGGTCAGCCGGACAGCGGTACGCTTAGGCAGCTTCATTTCCCAGTTTTCTTCACTCACTATCCATTTCAAATAAAATAACTTTTTTCCTGCTGATGATTCTCTCTCTCTCTGTCTCTCTCATGGAAGTTGTAGATATCGTTTTTATGAAATCACTCTTCAGCAATGTAACATTGTTAGATGAATCAAGAACCAACAACATTTTTTTACTATATAACCTCCTATATGCCTCAAAGACTCTTCCTCGGTTACAAAACTGAATGTACTTGCAGGTGTTTAATTAACTTTGCCTGTTTTAGTTGCTTCAAGAAACTCGCCACCTTCTTCCATCCATGATTCTTACTTGAATTCAGTATTACCTCTTAAAATGAGACTAGGAAGACAAACTTCTATAGCAATTTCTCGTTCTTGGTCTGCAGTTTTCCCCTGTGTAAACGAACTCTGAGACACTAATGTATTAGGCAGGCAGTCTTGATTTGCTTCGCATTTAGTGCTATTACATTTTCCACTGATCAGGGCTACTTCTCCCTAATAAACAGTCTACTTGAAATTTACTGCAGTGGGTCATCATGCGGCCCGCGCATCTCCCTGATACAGGCAAATAAAGGCTCCCGACTATCCTGATTAAGCTTCCTTGTTAGGCCTAAGTATGAAGTATTAAGGCCTTGAGTTTTTCCAACTCACTATTAGGTCAACAAACAAAACGGATTCGTCAGAATCTACCTTAGATCTCTTTGTTAGTGAAAGGAGGATGATATGCACAGGAACACGAGAACATACACACATCCATACACACGCACACAAAACATTACGCCGTTCTTCTATGTTGTTTACGCGCGCTCTCTCTCTCTCTCTTGCGAGATACGAAGGTTCTTCTTTTGAAATATCTTTCACTCAATAGATGCGGCGTTTTGTATCTCCCCCCCCCAAAAAAAAAAAAAAAAAACTCAAAAAAAAAAAAACTTTCGAGTTATTCAATCCCCCACCAAGGAACACATTGTCCATACATCTAATCATTTCAGGTCTTCTTGTGTAGGTATACCACTTAAACAATTATTCTGCACTAGTTTCAACTTTTTTTTTTGTTTTTATTCCCATTCAAAATACAAGCTTCATATACAAACGAAGAGTGCGCTTAAGATATATATATCTGTATATATATATATATATATATATATATATATATATCTTCTCTCGGCCAAATTCACCATGGTTCTCCCAGGATCATTTTATTCCATTTAACAGTTCTGAGAGTGCCTCTGTCAAAGTCCAGCCGCGCTATGGCTTTAGGATACGTTGAGTCAAACTGCTCATTAACATGAAAGCAGTACGCTGAAATCATGACAGTCTTCGTTAGCAGATCGTCGGTGCTGGAAACGCAGGACGGCAGCCATAAATAATGAACTACCCTTTGTGCTGGTTTGTTTTGACTTCCTTTCATGTTTTGGCTATCGTCCTATCATTCAAGACAAGATGAGCGGAGCAGCCACTGGCGAGGTGTGACCTTTCAAGAGACCGCTACCATTGGCTGGCCTTAGGGAGAAATTAATCTCTGGTTAGCGGATCTTCTCCAGACAAATTAAACGACTGGGACGTGACTAATATGTAGCAGCGGCCATTCGCACCAGTACTCGTCTGGCTCGCATTCAGGTGAGTTGACTTTCCACGCTTTTCCTCAAATTTTTTTAGGAATCTTCGCGTCTTTTGCAGGAATCTGTCGGAGATTATTTCTATTTACACATTGGCGCATATATATACATATATATATATATATATATATATATATATATATATATGTGTGTGTGTGTGTGTGTGTGTGTGTGTGTGTGTGTGTGTGTGTTCCTAATATGGGTAACCAGAAAAAATAAGACATTATTTTCTTTCTCATACACCTTTTAATTACTGTGTAGAACACTTCAATAGCATCATTCATTTCGTTTGACCGCACAACAATGTACTAGTAAGAGTACTGCACGGACGCTCGAGCACTTATTGCATCAGCGACATGCTTGTGCGCACGCTTACGTTCCTTTGTTTCGACAAATCTTCCACGACCTGCAGCGAGCATCGTTACAATTCTCTCGTCTCCTTACTCCCAGCAATTGCGAATAATAAAACTTGTTCATCAACTTATCAGTCTTGTAGCCTGCACACGACTGAATCTCATAGAAAAGAAAACAAAAACTGTGATCTAACGATTTTCTGTATCCATGAACAAATGTTGTACCTCTCCAATCTTTCTGATTTGACACACTATGAAAATAGTGCATCTTATAACCGCATTGAAGATTCACACTTCAGCCTTTATGAAGGAGAATCATGTTCCATGATCCATTTACTTATTCTAAATTTAAATTCCTGTTATGGACACAAATCTCCTATTCCAGAACTTTAGCAGAGCACAGGTTTGCTAATTTTGTACTTTACTCCTGTCATCACTCCATCATCTTTTACATTTACTCCTAGTTACCCCTAAGAATCAGCCTCTTCCATTCTTCCATCACTACACTAATATCAGTTGTTCCATATTTGTAGTCTGTATCTACTAAGATAACCTTACTTTTGCTAAAATATCTTCGGACATTTTCCTTTTACAAGCATTTTCTGGGCATTTTCCACATTCCGTGGCATCTCTTTATCCCCGATTAACTCTGTATCGTCTGGAAACATACTAAGTGACTACATACTCCATTCACTGCCTCTTGTCTTATTTTACATATATACAGCTCTTGGTTGTTTGTTTGTTTGCATGGTAAACGTTTTTACGTTGCATGGAGCCAGTGGTTATGCAGCAACGGGACCAACGGCTTTACATGACTTCCGAACCACGTCGAGAGTGAATTTTTATCACCAGAAATGCACATCTCTAACCCATCAGTGGGATGCACGAGAATCGAACTTGCGGCCATCGAGGTGACAGGTCAAGACCATACCGATCACGCCACTGAGGCGCTATATATATACATTTCTTGCACCTGCTGTGGCTGTACGTCCCCTGTCTCTATTCTGACTTCTTTCACATGTTGGGCTGCTTTCTTTACTGGGGTCCTTGGACTTGTAGCATTCTGCTATTCCATCTCTGTATGTAATACAGTCACAAATTATAGAATTATTAATTCAGCCTTGAAAAAATTGGAAACAATAGAAATGTACCGGGTGGTCCGAAAGTCTTGTTACCCCTACCAAAAAGTACCAGCAATAGAGGTACAAGTATTGCAATAATACAAAATTCATATCCTGGATTCAGTTTATTCTTGTTACCCGTAAATATCATTTTAATTTTCACGAGTTTTTGTCCTAATATTGTTTAATTTTTTATTTCAGAAGGCCGAGAGCGTACAAACTGAATCCAGTACATCTTCTTCTCTATATGACTTGTTCTTCTATTGTTTCAGTGTTCTTATTTCGTTCTATTGTTCTTACAGTGAATAAACTGAATCCAGGATGTTCTTATTTCGTTCTATTGTTCTTACAGTGAATAAACTGAATCCAGGATGTTCTTATTTCGTTCTATTGTTCTTACAGTGAATAAACTCAATCCAGGATATGTATTTTGTATTACTGCAATACTTGTACCTCTATTGTTGGTACTTTTTGGTAGGGGTAACAAGACTTTCGGACCACCCTGTAGTATATTTGCATCGTATCTAAATTTATAGTTGGGTATTCAGTGTTGTATATTATAGATAAATTTTCATCACAAATAAGTGATAAGTTCTTATTTCTTACATCACAATTATTATTCTTAGTCAATCTCAGAATTAAAGATTGTACCCTTTCATGTTATCTCCAAACTTATTTTGGTTATCATTTTGCTGTATTCGTTGTCGCATCTTGTATTCCGGTCACTGAAATGAGCGTGTGAGGGAAGACTCAGCTTCCCATATCGAGACCCACTCATCGTCACTTTCAAATATACTCATGTTTTGGAAAGAACTCAGTACAAATATTTGTGACTTTAAATCAATGGTCAAAAGACAAAGACTGGAAGCTGGAAATCTTAGGATTACTTCCCTAATTTCAATACATCAGAGTAGAAGTAACAGGAAGAAATCAAAATTATTGTTTGCGATGACGATTCACAAATGATCAAAGACATTATCCTTCATACCAAATTACGATATCTGGCTCAGGCACTGGTAAGTCTTGGTGACAATAAATTAATCATATATAGGGAAGTAGAGAACACAATTGTTTTTCCATTAGAAGTAACTAGTAAAGATGTTCATAACATAAATATATTTTAGATAAGACGGTTTCTATAACATTTGTTTTGAAAAAAATAATTGAAAGATCAAATTATCAAAGACAAAATAATTTAGCAGGAATGGAATTTTCTTGACCACAATTTCTGCAAGATTGTTGAAAATTGATTTTGCTTCTAATTCTTGGTGTTCAGTCCTTATTTTCTTCTCATTTTTTAGGATGAAACTTTTCATGATAGGACAGTTGTTCATCCTGGCAGACATCGTCCAAAGCACTGTTCTAGGGGGAAAGCGAAGTGTGGCCAGCGAATCCTTCGAAGAGGAACTAGGCGAGAGAACCTTTGATGGATCAGCAACTCAGATATACGCAAATGAGGAAAGGAGATATTTTGCATTACAGGCGAACCCACTCCAGGTTCAGGCTGGGGATTATGCCGAAAGGAAATTAGCTGGTGCAATCTGGCACCTTCTGGAGCCGCATCTTCAGGGGTGTCGTTTATTCCTTATTACTCAAGACAGCAGCAGGTCCCTGTTGTATTACATCAGCAGGTAAGGCAGTTTTTATGGTTACGTACATTGTTCCCAGAGTTTACGAAATACCTGTTTCTTTATAATTCTTTTCTTCGACTAGATATTGAGAAGATATTCTGCCGTTAAGATTTCGCAGCAGACAAAAGTTGAGACGTAAATTCACATCCATATATATAGTACTTGCATAAATGTACCAATATATAGTACTTGCATGAATGTACCAATATATAGTACTTGCATAAATGTACCAATAAATAGTACTTGCATAAGTGTACCAATATATAGTACTTGCATAAATGTACCAATATATAGTACTTGCATAAATGTACCAAAGACATCTACGGTCACAATCACCGGATTTGTGTGTAGCACAGCATTCATGTAACGAACAATTAACGTTAACGTTTAGGTTTTCTAATATTTTTGGATCTGATTTCCACCGAAATTATTTAAAATCTTCAGAAGTAAATGAAATAGTTTTTCTGTTTTCTAACTCGCGTCGGGGTGAGAATGCCTTCGGGATTTTGATCAGTTCGCTTTGATGAAGACAGATTCTGCATTGCGCTTCCTAACGGGACTCATGAAGGATTTCGGTGGAAATTATAGCACGAATGATGGAAAATGAACGAATTTCTCGTACTTTGTATTATAATTGTCCCTTATTCCCTCTCTAATCACACGAACGCACTATTAGATATATAGATATAGATAGAGATAGGAAACGAGATATAGAGACACACTATATAAGTACTAGCAGAGATATATATAATAATATATTATATATATATATCAGTGTGTTGTTGTGTGTCGTGTCATAGCTACCACTCATAAATGACACAAGAATACTTATATCTATATATATATAATATATATATATATATATATATATATTGTGTGTGTGTGTGTTTATAGTACATTCATACATACATACACATATATAAATATGCAGTCATAGAGGTGGAGGAAGGAATGAAGCCAGGAATTGACCAAGTGCTTTCGCGTTTTTTTTCATACCTCCTTTATTTGTTATAAAGTCACCTCTATGGCAGCAATACATAAGCATAAAAACTATCGTACAACTATTTGTCAACTAATTGTCTAAAACTTTTATTTACAAGTCCTGTTTGTACATACCTGGGCTGTGTTGATAAAATCTGCACTATTTTTCTTTATTACACATGGTTCATCAATGTTTCTTTTTCGTGATGTCTATGCAGAACATGATCTCTTTAGCATTTTTCCAATTGATGGTGAAGTTGCATTCATTCCTATGCTGAAATAAACGACTTGCAGTATTCCCTGTTCTGACATTATATGAACTGTATCCCCATCCTGATCCTATATAATTTCTATTGTCTGCCTCAGGTACAGTTCCAAGTCAGGCATTCCTCAGGTGCACATTGACATCAGGTCTTCTCGACAAGCTTCAGATAGGAATCCTTTGAATGTGCAGAATGGTATTACTGGCACTTGACAATTACTTCTTCTTGATACCACTGCTAACAATTCCGAATTGTCCAGGTAACTAGGCGACCAGGTGTCTTTGTAAAACCTACCTATGATAAGTGCATCTTTATTCTTATAAGTGGTAAATTATATACTTGGTTCATTGACCATATACAGCATTAAATAAAATTAGTTCATAATAAATATTATATATAAATATATAATATATAATATATATATATCTATATATATGATATTATATGTAGATTATATATATATATATATATAGAATGGACCATAATGATTGGACATTTTAAATGCTATTTTATCGGATTTCAAAAGTGACATAGAATACTGAATGTATTATTACATAACTGATACACAGGAATTTAACATGTTATCTAAGATTTGAATATTACATCCCTGAGCGGTCACCATCACGACGAAAACATTCAGGAGCTCCATTTCTCATATCGCGGAAAGTGCGGTTTCGCACATCAACCGGAATAGTAGTTGTAATCTCTCTATGGAAATAAAATTTGGAGTAATATTCAAACCTTAGATAGCATATTAAACTCCTGTGTATCAGCAGTTATGTAACAAATATATTTAGTATTCTATGTCATTTTTACAATCCGAGAAGACGGCATTCAAAATGTGACCCATCACTATGGTCCACCCCATATATAAATATATATTTATATATATATATATAGATATATATATATATATATATATATATATATATATTATATATATATATATTATGTACACATACAATGCTCACATGATTGGCAGCTTTCTGCAAGATTCAAGATTGTGGTTGATGCCTGATGCCAAGATTGTTCTGCTGGGACTCAAAAAGGGCGTTCAGTCAGCGCTGTGGCACCCAGCCTTGCGGAACTCCATCCACGCTATTTATTTAGTTCTCGATGACGTCGATAGTGGTAATTGTAAAAGTTAGCTTATGTAAAAAATACGGAGGTTACTTATGTGCAGTTTGTAGTGATGATTTCAAAACTGATATATCTCTGATGTGTAATTGTAAATAGGTTTGAATGAATTCCTCCTCTTCAGGTGAAATGACTGTGTACAGTCGTTGTCTCTTCTGTGGCGATGAACCTGGACAGGTGCGGGTTTTGACCTCATGGCATCTAAGGTGGGAGGAGCCTAAACGGTTGAATCTGTTCCCTTGTAAGTATTTGTAAAACCGGCAAACGTTTTCATTACCCATATATGAATGGGAAAATCTCTCTCTCTCTCTCATGGACCGTAATGAAAGATTTCCATTGTTTTACAATTCTCACACGTTGATTTTTAAAAGCTTATTGCACTTCAAGATATGTAAGCATTTAAAAGTATGGAAAGTCAATAACCATCATAACAATCACGACCAAACTTCATCAGGATTTCTAAAATGTTTAAGATGGCGTCAAAGACTTCCATGGACGTCTCCTGCGGGCGGTTTCGCTGCCCTTTTTCCCTTACGTTGACTACCAGATTAACCTGAAGGATCTCTAGAAGCCCGTGACTCTCCGAGACAGCCTGGATAAGAGGATTATCGAGACGACCTCTACCCTCATGAACTTCACGTAAGGTCGCAATGCCCCTTGCGAATTTATGACTTTTTCTCAAAACATTTTGTAGTGGACTTTTGGGTTATCTCTCTCTCTCTCTCTCTCCCGAGCCACTGAGAAAGGCAAGTACTGATAACAAACGAATGACATGAAGATGGACGTTAGGGTTGTTATTGATGCTAAGACGTATTCATTATTTACCTGAATCTTGCCGCGAAAGATGTGCATAATTAAGACAGAATTTTCATTAGACATCAGGTTGTAAGTAGAACTTCTACCCTCATTTTTATCAGCATCGTTAAACTAAAGATGAAATCCGTTTCTAATGGTGTTTTACAATCACTGCATGACCTCTTGTAAGCACTGACTCATTTTCACGTCTGTTTAACTAACAAATCTTTTCAAATAAACGTTTTCGTCTTTATTTTAATGTATGACATAGATATAAATCTTGGTTGACTTATTACTAAAGACTTATTCCTCAAAATACAGTCTGATAGAGGTAGAAAAGTACGTCACAGAGATACTTACTTTGAAATGAGAGTGAAAAACGCGTCGTATAACGGCCACTTGAAATATAATGAAAAGTGTATCATAGAAATGTCATTTGATATAGAGTGACTAATGTGTCATAGAGATGTAGTTCTGCATGAAAAGAAAGGTCATTTACGGTCCCAACACCAGACTTGAAAATGAGCGGAACCATATTCAGGTACGAGGTCTACACCCCGCCCGATGTGAAGGTGGGCGTTCCAGCGCCGAACGGCAGCTGGACGGGCATGATTGGCGTCATTCAACGCGGCGAAGTCGACTTCTCGCTCGCGATCACCATCAACCCCGGAAGGCTTCCTTTCATGGACCTCGCCAGGATGTGCGAATCTGATCCCATTATCATCACGTCCTTGAGGCCTCAGTTTCTACCTCGGTACCTCGTTATCACTCGGCCCTTCACAGGTGGGTTCGTTCACTGATTAGTCCTCCTATATTTTTCCCTTTCAGAAAAGTATTCTCTCGAATGCGTTCATTGTGGAAATGGTTTGCACTGGGAATCGCCATCAGAATTTGCGTGCCTTGTCAATCAAATAGGCAAATAACACATTTTTGGTTTCGATGAATTTGAAAGACAAGTTGTGACGTCAAAACACAACAGAATAAAATAAGTCGTTTCTCTCTCTCTTCTGTGTTTGATGAACATCCTATGATGTTAGGATAAAAGTACATTAAACAGCTTTTCCCACTGGAATCTTTGTAGTATTTGCTTTTCGCTTTATTTCCTTGAAAGATTCTCTCTCTCTCTCTCTCTCTCTTTCTCTCTCTCTCTCTCTCTCTCTCTCTCTCTCCTGTGTTTGATGAACATCCCATGTTAGGACAGAAGAACAATAAACTGTTTTTCCTACTCGAATCTTTGCAGTAATTTGCATTTCACTTTATTTCCTTAAAAGACTCTCTCTCTCTCTCTCTCTCTCTCTCTCTCCTGTGTTTGATGAACTTTCTGTTAGGACAGACGTATATTAAATAGTTTTTCCTGCTGAAATCTTTGTAGTGATTTGCTTTTCTCTTTATTTCCTTGAAAGATTCTCTCTCTCTCTCTCTCTCTCTCTCCTGTGTTTGATGAACTTTCTATGTTAGGACAGAAGTACATTAAACAGTTTTTTCTGCTGGAATCTTTGCAGTAATTTGTATTTCACTTTATTTCCTCGAAAGATTCTCTCTCTCTCTCTCTCTTCTGTTTGATTTACTTCTTATGTTAGGACAGAAGTATATGAGATAGTATTTCGTCCTGGAATTTTTGTAGCAATCTGCTTTTTTCTTTATTTCCTTGAAAGATTCCCTTTCTCTCCTCCCTTTATATTTTTTTTGAACCTCCAGTATTTGTCAGCTATTATAGCTTGTGCGTAAATACTATGTTTGCACCAGTAGTTTCTGTCAGCAGTATTTGATTAAGCTGACCTAATGTCAGAAGGGCCTCCCACTCCTCCTTGAGCAACCCATGGCAGGCAAGGAAGCGAAAACCATTTTTGGCATAAAATATTCAGAGTATACTTTATGGGATTCATTTTTGGAAACAGGGTTGATGAAGCCACGACTGTTGTAATGAGATCCCGTTTGTTATGGACTAACAAGTATCAGAATACCTCATGTTAGATAACAAGTATCAGAATGCCCGGTGTTCGATAACAAGTATCAGAATAAACCATGTTCTAGTGAAATATAGCTTTCTTGGGGTTAATATCAAGCCTGCGTCGTTTTCTCTAGTTTACTGTTGTTTAGATTAAGCCAGCATTACATTGGTACAGGGTCTTGTTTCTTGATCAGTTCGAAAATGATCTATAGCTGGTTCACTTAAGGTAGATTCTTGGATGAGCCAAATGCTTACGAGACGTTTGTTTGGAGGCCACTGATTGGCTGGTACCGGGAGGTAGGCAGCTCCCAGCCAATCAGCGGCCGCCAAACGAACGTCTCGCAGGCATAGGGCTCACCCAAGAGTCTACCTTAAGTAAACCAATTATAGTTTACAAGATTAGTTTTTATCGCTGTTAATGGTGTCAGGGTTGTCTAGAGACGAATTATCTTGCATAACGGTACTTCAAAAATTTCGTTCCTTATTAATTTTCATTTGTAGTTTTTATATAATAGATAGTATATATATGTGTGTTTGTATGTTTGTATGTGTGTAATGTGTATGCGCGCGTGTTCAACTGTGTGGAAAGGCACTTTTTTTTATTACACCTTACTCATGGCCATACACTCGAATCAAGGTTTGATATCAAATTCACCATGATTGGAGCGTTTTACACACACACACACACACACACACACACACACACACACACACACATATATATCTATATATATATAATATATATATATATATATATATATATATATATATGTATATATATATGCATGAGTACATCTGAAAATTGTGTTGTAGATTATCATGAGGACCTTAATCACTTCTTCGTGACTTCTTGATATGAATTTTTATTTCCTTAAATAATAGTTGTATTGTTATCATTTCTATTTCTTTGTTTTTCTTGAACCTTCATCTGCACCATGGCCGTTCCTCGGCCACTGGCTTTTCTGTGTGTCACGGACGGAGTTCAGTTCCAGTTGAGTCTCGCAGTCTTGCGGAGACTGCCGAGGAGCAAGTTCTCGTGAAGTTCTCGTGCCAACACAAGGGTAGATTACTCAATGGTTCAGGGGTTTTCAACCTGGGGTACGCTGCCAAGGGTCTGTCAGGGGTTACGCGCTCCCCTAGGCTCTCGAATGAATGTACATGCCGACCTTCGATGTGCTTCAGCAAAAACTACTCCTCGGCTACCTGGGATAGAAAATGAAAAACAGTCCCAGACATTTCATTAACTCCCTTTGCAGCTGATGTAATAATGATGTATTTTGTTTTTACATCTCGGTACCATAACCTTGAAAATTTACTGCATAGCCAGAGGTATAAATTATGAAAAAAATGTCTTTATCTTTTTTATGGAATTCTTTATGTTTACAATAATATTGGTTATGTCAGGAGAGTTATGTACTTACTTCCCTTCTGCACAGTTTTTCTGAGTTGGTTTCGTTTTCCACGTTATACAAAGTGAAGGGGGGTACATTACTGATACTACAAATATCCGAAAGGGTACGTGGGCAGGTAAAGGTTGAAAACCCCTGATCTAGATGGATAAAAAGAGTCTCTTTGCCTTTTTATTTGCGAGCATGATTACGCGAGAAATTAGGGCTGGATTTGTACAAAATTACATCAGAGGTGGACTTCATGAGTGGTAGCAAAGGATTAGATTTCGAGGATACCTTTGTTTGTTTGTTTGTACGGTGTTTTCACGTTGCATGGAACCAGTGGTTATTCAGCAACGGGACCAACGGCTTTACGTGACTTCCGAACCACGTCGAGAGTGAACTTCTATCACCAGAAATACACATATCTCACCTCTCAATGGAATGCCCGAGAATCGAACTCGCGGTCCGAGACCAAACCGACCAAGAAAGGTAACGAGGCGCTGGGAGGGATACGGATCTTGATCTGAATCCAGGAAGCTGCAGGCTGCAGCATTCTGCGCCGCTGAGGAGATGGGACCCAATGGGGCTCAGCTCTGGTGGAGGTTTGAGGTTCAAGAAGGCTCCTCTCATTCGATATCAGTCTTACGTTCTGTCCTGTTCTTTAATATTGGCCTCCTATTGGAATAGGAGGCCATGAAGTTTATGGCCGTTTGTTTGTTTCCGTAGGAACGCGTGTACGTCTTGTGAATGATAATAAAACGGAATGAAAATGTATATATCAACGAAACGGATTTTTTTTCAGTAAATGTGTGGATATATCTAGTCTTGAGCGTCATGGTATGGGGAACCTCTCTCTGGCTACTTGAAAAGATGAGATCGGGATTAACGGGAGAGAAGAGCATGACGCTCAACAGATCCATATTTTATAGCTGGGCTGTTGTTCTGGAGGACCCACCACCAAAGCCACCAAGACACATCACAGGGCAGGTTGGTCACTTTCATCTCTTGCACAAGATTTCTCCTAGTAACTTCAAATTGGGTTTACTCCTTATTCTGTCTATTGGCGCACTGCAAATCGGGTGGTTTCCTTTCTAGAGCTCATTATTTCTCTCAGTATCTGAAGTTACATTTTGTGTTGAAATCGACTGTCTAACCCTTACACCGAAATAACAGGCTAGCTTTCTTCGCATGAAGCGCGGGAGTTCTCTGAATAACTGCAATTCAGATTTTAAGTTAAAAATACATTTGTTTCACAGATGTTATCTTTTGTCTTTTGTTAGAAAAATACATTAATGTAGATTTACAGTTTCTTCATAGTATTTCATAATTTTACAATGGTAAGTTTTCTTCTTACCAGGATCTCTTATTTTCATAAATGTAACATTGCATATATTTAAGTAGTTATCAGGAAAGTAACAAGTTTTCAGCAATATATATGTATATAATGTTACTGAACACTAGGCTTTTAATCATTTTTTAACACCATAATTTCTGTACTATTACTTGCAAATTTATACATGGCTACTCAAAAACAATAATTAAAGTACTCTTTTGTGAGAATGTTATCTTTCTTTCTTTGTAATTGTTTATTTTAATAGCCACCTATCGTAACAAAATTTGTTCTTAACAAAGGCATCTGTTTCCTCTTTTGCGTAATGTTTCTTTTTACTGACCCAGACAGCACATAAATACCCTACAATTAATACAGTGGCACTATTATAATCCTTTTTCGTCCTATAATTGAAACTGAGTACTAATGTTTTAAAACAATTGTCACAGATGTTATTAGGTTGGTGGCTGGCAGCGTCGCTGGTGATCAGTGCTGGCTTCAGGTCGTCTCTAGTAGCCAATTTATCTGTTCAGAGCAAGACCAAGCCCATCGACAGCTATGAAGATTTGCTAAGCCAAAGCAACTGGCACTGGGGCATCCACGACACGATTAGTGGCGGACAACCCAATATACGTACCAATGACCAAGATCCCATACTTAGGAAAATCTATGAGAAGTCGGAGGTACGTGTGTTGGGGGATATCGAGTGCGAGTTGTTCTTTCACCAAATTTCTTGTGAAAAATCTCACCTGGCTTGAAAGTACCGTTTGTTGTGGCTGCTGTATTTCTTATCATTGTTTTTGTTGCATTATTATTTATGCTTTGTTGTTGTTGTGGTTGCATTGATATCCTTATACTTTTAATTTTTACTTATTCTTACACTGGTTTATGTTGAAAGTTTCATTTGACGTTATTGATGTCTAACGCTAATATATTTATCGCAGGCATTAGCATAAATTCGCTGCCAAAATTGTAGGGATGTGCTTCGTCAATGAAGGCACATTTTGATGCGTTTCATCGCCTTAAGCACTTCTTTTGTTCCAAGTCACACTTGTTTACATACTTCAAATAGCGAGTAGCCCATTAAATAACCCCTTGTATTGCATCATCAATCAATTATCAGTTTAAGGAAACTAAAGTGAGTTCAAGCTAATAAGAATGCTTATCAAAATAGTGGAAGGATTCTGTACAGTCGACTTATCATTAGTAAATATTAATGAAATTGTTTAAATAAGACAAAAAGTGAAATTCCATACTTTTTTTGGATACGCTTGTCACTACAAAGCCTGACATTCACACGTAAGAATATGAAGTAATTCTGACGTCTGTAGCAGGGGTCGAACCTGCATCAGGGGGATCAGAACACGGTCGCGTTACGGATGCAGGTTCGCATCCTGTTACTGACGTCAGAATTGCTTCATATTCCTGTAAGTGGATCTCAGGCTTTGTAGTGACAAGCGCATCCAAAAAGTGTCAAGAATTCGAAAGGTTAAGAGGGTATTGTGGTTATTACAATGATATATACGTATATATATATATATATATAATATGCATACATAAACACACACAAATATATATATATATATATATATGTATATATATATATATATATATATATATATATATATATATATGAATTTTTATCACATCCCCGTGATTCCTATACATACATCGAGTTACAAATGTCCTTTAATATCCAATTCGCTCTACCTCGGAATTAATATATTTTCATATGTGTTAACCAAAGGGGAATTTCTTAGTTGATAATAATTTCGCCCTCTCGTGGTTTCGAACCAGCACTCAACGGACAGAGGAGAAATCAGGACTTCAGTGACGTTTTCGACTGGCATTATTAACTAAAAAATTCCTCCTCAATTAACATATATGGAAATATATTAATTCCGAGGTACAGCGAATTGGATATTAAAGAATATTTGTAGCTCGATGTATATATATCTGTGTGTGTGGTATATCTTGATGGTTTACTTCTGTAGCTTTGAAAGTTTTCAAACTTAAAAAGCCAACATCAATTTTAGCATAATATTATGACATTCCTTAGTAAAAAATTTCTCTTCCCCTCAGTCCAAAAGCATAGAGGAAGGCCTGGAGAAAGTGCTTGAGGGAAGGTACTCTTTCCTTATCACAAGAACTCGGGTAAGAACGGACATTGCTTCCAAGTACACAGATAAATTTGGGCGCACATACATCTACATCAGCAAACAATTTTACAAGATTCTCAGTGATTTTGGATGGGGTTTTAGGTAAGTATACGTTTCGTGTAGTCTAGGGAAACAGATTCTTGTTATCATTATAAAAGTGTAGTTTGAAGTATGAAAGAAATGTTATTATAAGCACAGGAATGACGATGAGTTTCAGGAAGTTGTGTTCTCTGTTGAACTGCGAAGGACGCAAGGGAGGACCTTTTCAGATCGAAATAGTATCAGAATAAACCCCTTTTACTTCGGTTTATTGTATTCCTGAATTGCTTATTTTCTTATGTATAGGTGATATAAAATGAATGCTCCTTTAAGAAGACATATGCTGGGAGGAACCTCCGGATACATGTATGGGCCAAGAGTTGTTCCCAAGTACCCTGAACATTTCATGATTTGGTATAACTATCTGCCAGAAGTATTATTGTTTTACTCACACGTTGCGCAAGGCAAGTGCTTACCACCTGAATTGTAGATGGGAAGACGCATTTCTTTTAATCATGCCATGGTATAACTGAGCAATTCTGGAGCAATTCGAGTATCCTGCATACACACAAGCACATCTGCATTTCGAAACAATTTTCTTGATAAGCTACTTTTTAAATTATTTTTAAAGGAAATTGCAGTCATCAGATTATGACGATAATTGATCCCCGTAAACTTGAAGCTGAGAAGTTACTTTATCTATTGACCTGTGTAGTTCTCTTAGTAATTCGTGAGAAATGCAATTCTTTCATTTATGCTGCCGTTATCTAAAGCCCTTCACTGATTTCACATTAATGATTTTATTGCTGTTACTGTGGTGTCCCCTGCCCTACACATAGATTTTCTGAGTGAGAGATCAAGACTAAATGTACCATTTGAAATTGTCATTTTGTATGACTTACAATCATTTATGGTCCGACATCTGTTTATTTTGAATGGAAACCAGTTTTCGTAACTACTAATATAAATCATGAATCAATCTTTATGGCATCAGGGTAAAATCAAGAATACCAGAGTCCACACAATTCTACCAGACTTATGACTACTATAACTCTAAGCCGTTCTTTTTAGACCTAAAAATGCAGTCGCCAGAGCTGAAAAAGATCTCGGCATTAAAATGAAAGAGGGAAGGTATGACAGTGGATTTATCTGGGAAAACCAAATAGCGCGATGAGATACTCTCTCTCAGAGACTAAAACTTTTGGACCTATCACTGCTGCTTTCATTTTACTAGGAATCATTTGGCTTCTGTCGCGCTAACACTGTAGCATTAATGGATCTTAATGTGCGTCCTTAAAGTCTCAGGAGCTTTAGGTGTCTGAAATAAGGATGATAACTCGCCCTTCAGCGTAAAATAAAAGAGCAACTGCAAAGCTTTAAGCAGATGTATACACCTCGAAAGGGCAGGATTTCGGGAGGGTGTTTCAAAGACCAACAAGCCTCTGATCTGTGATAGAAGAAAAAACGAAGAAGAAATGAAAAACTAAAAAACCTTAGTAGGAGTACAAACTTTGCCCCCAGATTTTGAAAAGCACTCGCTTTATTTTCAGTGTCACAGTTTGAATACAGTCCTATTCAGGATTCTGACACATTATGAGAAGGATCGTTTGCATTGTTTGTCTGTATGGTGTTTTTACGTTGCATGGAACCAGTGCCTATTTAGCAACGGGACCAACGGCTTTACGTGTGACTTCCGAACCACGTCGAGATTGAACTTCTGTCACCAGAAATACACATCTCTCGCTCCTCAATGGAATGCCCGAGAATAGAAGTCGCGGCCGCCGAGGTGGCAGGCCAAGACCATACCGATCACGCTACTAAGGCGCTGATCGTTTGCATTGGACGGTGTATACAAACCCAAACTGTATGTCAGCACGTATCTAGTATACACAAATATGAGAGATGACCATATAATACAAATGAATGACATTAGCTGTCAATAAAGCCTTTGCTCTATTAATTGAGGCAGTTTTCACCATAAATATGATGCTAAATCGAAAAGCCCGAGCATGGATAGCATGAATTTTATACCAAGTGAATTCCCGATAAATCTATGAAATTTATGAGGCCTATTTCTTAAACTAGACCAACTACATTATGTATTTTGAAGGGTGAAAAAGCTTCTCCCATTACACGAAGTCTTAGCAATTAACAAAGATCTGAAAACTTCAAGGACGAAGTGATTTATAGATTTCTAAGGAAAAGGGTTTGAAGGGCATAAGGCTGTTCCGAGCAAAATAAAAGCAGCATTGACAAGTCCAAAAGTGCCTTTAAACTAATTTCCCAAATAAAAGCCTTAAAATTCGAAAAGGTAAAGAATACATAAGGTTAACATTCACATTTCATGATGCCTCATAAGCAATTAACTTCATTATTTAAAGTATTGCATGCTTTAGCCTAAGATTTTTGATTCACAAAAACTACTTATCAAAAGTTATTTGAAATTTCCAGCTGGACATACAAGCAGGTCCTAATTATGTATCAGATGTTATTAACTATAGAATCTAAACACCATAGCTAAGTAAGCTTTTGAAAGAGCGTCCACTTCACCTTCAGGAAAGGAGCGCCCTACTACAATCTTTTCGTCAGCACCTTCCTCCGCTTGATTGAAGCCGGAATAATGGACCACTGGATCGAGGACTCCATCGCCGCCCGAATTAGAGAGATACGGAGAGAAAGGAAAGAAGCCCAAATAGATGACGTCACACCAAGCATAGATCTGAGCAACATGTTTGTAAGTATCGCTTCCAAGGATGCTAAGACTCTCCCTTTCGCTGCGGAACTGGAGGTGGAGCTCTCTGCAAAATTAGTCCTGCAACTTCCTAACTGATTTATGCAATTACGCTAAGCCTCGTCGAATATTGTATTGAATCTCTAACAAACTGATCTTTCTTCCGAAAAGTTCATCAACCGGGGAGTTCCTCGCCCTTTTTTTTTCATAAAATTTATCGTCACTTTTCATACTGAACTATCATTGGCCTCCCTTTACACATCATCAAACCACCTCAATAAAGTCTTATTAACGCATCATGATGTCACCCCCCAACCCCCACCCATTTTCTCACATTTGCAATTCATTTTCTTTAATATTACGTAACACAGTCACTCTCAGCATCTTTCAAGATATTCCTCTTATGCGAGAGTATATACATCCACTCTGCGCTGCCATTGATAAAGTTTAGAGGGTTAATCCGATCATCACCTAGGTTGATGTATAATTAATCGAGGTATTTATACGAATTCAAAACAAATAGTCTTCTTCCATTATCATTATTAAAATGATAATCATGGCTGATTTTCCGGTCAGTGCGTTCTATATCTGCACTCTTGCCGAGATTTGCTTTTCTATTTTTTCTCCTTGAAAAGACTTTCATACCCTTTCATTAGTCTCTGCAGTTTCTCTCTGGTATCAACCGTCATTAAATTATCTCACTTCCCGGCCATAAGTCACCTTTCTCTCATATTCACGTTTTCACTAAGCTGCATTACTTATTCGTATACATTTTCTTCTACGTATATGCTGTTTTTCAAGCAAACTCTCATATCATCTCAGAAATGATCTCCAGTTCAAACATCTTATACACTTCCTCCTGTTTCTAATTCCTCACTCAACACTGGAGTAATTAAAGTCTCATCTCACTGGCTTTTCGTTGTCTGCTTGTAGACAACTCTATCAGCATCAGATCTTCTATAAAACATTTCAGTATCACAGACAACACACATGTACATCTCACCAGCTATATCAGCTGAGATTATGTCCCCGATTTACCCATCATTTGACAAATTGAATATAATTTAGGCCAAACTTTTTTTTTTTTATTGAATAGCCTCCATGTGGTACCAGACCGCCAAATTATACCTTCACCGCCAAAAAACTTCAATTTACTCCTTCGATAAATCAAGTCTTCTATCACCTTCTGCGTATCTAAAATTCTCTCCAGATCCACTTTCAGTTCTACAGTGGTTTCATCTTTCCTTGCATCAATCAACTCTGTCGTCTCCAACTTGCCTGTTTGTGGTTTTTTCCTGTTGAATATCTTACTGGCCAGGAATGATATTTGTGGCTTATGAGTTCATAAAGCACTTTCTTCCGAGAATAAGTTCCTAAGTGTTTAACTAGATTCCCTTCATCTGAGATGATTTAAACATTTTCTTTTAATGTGATAGCAAAAATGATAGCGAATATTTAACTACCTATAGCGAATATTTAACTACTTCATAACAGCATGTTTTTATATTTCCTCACATTTCCTGATTGGGTCAGTACTTAATAAATGGAAATTTCGAAATTTTTAATTTGTCAATGGAAAGTTAAGTGACAGCTGTTTGATTTTTTCAGGATGCCGATGAATTGATTCTCAGGACTAGACACATGATTGGAATTTATCTCGTGACGCTTTTCGGATTCCTCATTGCTGTGCTGACTTTCTTTGCTGAACAAATCATCCACCGCTATTACACTCAGTAAAATCCAAACAAAAATTCATATTAAGAAAATGCTTCATTCCTTTAACATATTTTCAATACTGTATCATTCTTTTATATGTGACTTGTATGAATATGCACGAAGTATGTGAATATGCATTATGTGTAATATGAACGTATATTGAAAGGCATAACTAACTGACAGGGGTTTTTCATTACTAACCTTAATATTTTTCGCCACTTCAGAGAGCTGGCTCGTTGACTATATATATCGTTTTCTATCATGTGAGCTTGATCCTTTTTCAGAGTAAGCGGTACCATGATGTGTCTCTATTACATCAAGGAGGTTTTTCCCACTTAATCTATGTTATCTCTTGTTAGAAAATAATGACTGTATGCTAAAGTGAATTCAGTAGAAGTAGGCTATTGCTGTACTATTTTATGAATGCCGCATCATCCGTATGAAACCGAGAAAAATGTATTATATTAACGAGAATATTTAGGTGAACAGGTTAAAATATCAGTCGAGATTTTCTTATATAAATCAAAAGAAGATGGTTATAGATTGACCTGAAGTATTAGGTACCAATCCACCATCTATTTTTAGCTATTTCGTGAATGCTGGTAGTCTTGAATGTACTCATATATACTGGACAGGAATAGGCCACATACCGTTCCCGCTTTTATCAAACAGGAAACAGATTAACGCTGCTTGCAACGCCAGGTTAGTGTTGTATATTATCTTCCCTGCGCTTTCGCACTTGATAAACCAATGCATAACTAGAAAGCAGTGGTGGAGTGCATACTACCTATCGTATTTGATCCATTCTATATTTGACTAAAATCAAATATTAGATGTCACGACTACACCAGAATGAATCAACGAAAGCGGATGCCTTCGTCTCATATTTGCGTTTTCTACAAAATCGTTAACTATCTTATCTGTGGTGTCATAACTTCGCACTGACAAAATAACTTACGTGATAGATAAGACCCACATGGCGTCCTGAAACTGTCAGTATCTTATCTGAAGCGATAGCGCCCGGAGACTACAGGTACTACTACATACATGCCAAGGGTTTCAACCAAGATTCTGAGGCGACTTGTTTCAACGTTTGTGGAAGGCAGGCTCACGGCGGCATGGCAGAGGTAGGTCTAGAAATAGCCTTACCCTTTATTTGGAATGAGAGAGTTCGAGTTTATCACTTGGCTTTTCGACTGTTCTATTTTCTGAGGCAAGTTCCCAGGAGGATCAAGTGAAAATGACGTCGACATAAAGGGAAATTTAGTAGACGTTTATAAACCCTCGACTTTTGAAGACGAGGAGAATTTTTATTTAAGTTACAAGCTAACATGAATTTTCATCACGTCTTATATACATGTTTCGTGTAATCAGACGACTGAAAAAAAAAAATTCCCTAGGTGAAACTTCGTTATCCAGCGCGATCAGAAATAAACATAGTCGGTGTAAAGTTACGGAGACAAAAAAAAAAAAAAAAAAAAAAAAAAAAAAAAAAAAAAAAAAAAAAAAAAAAAAAAAAAAAAAAAAAAAAAAAAAGTTTGTTATTGAGTAAGTTTTCTTGCCCTCCAGCTTGGGAATGAATAACAGTTCAAATCTCTTCATTGCACTGGAATTATCCACCTTTCTGAGGTCTCAGAGTCTGTTGGTCATCCTTTAAAAGATCGGCAGACGACAAATGTTTCCAACAGCCTCCCAAATTGGAACTCCAGAAGTTCAGGCAGATGACTAATGTTTCCAACAGACTCCCAAATTGCAACTCCAGAAGTCCAAGCGGAGTCCAATACATCAGTACCCTAATATTGTTCTCTTGCATTCAAATACATTTTTATCAATTTGTTAATGTACTAATTATCTTTTATCAAGTGTGTTCTCTTCTATCTGTATTTCCCTTTACCTCGTCTTTCCTCTTCCTAATGAACACCAAATTCTCTGGAAGATTTAATTTCAAGTCAGTGGCCCCTGTGGGCGTGTTGCGTATGAATAGGTTTCATCCTCGGAATAATAATACGGGATATGCCAGTGAACATCCCTGAAAAGGAACCTGGAAAAGCAAGATTCCGAAGTAGCTCCAGGACTCATGCGGAAGTGTGTACTCCTGGAAACAGTACACACTTCTGCATGAGTCCTGGAGCTACTTCGGAATCTAGTTTTTCCAGGTTCCTTTTCAGGGAGCTTCACTGGCATATCCCATTTTATTATTATTATTATTATTATTATTATTATTATTATTATTATTATTATTATTATTATTATTATTATTATTATTATATTATTTTGCAAAGTAAGGAAAATATATACCGATGGGTCCACGATTTTATTTTCAACTCTAGCTTCGTGACAGCATACCTAAAGCATTTTGAAGTTGACTTTGCTGCCGCTCAAGTCTTGACTCAACATATCGTACTGAACTGGGGTGTTGTCATTTCGTCTCCTACAGCCGATAAACAATACATCAAGGCGTTAACATTCTTTGAAAACGATGTTTAATTAAACTAATTTTGTCCTTTGATCAATAAAATAGTCTGCATGACATAATGGGCCTAAATTGGACTTCTGATTTTCACACATGATAAACGACTATATAAATAATATTTAAATAAATATATATAATATATATATATATATATATATATATATTATATATATATATTATATATATATATCTATATATTATTATATATAGATTAATAATATATATATAATATATATTTATCTGCTTTGATTTGATTATTCCCGTTATTCTTGTTTTATTAGCCCTGGTCGCCATTCTTCTTATCCTTTTCATAATTGCTTAACATAATTAACTCAGACCTAGCTATTAAAAAAAAAAATCAAACGAATATAATTCAGTCTTATTTTTTATCGAATTCCTTGCATATCACCCTGTTTCATTTGGACACGTTGGAAAGCTGTGGGAGTCAAAACTGACGAATACATTAAGAAAGGCTTGCTTTCATTAAAGCTTTCTTAGGTTGATCTTTCTGTAGCTATTCATTTCTTCTAACTAGAAATTAATTCAAATTAGTTTCACATGTATACCTCGACCTACTACCATAAGCATATTATAAGTAGCTGAAAGGATAAGAATATGAAAGGTGGCGTTCTCGTTTAAGTCTATTTCATGTTTTTATTTATTTATTTTTTTTAAGACTGCTTTAATCAAGGGTTGCTCTTTGACGGCTACAGGGTGTAACACGAGTGTATGCACATATTTTGGGGAATGAAAGATAAAGTTTCTTTGAACAGAAAATATTTTATAAACATGCATTTTAAGGCGCCCGTTGTCGGTGCGGGGAATTTTAAAATAACCGTTATCATTAGTGATGCTTTCAAGCGATGGAGTTCGTAGTGAGAAGTCGGCTCGAGTCGCCTGAGATGTAGAAGAGAGCGGAGGTGGCGTATATAGGAGTGATGGAGGGATTAGGCCGATGTTAATAAAGTATCTCCCAATAAAATGTATTCTTTAGGTTTTGAAACTTTCCCTCCCTACCCGTGGCATTCACTGGCCACCGATAAAAAACAAAACAAAAACTGAATCTCTAACTGAATCTCTCATCCATCAAAGATACGTTTGCTTATTCATTAGACACCTATCAAAGATTTCAAGTGGAGATTTAAAATCTCTTCCTCTCCATCTAAAGTATTAATCAGACACCAGTCATAAGCGTAGAGCTAGTCATGATTCCTGGTTCAGCAATGTCGTGACGATGCACGAAAATTCAAAATTCACAAATGAATGTTGCTCAGCAACGTTTACACTACTGTATTGACTTGCTCTCTTGTGGTGCTTTGAGGTGTTCCACCTCTAGGCCCATGTTCTAAATTTTGCCGTTCTTTAAACAATTTGATTCATCTATGTATGATTCTCTCCGGTTTATTAAACTTTCTTGATATCTCTCCAACAGGAACTTGCATCGAATGCAGTGCGATAATTGTCTCTCGCTCATCAAGGGATGTTTCTTAGACCGATAAATGACACATTGACATTAGATTCCCGTGCACATAACATCAAAAGCAATAGAGTGAGGTCGCCTGGTTCACACTGTTAGGATATCGTTATTTTTTCTTTTTGTTTTTAAATCTGATAGCATTTTGTGAGATTCCAATGTTTTCTGTAAAATTTAACAAATGGAATAGCTCAACTACCTTCAACTTAATATTGAAATGATAATTTAAGGACTTGTTTATGCGATACTACTAGTGATAGGTGTCTCCTATCTATTTGGTAATGTATATCTATGGTTGTGATATGACGTTTTTTTATCACTTCGTTTCGTTCATGTCAATTTTGCTATATGGAAAATAGTTTTACACAATAACATAACATAATGTTCTAAAGATATCAGTGACTGTTTTTAACGTCATACGATTTCTTCCATCTTTGAAAAGAATAATTGATAAATAAGGCATGAATCGTGCGTCAGGCAAGTGAACGAAAAATTATGAAACTCTGCCACGAGTTTTTTGGCCGACAGTACTACTAATAATAATCATCATTATCATCATCATTATTGTCGTCATCACCTTCACCATCCTCATTTGATTTGAGGTTTTTCTCTCTTCGGTACTCTATAATTAGATATTGATAGTGACTATTACCGAGAGAGAGAGAGAGAGAGAGAGAGAGAGAGAGAGAGAGAGAGAGAGAGAGAGAGAGAGAGAGAGAGAGAAATGCTCCTTATATAAACATTTTTCCCTCGGTTTACACGTGCTCAAATGTCTTCAAATGTGTAGCAATTAATCTTACAAAGAAAATGATCGGTTATTGGGTTAACAGGTAATCGTAGATTTCAGCCTATATGAAAATCATGGCTATACATTGACAGTACTGTCAAATACACACACATTATATATATATATATATATATATATATATATATATATATATATGTATGTATATATGTATACAGACATGGAATAACGTGACGTAAAACGAGTTAAATGGACCAGAGAAAATGCAATACAGGATCCTCCGAGGAATGTATGAACAACCTAAGGACCACGCCTTATTGGGGAATTATAGTGGAGTCCGGCACATGGCCAGTAGCCTATAGAATTGAATATAAGAAAATAATGCCTTTCCCCATTATAAAAGATTAATCAAAGAAATAGTAGAAGATCAATTAAGAGTCCCCTATGGACAGTGCTGGACAGAAAGCTTAGTAGCCATATGTACCAAATATAAAACATATAGAGACTAATGGAATGAGAGAATATACAAAAAATGAGCTGAAAAAGGAAATGAAGATAAGAATGAATCAAGATAGCCAAGAGGCTGAGAAAGAAAAGAGGAAAGAAATAAAGAAACTGAGGTTCATAGATCATTTCTGGGAAAAGAGGTACATAGGGGAACTAGAAACAAAGGACGCGTGTATGATAATGAAAGCCAGACTGAATATGCTGAACTTGAAGGCTAACTTCCGGGGTAAATATAAGGACGTGTGTAAAATCTGCAAAGTGGAGGAGGACACCAAGATCAGGACATTAATTCAGAGACCCTGAAATCCCCTAACAGAAAACTGGGGGGAATATATAAGGCTAGCCCTAAAAATTAAGAATGTTGTTAACCTGGCAAACAATGGATGTCAAAGTATAAAGGAAAAGGAATGAAAGGGGGTTGAGTTAAATATTTTGTAATATCTAATTTAGAAATATCTTTGATTTTTCGTGGTTATTATTGCAGAAAAGGGTTGTAAACATGAATTAAAATAAATATTGTAAAGTACCATAAAGTAAAGTTTAGGTAAACCTGAGTAAAGTAAATAAAACGGGAATAAAACTATGCACCTTACGTACATAATGCAGTATGCTCGCAACTGTGTTTGTGGAGTGAGCGCTTAGGAACCAGGAGCCGACAGAGAAAACTCTAGTCTAGACCAGTGGTCTCCAACCTATGGTCGGCGGTGTATGATTTGCTGGTCCGCCAAATTGCTTTACTCGGATATTGCTGGCCCGTCCTAGGACCCATGGTGGGCCCGACCTGCCCATCCCAAGACCCATGGTGGACATCGCCCGCCCGACCTGGGACCCTTGGTGGGCCTTTCTGGCCCGTCCCAGGACCTGTGGTGGACATCGCTGGCCCGTCCCGGGACCCATGGCAAGCCCGGCCTGCCCATCCAGGGACCTGTGGCGGACGTCGCCTGCCCGTCCTGGGACCTGTGGCCAGCCCGGGAACCCATGGTGGACATTGCTCACCTGTCCTGGGACCCGTGGCGGGCCTGGCCTGCCCATCCCGGGACCCGTGGCGGACCCAGCCTGCCCGTCACAGGATCTGTGGCGGGCCTGGCCCGCCCATACCGGGATCTGTGGCGGGCCCAGCCCGCCTGTCCCAGGACCTGTGGCAAGCCCGGCCCTCCCGGGACATGTGGTGGGCATTGCTTGCCTGTCCCGGGACCCGTGGCAGGCCTGGCCCGCCCGTCCTGGGACGTGGCGGAAATCACCCGCCCATCCTGGGACATGTGGCGGACATTGCCCACCTGTCCCGGAACCCGTGGCGGGCCCAGCCTACCCGTCCCAGGACACGTGGTGGACATCGCCTGCCCATCCCAGGACCCGTAGCGGGCCTGGCCTGCCTGTCCCGGAACATATGGCAGACATCGCCCGCCCGTCCCGGGACCCATGGCAGGCCCAGCCCACCTGTCCCAGGACACATGGCAGACATCGCCCACCCATCCCAGGATCCTTGGCAGGCCTCGTCTGCCAGTCCCTGCAGAGCGCAACACCTATGCTGTGCCTTAGAACCAGAATATGCCACTGTATCCTCTCAATTCTCTTGAGGCCTCTCTGAATCCTCTGCTTCTTCTCCTGGCACTCTATGAATCCTACTGAATCCTCTCAATTTTCCAGGGGCTTCTCTAAATCCTGGTTCTTCTCCCAGCACCTCCATGAATCCCCTCATTTTCGTCACTGTTTCTATAATCTTCCCCTTTTTCTTTCCCTTCCAGGAATCAATAAAACTCTAAGAAAACTTTTTAACATATATATTTTCGTTCAAGGTTAACAAAGCAAACTATTATAAGATAAACATCAAACTTTCCCTACAACAAACATTCTCCTCAAAATTTTCACATCTGATCCGTCTTCGTGAGGCCAGCGTAGATTTGATCGCACCATTCCTTGAAGATCGAAAGCAGCTTTTGTAGTTTCCAGTGGTCCTCCTCCAGGCGTCTTATTTCTCGTGAAGGTTTTTCAGGTCGCAGACCAATTTGTCCTTTGCTCCTCGCAGCTGTCCAACCTTATCTTCCAGCTGGTCGTTCCGTTCGCCCTAGACACCGGCCTTCCTCTCCAGCGACTCCAGACGACGATTTCCTTCCTCTAGAAGGCAATGCCAGCTCGTTCCTCTTGAGTTTCGCCACCTCAACTTCACACTGGAGTCCACAGTTTTCCTTCCAAAGATCTTCCACTTCCTTCTGCAGGTTCTGGAACCTCAACTCGAGGTCTTTCCTGTCGGATTCCCGCTTTTCGGTCGCGTCTTTTTGTTCATGGATGAGCCTTGCCATCCGCGCCGCTTCTACCATCTTTAGCTGCAGGTCTTTCTCCTTCTGTCGTAGGAGTTTCTCGAGCCTCTCAAGCAGGCAGTCTGCCTCTGCCAACTGCCCATCAGTTCCCTTATCCCCTCACATAGGGCATCATTTCTCTGCCCGATTTCCTTCGCGTTATGCTTCAGCTCCTGATTTTCCTCTGCCATATTGAGGATCTTGTCTTCCAGCTGCCGTTTCTCCCTATTCTCACGGTCGTTCTCCCTTTTCAGAAACACCGTTTCAGCTTCGAGAGAGTGGGCCCTCTCTTGCAAGGCCTGCTGTTGCAACACCTCCTGAGTGATCTGGATTTCACGAACGCGTTCTTCGCTTTTGCATCTCTTCTTGGTAGTCGAGCCTCTATTGTAGCTGAAGAATCGTCCTATCCAAGTTCACGCGCTGCTCTCTCTGGCACTGGATGGCGTCTCGCAAGGCCGCAATTCTCTCGTTCAGTTCCTTTTCCTTGGGCTGTTTAGCTCCATCATCATCAGTCAGGAGAGAAATCTCACCAGCGAATAGGCAGCCACAGCAAACAAGATGACTATTCCTCCGTATTTCGAACAACATCTGGACAACAATGTCCCAACAACAGCTGCTGCCAAGGCCAAGTAAGGCCACATTTTCTTCAAAATGGAATCCATATCTGAAGTATCCAGTTCATATACTCTCCTCTCTCTCTCCTCTCTCTCTCTCTGGATTTTTCGTTGATTTTCTATATTCCACGAGAGATATTTTGATATACCGAAATATAGCAGGAAAGATTCTGAAAGATTTTTAGTTATCCCTTGTCTCTTGGTGTTATAAATTGCTGAAATCTCTCTCTCTCTCTCTTTCTTGCCCCGAAGGTCTTGAATTCTTCATTTGTTCCTTCATTTAGGTTTAAGGCTTTGCTTTGCATTCAATAAGTTTAGAGAGAGAGAGAGAGAGAGAGAGAGAGAGAGAGAGAGAGAGAGAGAGAGAGAGAGAGACTGTATTTTTGCATAGAAAACGTTTATTGTTATATTTACATAAGACAGTGCATGTAAGATCACTCCGTTTGGAATAAGGAATCTAATGTGTATACTACCATGCTTAGTGTATAATGCTTCAATTGAGGTTTATATTAATATTATTCTATCCATCTAGGTGTACATATATATCTATATATATATATATATAGATATATATATAATATATACTATTATAATATTATATATTATTATGTTATATTAATTGTATTAATGTATATAATATATATATATTATATATATATTATATATATATATATATATATATATATATGCGAATCCCACAGGAAAATGATAGACAGAAATCCAAGCGCTTTCGTCTTTACTCAGAGATAATCCAGGATTATCGTACATCACACGGTCACAAACCTAAACAGATTTGACCCTAACCGAAATTACAAAGTACCTTTACAGTCCAAAACATGTAAAAACTGAAAATATTAATTTTGTTGCTTATATTTATCTACAACTTTTTTCATAATGAAAGCATCAAGTTTAAATAAACCAAGACTTAAATTTAGAACATTTCTAATTATTTGACTTGATGAAACAAGATTCAATGACATTCCTTGACAATGTCTGAGTAAAGACGAAAGCGCTTGAATTTTTTACTATCATTTTCCTGTGGGATTCGCTTATATATATATATATATATATATATATATATATATATATATATATATATATATATATACATATATATGATATAATGTCCCAAAGACTGGTCATCTTTTAGACATGCTGTCTATGCACAAGGGATGCCAAAGGACACGAATGAATCAAAAGTATACTGAAGCAGGAATGCGCACACCTGAAAGGGACTATTGAGACCCACCAATCATGGCAAAAGCATACCGTGCATGTGCACGTGTGTGTGCGCGTGTTGTGGGCGTAATGTACGTGATATTGCAACAGGACTAAAAGAGAGAGAGAGAGAAAATAACTACGGTTGTTAACGATGATGTTTTTTCACGACCACAAAACCGTGACCAGGTAGTGTATTTCTTCTTCTTTCGAAATAGCGTATTCAGGAACTTGACCTTTTTCTCCTTAAAGGAAATAACAATGGCCACAGCTGTGAGTAAAAATAGATGAACGTGAAATGACTGTTAACAGTGTGTATTTTATAATCTCTTTATATTTTACGAGTATCTGTTTATTTTCAGTTGTTTGTCCATTTATTTTTTTTTCTTTTCCATTTACTAGTCTCTTCTGTCTGTTTATCTGTTACTACTTTCTAATGAACACCATAATATTCTTTGGAAGCTTGAATTTCAAGTCAGTGGCCACTCGTTTCTTAGGATATGTGACACCAGATGTTTGATACCATTAAGAAGTTTTCTGTTTCCTGATTTCATGAACTATTTTATCGTCCGTTCTATTATAACCTTTTTAGCCTTTCTAGGGGACCGTTGTAGTCTCAAAGTTATTATTATTATTATTATTCTAAAGATGAACCTCATTCATATAGAAGAAGCCCACCACCACAGGGTCCATTGACTTGAAATTCAAGCTTCCAAAGAATAGTATTCTGCCGTTCATTGGAAAGAAGTAACAACAGAAGGTAATGGGAAATACAGAATGAAGAGATCACTAATCACGGAGAGAGAGAGAGAGAGAGAGAGAGAGAGAGAGAGTTTCATACCGACTTGTGTTTGTGATGGTTAATTTTTCAGAAATCATTTTCAAGAGCAATTTATGATTGTTAACAAAAGTCCCCCTACTCTAATGATTCTTCATTGAATTCTTTAGTTCAATTGAACGTTTGCAACAAGTATGCACACACAAATACAATCACACATGCACGCACGCGCGCGCGCACACAAGCAAATCCTTATAGTAGTTCCTTTCTATACCATCTTTCTTCGTAACTAGAGTGAATGTCACTTTCAAATGATCACAAGAAATAGCAACGCTGTCATCTCATACCCAAACAACGAAATCAAGTTGAAAACCAGGCGTTCATTAGGCAGAAATCTTACGTTGACTTCCAGATCTCTTTTAAAGGATAGATTCAATGGCGAATAGACTCTGCTTGGAGGAAAACTAGATGGTTAAGCGTACGATGACAATGACTATTATATCCTTCAAGGCTAAAGCATGAAAAGTTGTACTACAGCCGTAGACTCAGACTGCTCTCCCTTATTATGAAATTATCGTCAGCAGTAGTCGTCAGTTTTTTTTTTTCTTTTTTTATACTATCGCTCCTTTCTGGTTCGGTAAGTACCAGACACACAAAATGAACCTTGATTAGTACTACCAGCCTCGTGGAGAGAGGCCTCGGTAGCATTCTATCGTTTTACTATCCTTTTTATTATATTTGTAACAAACGTATACATGTATGTATGTGTGTAATAGGAAAAGTGTTATTTTTATTTAGGTGAGAAGGAAATTATGTCTGGGGCATAGCAGGACCAAGTTGTGTTTTCAGGAAACGTTGTGTTGAGTTGTAAGTATATTGTTTTTGTTTTTTAAGTTTTAGCTTTTTATAAAAGAAATCTATTGAAATGGCAATTTGTCTGTCCGTCCGCTCTTTTTCTGTCAGCCATCAAATCTTGAAAACTACTGAGGTTAAAACTGGCGTGTCAGTTAACCAATGGTTAAATTGAACATAGAGATATGTGACGTAATGGTTAATGAACGTTGAGTCATAAGCTCATCTGTTGTTATATATAGATATAGATTTTTTTTGGCATTATGCCAAGCACTGGGGCAACTAAGGCCATTCAGCGCTGAAACGAAAATCGACAGTAAAAGGTTTGAAAGGTGTAACAGGAGGAAAACCTCAAAGCAGTTGCATTATGAAGCAATTGTTCGGAGAGGGTGGACAGTAAGACAGAAGAAATAGAATATGAACGGAGGTACAATAAAGGGAAGGAAAGGTATTGCAGCTAGGGGCCGAAGGGACGCTGCAAAGAACCTTAAATTAATACCTACATTGCACCGGAAGAGGTGCACTGAAGGCACTAACCCCTACGGAGAATAACTTTGAGAGCTACCAAAGAACAATTCAAAGTAGGTTTCGTCAGTTAACACTCAGAGGAACGAATATTATAACAAAAATGATTACAAAGAAAAAATGACTAATGACGTCACATGTCTTCGTGTTCATCTTAACCTTTGTTCAACTGACAAGCAAGTTGTAACAAAAGAAATATAGGCCTACGCTTGCAACATGACTTTCTTAAGAACACAACTTTCTTCGCCCTACTATGTGTGTGATAGAATTTCCTGTTCACATAAATTAAAGAAATAAAACTTTCCTCGTCACATTTTTGTAGCAATATCTCCCAATATCTGTGGTATCACTGACCCACTGTCCTTGCCATCATCATAAATTGGCCTCATCCTTCACTCTAATTTTAAATCGAGATATTTTCCTTCTCACTTAATCATATCGGGTAAATTATTCCTCAAAATGAGTATGGTATAGATGTCTCTCATATGCAACCCATAACTGTACGAACTGCGTCTATAAGTAAGTTCGAGAAGGATCACTTGAAACTAAATAAATTGTTTCAGGGCAAAAGCGTGCAAAGGATATACGTCGAGATATCAAGATGTTTGAAAAATAAGGTGTTATAACTATGTTATCTAATTATGAAAGATTTCCGTGGCCATACTGGGCTCTAATATTTGATATGTCTGGGGTATTTAAACACCTTACAGAAACCAAAGTATATTGATAGTGCATTGATAGTTTGTTGCAATACATTTGAATACATTAATATGTCACCATGACTCCCATTTCTACAGTACTATTTTTTTTACCACCATGGCATGCATTTGATTTGGATATTTTTTTAAACCAATTTACTTTTTATAATGTGAAACATATAACATATATTATAATTACGTGGCATTCTCGCTTAGAAATTTGAATTGCTAAAAAAATAAATATGTTGAGGATATGTGCCTTTGTTATGCCTTTGGTTGTTTTTGATAATTATTTGGACTAATAAAATGCCAATGCATGCCTGGATGTATGTACTTGTCCGCAGAATTTTTTTTAATTCTCTTGAGTGGTCCGTGAAGTCGAAAAGGGTGGGGACCACCGGTCTAGACGAACTCAGACTAAAAGGTGGACTCTCGAATAACGGAATAACAAATGCTCCACGGTAGAGGTCGACCGCGGCCACTTGTTTGGTCGATCGCCGTTCCCGATCAGAGTTCTATATAAACAAACAAAACCACAAGCATGCATATATATATATATATATATATATATATATATATATATATATATATATATATATATATACTCTAAAGACTGAAACTCTTTTACGATCTATCATACTACAATATCTCATAATACGTGGGATACAAAAAATTTCAGATATCGCCATAGTACGATAAAACATGAGTTCAGCTGCCTCATTGATATATATTAATATTATATAAATATATATAGATATATATATATATATATATATATATATATATATATATATGTTCTATATATATATATATTATATATATATATATATATTATATTAGGTATGTATATATATATCAGTGAGGCAACTGAACTCATGTTTTATCGTACTATGGCGATATCTGAAATTTTTTGTATCCCACGTATTATGAGATATTGTAGTATGATAGATCGTAAAAGAATTTCAGTCTTTAGAGTAGATCTCGGAGTCCAAAAATCTGGCCACCCCTGCTCCAGGGCATGCCCCATGGAAGCTATGATCTGAAAATGTGCTCATGGGCTTAATATTGCACGGTTAGAACTGAGTACCTCCTGTGAACGACCAGTTACGAAAAAAAAGTTACCTATTTCATGAAACAATTCTCATTATAATAATACTTTATCAGTAACCGAAATCTAACTATATCAAGTAACAAGACTTCTTCATATAAGGTTTCCAATAATTCTCATATTACAATTTATGTACAATCTCTTTTTAGTGTTCTGTAAAAGAAAACTATTTGTCTGTCCGTTCGCCCTTTTCCTGTCCGCCCTCAGATCTTAAAAGCTACTGAGGCTAGACGGCTGCAGAATGCAAATTGGTGTCCTGGATCATCCACCCTCCAATCATCAAACATACCAAATTGCAGCCCTCTAGCCTCGGTATTTTTTTTTTATTTAAGTTGAAAGTAAGCGATAATCGTGCGTCTGAACAACACAGGGTACCACCTGGCCGTGGCTGAAAGTTTCATGGGCCGTGGGCGAGTTTTTCATACAGCATTATACGCTGTACAGAGAACTCGGATACGCCGAAGAGACTTCGGGCATTTTTTAACAGCTTTCTTTAAATTTCAACTTAATCTTCAGAGCCCAACTCCAAGAGGCGAGGAGAGGCTGTTCTTTCCGAGCAATTTCCCCGACGACTCCCGAAATCTGCCGTCGTCATCCAGCGGCGTCGCCGCTGCTCCCGTCAGGCCGAAACGTCGTTCGAGGGAAGACAAACCAGTCGCCGACGAGCTCGATGCTGCGAAAATGGGTAACTTTCAATTTCCTTTTCTTACCCCAGTGGTTCTTAACCTTTTTATTACCACGCCCCCTCTAAGAGTTGGCCCTTTCTTTCACGGCCCCCTTGCATTTATGAGTAAAATTCCCTCCCACTTCTTAAAAGAATAACGAATATAATTAGGGATTTTTTTTCCCTAGGGCTCGCACCTCCCCTGGAAATTGCTGACGTCCCCTAGGTTAAGAACCACTGTCTTACCTTATAACTACTATTTTTAAAAATAAAACGACGTAGGAGAAATGGTAGTAAGCAAGCGTGGTTACTAATTTTACAAATGTCTTAGTAGGAGTGACAACAATCCCAGTATTGCCGCCAGTTTTACATTTCTTGCCTAGTACCGAAAACTGGGTAAGGAATTACGATAAACATAGATATCTTTAAATGGTCTTCCTTCTTTCCTTCTGAATTTAACCGTCAATAAAGAACTGCATATTGCTTCATTCATTTGCATTTATCTCTGGGACATGAACCTGAAGCCCGTGAAAAAAATGAATATAATTATAAGCAGTTACTATTCCAAAGGACACCTTTGGTGCGGTACCTAAACCAGTTGTTATTTTAGATAACTCCATGATGAGCACCCTCATCCATTTTCCTTCCATACTGTCAAAAGTTTGTCTGAAGATACCGAGATACCGAAAGTGATGATGATCATTTACTTTCAATACCTTATCTGAGGTATGTTTCTACTTATGAAAACTTTATTATCACTCTGCAAATGTGGTATATTCTGAGACAACTTCGATTTTTTTTTTTCTATTTACCACCTTTGCTTATGGCTGCCATTCATTAATTTTCTTTGGTTCTAAGTTTGCTTCACAAGCTTAGGCCTTTTTTGCATTTGATTGTTTCCTTATGAATAACAATTATGATAATATATTTAATTCATGCTAATGAGTATTCTCGTGCCTTTACATTGATTCCGTAAACTCTCATTAAGTATATCTTAGTCTAACCAGACCACTGAGCTGATTAACAGCCCTCCTAGGGCTGGCCCGAAGGATTAGATATTTTTACGTGGCAAGGAACCAATTGGTAACCTAGCAACGGGACCTACAGCTTATTGAGGGATCAGAACCACATTATATCGAGAAACTAATTTCTAATCACCAGAAACAAATTCCTCTAAATCCACGTTGACAGAGCGGCGGGAAATCGAACTCGAGAGTACCGTATCGGTACGCGAGCACGTTAACCACTCGTCCAACGAGGAACTGTAAACCCTTATTGAGGGAACCTGTTATCTCCATTCTCCACAGCCGAGAGCAAGACGCCCCCGACCGGCAATTGTCCCTTGGAATCGCAGCACGTGGGAACCGAGTTGCTGAACGTGGTGGTGGATCTGCCCCTCGACTCCGTCTTCACGACTCTATTCGTCCAAGAGCAGTTTATGACTGACGTCTACCTCGCGAAGAAGACGAGTGGTAAGGCTGATTTCATTGAGGTTCGGGTTCTATAGTTGTGCAGCGGTATATCAAAAAGGCCTCTTTCTTCCAGTGTGAATATCTCAATATCAGGATATCTTTGATTATATATAAACGGCCTAATATTCGCACAATATATATATATATATATATATATATATATATATATATATATATATATATATATATCCCTTAGGTTTCAATTCCCTTAAAAGGTCAAAACGTTATGTACGTATATACGAACAAAGTTGCAGCCACGAAACTGTAACTTGTTCATGCATATATATATACTATATATATATATATATATATATATATATATATATATATATATGCATGTACATAGAGGAGAAAAGATGGTCATAACGTTTAAAAAATTCTAAAAGGTGTAAATATAGGTCTAAAGTGCTGCGAAAGGAAAATGCTGCTGCTTGTCATGCATGTTAAAAGGTAACTGACATTCACTGATCAGGAGAGCTGACGAGGCAAAGACAGAACTAGACTCGATAGGTCATGAGGCTAATTTATAAAAAGTCCCCCCCCCTCTCTTTATTTCGACTTCTCAAATTCAGATATTTAAAAATAAATGCTACAACAGCAAAATGTTCTCCGACCACTTTTTGCAATGAGAATATATATTCTGATTAATTGTCTATTTCATCCATTTCCAACCGTGCTGATGTGTCCTTGATCCTTCCCACTTGACTATACTCTGTTTTTTTCCATCTGTCCATCCGCCTGTTGTGTTTGCGTATGGTAACACTGCGTCCCGGGCTTTAGATAGTTACACTCAGCTTACATTCAACAATAATAACAATATCCTATTTCGAATATTAACAGTGTAATTCGCATACAGTAAATTATCAAAACACTTTTCAGTTGCAAATGTACACCCAGATAACCTTTTATTTACCTAAAACTTACACATAGCGTAACTATCTAAAGCCCGGGACGCAGTGTTACCATGCGGGACCACCACAGGCGGATGGACAGATGGAAAAAAACAGAGTATAGTGTCACTTCCTTTCAAGTCTCAAATTAAAACCTCGGTAATTTATAATATATATATATACATATAATTAAACTGTTTTCGCGAGAACGGACTGGAGAGATAGTAGACAAATCTTTCCCCGCCATCTTAGTATCTCCATTTAGACGGGAATGATATTCTCTAAAATAAATCTTTCCTCCTTTCCTGTGGAAGTGATACCTATTCTATTTTGAGCATCGCCAGTAGTCGACAAAGCTTGTTCGACATTTTGCCGCTAGTAATATAATGTATTTTATCAAGATAATGACGCATATCTTACTGATGTTAATGTTATGTGGGCCTAGTTGGTTCTCTATACGTTTGTCGATGCTTTCATTGTCTTCATTCCGAAAGCAATAAATGACAACTACGTAAAATAAGAGGTGCCATTGTCTGTACTAATCCATCCACCAATCGTTTCTTGTCCAGACATCACCTGCACTCAGTGGCAGGAAAGAGAAGACGGAGTCAAGACCCGACAGATGACCTACACCATGACACTCCCGCCTTCGAGCTTCTCACCCAAGGTCTCCTACGTCACGGAAAACCAGGTAATGATCTCTTATGGTAACTGCTTCTTCGCACGCTTAAGTGCTAGCGCAGACATTCGCCTGGCAGTTAGTCTACGTTTAAAAATAAATGCTACATCAGCAAAATGTTCTCCGACCACTTTTTGCAATGAGAATATATATCCTGATTAATTGTCAATTTTTGTTAGAATTTGTTCAGTTTGTCTGTATGGTGTTTTACGTTGCATGGAACCAGTGCTTATTCAGCAACGGGACCAATGGCTTTACGTGACTTCCGAACCACGTTGAGAGTGAACTTCTATCACCAGAAATACACTTCTCTGACCCCTCAGTGGAATGACCGATAATCGAACTCGCGGCCATCGAGGTGGCAGGCCAAGATCATATCGATCACGCCACTGAGGCGATTAGAATTTGTTCAGCACATCGTCGAGAAGTATCTTCAAGAGCCACTTGGTTTCAGATCCCTGATTATAGCGCTGTTCTAGAAATGAATATTAGGGTTTGATCAAGTTAGAAAGCATACATACATACATACATGAAATTCGAGCAATTTTTATACTGATTGCATGGTTACATTTAACACTAGAAAAAACATTATCTTATCTTAAAACAATTATGAATTAGTCATTACTTAAAGTGTTATTTTCCACTCATTTGCGATATCGGACGATTATGTACTGCAACTTTCTTTGATTACAGATCTTATTACTAGTCACATTATTCAAGACGTTGCGTTTATGCTCGATAAGTTGTAGTGTCAAGCTCCTTAAGAACAAATCAAGAATTCATTGTAATTTTACTTTATCGACAGTTCAAGGGTTTGAATGCAAGTGCCAGGAAGTAGAAACTGTTCAATTACTTCTTTTTTTTTTTTAGTATCACTGAAAATTTTTGTTTTGTTCCAACCTATAACACTTTCAGGGACGGCATCTAATCCAGCTCTGGTTTGTTTGTAGGTTCTTCTCTCACAGAGCAGCCCTGGTGATGTCTACATCGTCGAGTCGGAAGTACTGAACTCGGGCATTCCTTACGCAGACGCATTCAGCGTCGTGAAACACTTCTGTATCTGCCGACAGGATGACGCCAAGACTAGCGTAGTGTGCTGGGCGTCGGTCAAGTTCAAGAAAACTCTCTGGGGCTTTGTCAAAAGTCAGTCACAAAGAGAGAGAGAGAGAGAGAGAGAGAGAGAGAGAGAGAGAGAGAGAGAGAGAGAGCTACAAATGTCCTTTAATATCTAATTCGCTCCACCTCGGAATGAATATATTTTATATATGTTAGCCGAAGGGGAATTTTTTAGTCGATAAGAAATTTGTCGGCTCACGGGCCCGAACCATCGAACCAACACATTCAAGACGCTTCACTGTGTGTCCTGAATTTGTTGGATTCGATGGTTCGCGCCCGTGAGCCGACAAATTTCTTATCGACTAAAAAATTCCCCTTCGGTTAACATATATGAAAATATATTAATTCCGAGGTAGAGCGAATTAGATATTAAAGGACATTTGTAGCTCGATGTACGTATATGAATCACGGTAATGTCATATGACATATATATAATAAGATATATATATAACATATATATATAATTATATATATATATATATATATATATATCACATACATGCAGTATATATATTCTGTACGTTATCGTAATATATATCACTGGATATATGGAAATTACTTGCAAACAGGACATACATAACCCTCTGGAACAAATACCATATACGCTCATCTCGATCAACACCACTTATAAACGCATTCTGGATCTTCTCCCTCCCCCACCCCCAGGCCTGTACCGAGGGGGTGGGGGGTGTGTTGGTGGTGCGAACGAACACCCCCCCCCCCCACACACACATTTCTGGAAGTCCATATTTTCTGTGACTATCCTTTTCATTGAACTGTACTTACAAAGTAATACATAACAATTTTATTTATTTTTTGGCAAGTCTTTTTATTTTATATTTTTATAAATTTTGTTATTAAACATGAACATTATTCTTTAGTAATAGGAAATACAAGAGTGATAATAGGAATATGATATAGGCCACCATATTTGTAAACAATTTTGAGTAAGTTTTCTATTAACCAAAGTTAGTGCTTTTGAATAACAACTAATCGGGTAGCAGGGCATAGACCGCATACCCAATTTTTCTTCTTGATATTCTTAATATAACTTAAAATTTTCAAGTATTTCATCTTGTATATACCTATATATGCAATGACATTTATAGAAGGAAAGGTCCAGGTTTGGGGAAAACTACCCCTCTCCATAAACAAACTCTGGGTACGGGCCTGCACCCCGACACCAATGTCTAGGTTATTTTCCCACCAAATGTTTCCTGAAGGAAAAACCTTATATTGCAGCCATGATCGAAAAGAATACGTGCATTGGTATCGAAGGCGTGATGCAGGAATTGGGATCCAGACTCACCGCCGAAGCTGAGAAAATCAACAATCCAGGCCTTGTCCGAAAGCGCAGAAGGGCGGCTGGAGCATCATCGCCGAGGGCGAGATCACGCAGTCCTTCGAAAGCAAGAGGAAGCAAAAAGGCTCACAAACAAGGTTAGAAAATGGTTTGTTCTCATTCTTGAAGAGAAAATGGAGTCTGTACTAATTCACTGTCTTCTCATTTCATCTCTGGGGCTCCTCGTTAACCCATTACTTTTCTGTCTCAAGTTTTTAGTTTTCTGTAAAAGAAAGGTAATGAGATGCCTTTGTTTGTCCGTCTTCACTTTTTCTTTCTGCACTTGTTTTGTCCGCCCTCAGATCTTAAAAACTACTGAGGCTAGAGGGCTGCAAATTGCTATGTTGATCATCCACCCTCCAATCATCAAACATACCAAGTAGCAGCCCTCTAGCATCAGTAGTCTTTATTTTATTTACGATTAAAGTTAGCCATAATCGTGCGTCTGGCAACGATATTAGACAGGCCACCACCGGCCCGTGGTTCAAGTTTCATGGGCCGCGGCTCATACAGCATTATATCGAGACCACCGAAAGACAGATCTATTTTCGGTGCCGTTGATTAAACGGTCTACAAAAAAACTCGATTTCATTTTCTACTTGTATTTTTTATATATCATTTCACATACCGTGTTGTCCCAGTCGTTTGGAATGTTGTGTGCAAGAGACTTTTCGCCCTATGCATTTATGACAAAAGAATTATATCAGGCTACCCCATAGCAAGTAAATCTTAGATGAAATATATACTACAAGCAGTAATAAGTACAGGGTAAATAAGAATTTTACGCAGTGGACACCGAATAATTTGTCATAAAGTCGTTGCTTGGTATACCTGGTTACAGTGGCGGCTCGTCGCTATCATTCATAGGGGTGGTCTTTATACATAATTTTTTTTTTCAAATTCCTTGATATTAATTGCATAAACACACACACACAAACACACACTTTCTCTCTCTCTCCCGCCGAGGAAGGCAGCAGAACCGCTCCCGAAAGCTACTATTTTGAATTTTACTCATTGACCTTAATGTGGTTATCATTTTTTCCCCACTTAGTACTGCAACTCGGCACTAAGTTGGTTATGCTGCATTACATTACATATCATCAGTATCGTCACTAATTTGATCACTATCACTAATAGTACATATTGATTAAGCTCTGAAGAATTTCAAAACACACCTTCTCCGCCAACGGCAAGACTGACACTGCTTGAGAGGGCAGTGCTCCCTCACCTTTACGCGCGGGATGGCAACCACATTATCACCCTCCATGCAAAATTGGAACTGCTGAGCACAGCAGTTCCACATATTGTTTCAATTCAATTTTTTCATATAAAAACAAGAGAATAATAATAATTTTTCAAGGATTATTGATAACCTATACTTAATTTATCATATTCATAATTTTGTGCATATTATATGAAATGAATGGGGGGTGCTGCAGTTCCACAGCGCCTACTGACGAGCCGCCACTGTCTGGTTAGATACCGAACAAGAAGAGATTATTATTACTCATATTTGACTCAGATTATATGAAGCTGTTTTCAAATGTTAACCGCACGCAGACGCTGCCGAAAACACTAAAATCACAGGTGGAGTACCTACTTAGTTTTTTATTCGTGCTATTATTCAGTCCCCGAAAAAATTCGAAGGCGCAACACAAGCTGCCAAACCGGAGGCATATTCCCGAACTGCAACCGAGTAGAGATCCTTCCCTGAAAAAAGCGGGACGCTATATCTTAAAAAATAACCATAGAATCTTCTTGAAAATAATCTTATTATGTTTTCCACACCCAAATTTCCATTATCCCCCAATATTACCAACATTACCTACCCTAACTTGACCTAACCTACTACCAACATTTCCTACCCTAACTTGACCTAACCTAACCTGCTGGAATGTACGAAAGTGTACTTTCCCACCAGAGAACCTTGCCATCATATACAGATGCTCTGTATATGATGGTAATAAGCCATGCATAAATCACCAAATTCTCTGCTTTTCATTGCAATTGCTGAACAAAATATTTTTGCCTTTTGATTGTTGGAGTTTTCTTTATTTCAAATCATTATATACTACACAAATTCTATCTAATGATGACATGGAGTTTTGTTCGGGAACAACAATATGGATTCAGAGGCTTGAATCCATATTGTTGATATTTTCCGGAAAAGCTTGCCATGATTTATATTATGAATATAGATATGCGTTTATATATATATATATATATATATATATATATATATGATATAAAGGATATATATATATATATATATCTATATATATATTATATATATATATATAAGCGCCTATATCTATATATATTTATATGATTGATATATATATATGTATATATATATAATATACACATATATATATGTGTGTGTATGCATTTGTAGATACGATATATATATAGCTTATGTATATATATATATATATATATATTATATATATATATATATATATATATATATATATATATATATTCCAAAAGGGGTTCCAGCAAGACAAAAGCTCACACACACACACATGTGGTATATAATAGGATATTATATTATATATATATATATATTATATATATATATATATATATATATATATATATATATATATCTATATATATTATATAATATTATATATTAATAAATATATTAAAAAAAATTAAAAAAAAGGTGTTCCAGCAAGACAACAGCTCACATAATTGATTTATTGAAACGTTTCGTGTCCCAAGACATTGGCACATCATAGTCTGGAATAAAATTGTTTGTTTAAAAACATTAAGCTAAAATAAAACTATAAAAGCAAAATACAAAAATGAATTTACATAGAAATGGAACTATCTAACAAAAGCTAACACACCCACAAACTCAGTCGACTCAGGACGAACTACTTTTTTTTTTTTTATCGCAGACATCGTTGAGAAATTTCATTCATCGTCGAGAGGAAAGTATAAAATTGAGGTGTTGCGGAAACTGCTAAAAAGCATTGTTCGGTAATGTCTCGTCATCCAGCACGTTACTTATTTTTTTCTTTCGTTTCAGATGACGCAGAAAGTAAGAACTACCCACTAACAGCTGCAGTCATGATGATCGCCCTGGTTACCCTGGTAACGGGAAATATCGTTCTATATAGAAGACTCTTCTACCTGGAGGAAATGGCGGCTCTTATCAATCCCACTGTACACATACCTTCGCCGAGGTAAGCAGTTTCGAAACTGAAAGCTCTCTTTATTTTTTAAACTTTCGCGAGAATTGTTTGAATTATTTTAATTCCTTTTTGCGTGCTTATATCCAAGGACGAACTTAAAAAGGAAGAGAGAAATAAAAAGTGACCCCGAAGTCCTTTGGCCTTCAATTTCCCGCCATACCTGACTGCAGGGAAACAGGAAAAAGATGCGGATTCTTCGACCAGTTTCTGAACATGATTTCACCTTCCTCACGATTATCTCCCCCCGCCCCCCCTATTTTTTTTCTTATCTCCTTCGGTCCCAATGATAGGTCGTTGGCACTTATAAAAGTCATGATTATAATCCAAAACACCATAAAGATAGCACAAGCTTCATTCACGCCAATCTTGGTAATTTACCACGTACGATTTAAGTATGGCGGTTCACAGAACAGGAAATTTTAGAGCTTTGCTTTCTCATTACTGCTTGGTGTGTTCAATTTTCAAGAAAGACCACAATACAATACAGTCTCATGCATTTGTTTTGTACTGAACACGAAGCGCACTGATAACTCAATATATTCTGCTTCGCGCTCTGTTTTTCATACAATAGAAGCTATATATAGCACGAGTGCACTTTATTGTAGGTGTCATCAGAGACTGTATATTACATTTTATGGAGCGTAAGTGTATATGTGTGTAAATTTCTATGTAAAGGACTTTGCGGATTTACGTAAACATTTGTTATTCATGATACAAACGCGTTTTTTTAATAGGAAATCTATAAAACATGTTTATGTAAAATTATATGTGGGATCGTGGGCGCTTCATAGGCGTATGCCCTGAGGGTTTTCAAACCGTATATGGGAATGCTACTCATCAATGCAAGCAATAACAAAAAAAAAAATATTCCTTTATTTCCCGGGAAGGATTACTATACTGCTTCCCTTTGCAAGTAGAGCTGAAATTAATGTTGAACGGCGTTACATTTCAGAACAACTAAACTTCATTGACGGCAAGTCTAGTATTTGTCTGAGTTACACGGAACACGCTTATGAGTGTACAAGAAACTGACATGAGTTAAGGCAAAAATAATGTTAACTGCGTCTCTCCTTTCGCGGTTCAGGTACCTGAGTTTGGAGAGGTCCTGGGAAGACGTGGCGAGAATATTACACAAGCAGCAGCGGCTACACGAGTCGCAACTGGAAGTGTGGAAGACTAAAGTTGCGAAGGCATCGAGTAGCCTCAAAGACGTAAGTATTTCGCTTTGAAGACAAGGAAAGTATATATATATATATATATATATATATATATATATATATATATATATATATATATATATATATATGTGTGTGTGTGTGTGTGTGTGTGTGTGTGTGTGTGTGTGTACTGTGAAATCACAAATGTAAGCACGTGATTTTGTTTATTAGCTGAAGACACTGGGAAAATTTTAAAAAGAAAAGACATAGTGGCAACCACTTTTGTGCCCCGAAGATGTGTTAAATACACGAAAGTACTTGGCACTCTGTCTTTTCTTTTTTACAGTTTCCTAGTGACTTCAGTGTGTGTGTGTTAAGCTACATATGTCTTTTAATATACGCATTAATATCTAATTCGCTCTACCTCAGAATTAATATATTTTAATATATGTTAACTGAAGGGGAATTTTTAGTTGATAATAATTTGTAGCTTAATGCGTATTATATATACATACACACACACACACATATATATATGTATATATATATATATATATATATATATAGATATATATGATAATATATATATATATATATATATATATCATATATATATATGTATATATTTACAATACACATTCATTTCTCTCTCTCTCACCAGTTGTTGTAAACAGCAACAATTTAGAAGAGTTTAAAAGAAAACTAGACAAAAGCATTAGGACACTGTGAATGATCAGTAGAACCTGCTCCAAGAGATAAGTGAGCACACGATCTCTTCGGATGAACTAATAAGTCTTTGAGATATCCTAATCCTTTAACTGATCATGCGTCTGGCACCACTATAGGTGTCAACAACACAGACCACCACTAGGCCATGGCTGAAAGTTTCATGGACCGCAGCTAAGAGTTTCATGAGGCTTGGGTGAGAGTTTCATACAGCATTACACGTTGTATATACAGAAAACTCGATTGCACCGAAAAAATTTCGGCGCATCTTTTACTTTTTTGCTCTATTTCAGGATTATCATAATTGATTCCAGAGAATAATTTTGATACCGGGTGAAGGTAAATAGAAAACCAGCAACCTACGCAATTTTTCAAAGGTTACAAAATTGCTAATGTAATTAATACATTAATTATGCAGCAGTATTACGAGAGTTACTATGAGATCCACAGCCGGTGTCCCGGTGTTTTTTCGGAATAGAATTTTATCAACGTACCTGACAAAGATGACACTTTGTCACAGGGTATCTTACATACCTACCTAATTTTTGACTGCATTCTGTATTACGAAAGTTGCATATTTCGGGTAATTGTAAGAGTAACGCCGACTTCTTGTAGACATCGCCAGCAAACTCAGAGGAATGTCTTTCGAAGATATAATGGCGTAACTTATGACGTCATTAACTTGGCCCATTCTAAATGGATAATTGGCTATTCGCGAAAGTCTCTACCTCTGGCAACAATGAAATACAACCAATGCAGTACTCCTTGGTTACACTTTGTAATAGTGGTGGTAGTAGTAGTATATAGCATTTATGCCCCATGAGGTCGAGTGCTGAAATCCTTGAAGAAAAGGGTTTCCACAAGAAATCCGAGAAATTACTATCTATCACTATTTCTCCACTGAAAAATTATATAATTTATATGATAAAAAATCAGTCAACAAAGTGAAGAAAATTTTGGTATTCGTCATAATTCCTTTAATATTTTTCCTAATATGACAGTGACAATCATTGTAATACATAGAACATATATAATTATCTTTCTCTTTCTGAACCTTATAGAAGTCAACAAATGACGAAAACTTGGTAGCCTTAGATGTGTGGGTGTACTCCTTACCCAAAAAGGGGCCCTATTATTCATTTGGCTGTTACGTAGGTTTTGCCACGGGTCTCCTCACTTCTAAACAATTGTGCAAGTCGAATCACAAAAGCTGTCCTGCAACCACAGGGGCAATGACTTATCATAGCCGCCATTCTTGAAGCCTTGACAAGGTATGAGTATTCATTCAAAATTGCAGAGACAGCTGTTTGTCGTCATCACCTTGTGGGAGGTGTCATGCATTAGTGTGTTCCGCCACTGGCTTCGGCTGCTTTATTTTACTCTTATGAATATACTTTTTTCTAATGTAAGTAATAAAAAATGCTGCTGAAAATTAGGTAGAGATATAAGGTATACTATGGCTAAGTGATATCTTTGTCAAATGCACAGAAAAAAAGTTATTCCAGGAAAACACCGGGACAAAGGTTCTGAATCTCATAACACTATTAACAGCTTTAACAGAAGTGGCACTAACGTTGATTAGTTCGAGGGTGTAACGGAAGTAGTAAAAGTAGCCACAGTAGCCTTGGTTAATGGCAGCGATCGGCAACTGCCCCGTTGCTTAAAATGAACGTCGGGCGAGTGCGCATGCGCGTGTTTACATCAATCAGGTCGGACATCTTCCCCACTTTCTTTTGGTACCATTTACCTCCGTCAATGGTAATAATAATGTCCTCTTGACATCCTGAGGCTATACACTCCTCACACTTCAAACAAGTAGAAGGTTACATGAGTACTTTGTATCTTAAATTAGAAAAGAGAGAGATAGAGATAAAACACACACACACACACACACACACACACACACACACACACACACATATATATATATATATATATATATATATATATATATATATATATATATATATATGAGGCCATATAATAAATTATAATGCTAAGGTCAGTATATGACGTTAATTCTACAATGACTTCAATCATACTTAGTTGAGTTACTGTATTAAATAAATATATACTAATGCAATATATAGTGTATAGTATATATATATATATATATATATATATATATATATATATATATATATATATATACGTATATATAGGATTTTGACCCACGAGAAACGCTCGGAGCCCCTCTGGTTATTTCATTCAGTACTTCATAACATGTGTTTTTGTTCTCGCATTTTCACAAGCTGACATACTGAACCATCTTGCACACTGCTAAACACATAAGCAGCGCCGGGAACATCAGTTTCTTTCAAATTTATGTTAAAAAATTTCCTTGCTGTGGCCATTACAACATAAGTCGTACTGATTTGTTCGTCCGACCTTGTGTAGCTGCATGTATCACGTGACCAGCTAAGCGCAAAGTGATGACGTAGTTGCCGATCGCTGCTACTCAAGCGTTAGCAGCAACAGCAGTCGTCAAATGAGCGATAATGTTGAGTCGTTCAAATGGTTTGTTAAAATTTGCCAGAATTCCCAAAAATGGAAAAAACCGAGCTAATCGAAATGTAGTAAAACGGATTTCGTGATTATTTATTCGTCAATACAATTTTCCTTCTAATTAAGCTCTTCGTAGGAAATCATTTAATGTGATTTCCTACGAAATTCTTCTCCTTTGATCTGTTAAATACAGGAATGTTAATCTCTGTATTTAACAGTCCTCCACAAAATGATCTCATTACTTTTCAGTCTCGAAAGCAAAATAATGACAGTCATCTTTCACAGCTTTCTCTGTTAGAGATTGGAATTAATAAACGGCGTTTCTTATCCTCTTTCACCTATGGACTACTAACGACTGAATTTCATTGCAAGAGCAAACCTTGGACTATTTCAAGTTAGAGGACGACATAAAAACTTGACTCCAATTTCGACCTAGCTCTCTAGTCTCTTTTCAGGTGTATGTGCCTTACATATGGCAACGTCCTCTCTTCCCTTCCTTAAGGCGTAGGTCTGTTACATGGCATAACATGCATGAGTTTTGGGGGGATGTTATTCTGATCATAGTAGAGCTGAAACTCGTGCTTTCCTTTCATCCTGGCAGGTTCAGGACACTCTCCAATGGATGATCGAAAAGATTCGACTACAAGAGGAGATCTCTCAGTCGGCCGTGGAAGAAACGAGCGAAGAATTAAAGCAAAAGTGGCTAAAAGACAACAGTTGGAAAGAAGAGCAACTCGAGATTATTGCCCAGAAATATAGCTCTGACAAAATGGAAGAAGAGCAACTGACGCATCAGGAGCACTGTTCATCAGGAGCCAATACGAGCGAGGATTGTGACGAAGGTTTGAGATAGAGAATGAGGAATTCCATGGCAATTTTGTCAGGAGTTTATACTGTGTATTTTATCTCATTTTTTTTAGATGTGATATAAGTGTAAAAATAAAAATAAATACATGATTGCCAAGCTATTGCTCACTTTATAAAAGAAAAAGAAAATAATAATAATAACGTTTAAAAAACTGATCTAGTGTTAAAACTGAATCCTTATTTCTACATCTAATAAGACTTCTACCTTAATTCAGATGGAAACCCAAACCTATTCAAAATGGGACACATAGTTTGAGATGAAATGCTACTACATATAGTATTTTACATAATGGTTCCCAGAAAACAAGAAACTTCTTTCCTGAGGTACAATCCAATTTAATTTTTAAGCACTGTAAGTAAATTGTTATAAAACTTGTCGCCTCTTATGAACAAATCTTTTAACAAGTAAGAGTAGATTTTGAGGTTTATCTTGTTATTTCCAGCAGAACAGGCAATGAAATATTACATGATTGTTTCAGTAGTTGCTGTCATTAAACTATCTGTACATGTGTCTGGTTGGTTAGACAAGTATTTTGTTTGTATGGTGCTTTTACGTTGCATGGAACCAGTGGTTATTCAGCAACGGGACCAACGGCTTTACGTGACTTCCGAACCACGTCGAGAGTGAACTTCTATCACCAGAAATACACATCTCTCACTCCTCAACGGAATGGCCGAGAATCGAACCCGCGACCACCGAGGTGGAACGCTAATACCATACCAACTACGCTGCTGAGGCGAAAGGTTAGACAAGTATATACTTGTTCCTACTTCTTTATGAATGAACAAAGTCCTTGTATAATCTACACACACACACACACACACACACACACACACACACACACACACATATATATATATATATATATATATATATATATATATATATATATATATATATATATATACCAGAAAAATCAAGGCTTTATTAATTGCCCGATATCTTACCATACTCCTACTCAGTGACTCACCGTGTTATGTGCTTAAATATTTGGGAATTGTAGATATACATAGATATACATAAAATAATATAAATATATATATATATATATATATATATATATATATATAAAACTAAAATATATATATATATTATGTATGAAAGAATTGGTATATAAACAATTTACTATTTCTCGAGTGTTTAAGGAGTGATTGTGAACACTTTAAACATGACATTACATGGTGAGTCATTGAGTAGGAGTATGATAGGATTTTGGCTAATTAAAAAAAGCCGTCATATCCTGTCGCTTACATTGCTTACTGCGTCCTTTCAGAAATATCTCCTGGTAAACTGGCATTTGATTTAGCGTCAGTGTGAGAACAAATGACTGCAACACTAGCGTCTTCTTTTATGTTCAATGCTATGTAATTTTCTAAGGCAACAATATAACGTCTCTAGCAAAATTTAAAATGTAGATAACTATATGAACTTTATTTTTTGGATCATCATATGAGAAATTTCACAACTGTGAATTAATGTCATTACGCAAAAACGATTAATATCATAGCAATCCGTGTCCCCCCAGATAATAATAAAAGGAAGTTATCAATGTCAAGATAATCAGATTATTACAGAGGAGACTAAACCAAGAAATGCATAATGTTGTGCGTGCAATTACTTAAAAATACATAAAATAAATTATTATGCTGAAAATCAGGCTTGATTTTGGAGCATATATAAATGAAAATTTAATTTTATAGCATACTTTTCGAAACCCTACTACCTCCAGTATATATACTTTATCCAATTACCTCACTATAAAGTTCCCCGCTGGTAACGAGTTTTCGCGCTCGGCTGCCAATCCGATGGTCAGAATATCGATTCCCGGCTCAGGGAATCAGAGCAATTTATTTCTGGTGATAGAAATTCGTTTCTCGATATAGTGTGGTTCGGATCCCACAATAAGCTGTAGGTCCCGTTGCTAGGTGACCAATTAGTTCCTAGCCACGTAAAAATATCTAATCATTCGGGCCAGCCCTAGGAGAGCTGTTAATCAGCTCAGTGGTCTGGTAAAACTAAGATATACTTACTTTTACCCCATTATAAAGTAAGTGCTTAAAACTTCATTATGATTAAAGAGAATTTGTTAGAAATTCGAGTTCTAAGTTAATTCGTTTTGTATTTGAAAAAATCATGATGTAACTTTTAGAAAATAATATGGAAAAAAATAACTAAAAAATCAGTTTAGCTCTTTGCAAACCAAGATATATAATTTTACTGCACTCTGTAAAAGTTTTATCAAATCTGGTTCTATCTTCTTGGAGTTATAAGAACTTCCTTTTGAAAAATCTGAGTTTTGCGAAAATGGCAAAAGAAAAATTTTATGCTTATTTTGTAATAACAAAACTTTGCCAGCTAGAAGGCTGATTGATTTTTGCACTAAAACTATTTAGTCATATAAGAAGTAAGCCCTGCAATTTACAATGTAATAAAAAGAATAAAAATGTGATTTCTTGTTTATTATATTTTACCTAAAATTTAAATTTATATTTTAATGTAACATTTGCAAGTACATTTGAAACTCTGACAGTTAGAAGGCTGAATTCTGCTCTAAAACTATTTTGTCATATAAGAAATAAGCGCTGAAATTTACAATATAATCAAGTGAATAGAAATGTTATTTTTTATTACTATATTCTACCTCAAATCCGTATTTATATTTCTATGTAAAATTTGCAAATGAATTTGAAACTTTGATAGTTAGAAGGCTGATTTTTGCACCAAAACTATTTTCTCATATAATAAACATAGCATAAAATTTAATAAAATCAAGTGAATAGGAATGTGATTTTTAGATTTCTATATTTTACCTAAAATTCACAAATATTTTCTGTAAAACTTGCAATAGAATTTGTCAATAATGATAGAATGTATAATTAAAGGCATGGTGATAATGCAACTTCATCTATAGTAGAATAAATTCTAGAACTCAAAATAAGATCACAATATAGAAGATGGAGAAGGCTTACATAAGAAAGGGACCCTATAAGAGATAGATAAAGGCTGAAGACATAGAAGAAGAAGAAAATGAACTCACAGTTATAAATGCTGTATAAAAATATTACGTATATATACATACATACATACATACATATATATATATATATATATATATATATATATATATATATATATATATATATATATATATGTATATATAATCTACTGGTCACTTTTTTACCACGTACATATGCAACTGTAATAGCCATAATGCCCTCAAAACTTCTTGAATTCTTTACTCATTTTTGGATACGCTTGTCACTACAAAGCCTGAAGATCCAAGTTCAAAGAAATGTTTGAAGAAATTGTGATGTCCGGTACCGGGAAACGAACCCAGGTCACATAATCACAAAGAGGTCACGTCTTTTTTATTATGGGACCTGGGTTTGTTTCCCGGTACCGGACATCACACAATTTCTTCAAAATTTTCTTCGAACTTGGATCTTGAGGCTTTGTAGTGACAAGCGTATCCCCAAAAAAAAGCAAAGAATTCAAAAAGTTAAGAGGGTATTGCGGCTATTACAGTTTTATATATATACATATGATATATATACACACACATATACATACATATATGTATATGTATGTATATATATATATATATATATATATATATATATATACATATATATACACATACATACATACATACATATATATATATATATATATATATATATATATATATATATATATATATATATATATATATATATATATATGTATATATAGCATATATACACATATATGTATATATATATATATACATATATATAAGTATGACTCAATTCAATGACATATAAAGAACTGAAAATGGTAAGGTCCTTACAATATTCCTGTCACCAAACAACATACTTGTTACCAGGGAATTTCTTGCACAAGTTCATATAACGAATACAATTCAATGGCATATATATATATATATATATATATATATATATATATATATATAATATATATATATATATATATATATATATGTATCCATCAGAACAGGGTCCTTGTATCTGGCGGACAGTTCCCTCGGTGATGTTGTCAAGGGAGGACTGTCCTTTAATGGGATGTAATAACCCTTCTTGATGGTTGACATCGTCCAAGGATTTGATCCTATGTCTTCCCAGGCTTTCGCAAAGAAATGTAACCTGGCTCCTACAGGTGTTTGGATTTCTCACTTTCCCTTCTTAAAGGGATGGAAGGAAGACCTGCCCCTTTTCTCGGTTGACTTCCTTCTGGCGATAGATCTAGCTGGAAGGCCTCCTCGAAAGGGCTGCTGCTGAGCTGGACGAGCCCCTTTCTTTTCCTCACTGGCCACAGGTCTATTTTTCCTTGAGGATTGTCTAAGGAGATCCTGGGTGGCCTTTTCAGTCAGTGAATGGGCAATATCCTTCACCAACTGCGAGGGAAAAAGATGTTCTGAGAGAGGCGCAAACAATAAGGCGGACCTTTGCGAAGGAGAGACGGCCTTCGTGAGGAAAGCACTGTGAACCGCCCTCTTCTTTAAAACTCCTGCACCAAAGAGGGAGCATACTTCAGCCGATCCATCCTGAACAGCCTTATCAATGCATGTGAGGATGCTATTTAGGGTTTCTGGGTCCAGTTGTTCCTTTTCATGAGACTTCTTGGCAAGAACCCCAAGGGACCAATCTAGGAAGTTAAAAACTTCTAAAGTGTGAAAAAGTCCCTTGAGGAGGTGGTCCGTTTCCGAGAGACCCCATGTTACTTTCGCTGAATTCAAGGCGTGTCTTCTCGATGAGTCTACTAAACTCGAGAAGTCTGACTCAGCCGAAACGGACAGAGACAATCCCATATTCTCTCCCGTTTCGTACCAAATACCTCTCCTCCCCATAAGTTTAGCAGGAGGCATACAAAAGACTGTCCTTCCTAACTCCTTCTTCTTCTTGAACCAGGAGTCAAGAGATTGTAGTGCCCTCCTCATAGATATAGCAGGCTTCATTTTCAGGAAAGAGGAAGACTTGTGCGTTTTCGTGCTCGAAAACAGAGAGCGTGGAGAAAGAGGAGTGGCTGGCGTTAAAGAATCTCCATATTCTTCCAAAAGAAGGAACGAAAGAACTTTGTAATTAGAAAATCCTTCCTTACTAGTCATTTCATCCTCCGAGGCATCTTCTGAGTTCATAGGCTCGGAAGGAGAAGGCTCGCTTCTTTCCTCTGTTTCTTCCCTTACTCTCTTCCTTTCCGAAGAAGCACTTCTAATTGGAGAGGGACTAAGAATTACTCTCTCTTTGCTAAAAGATTGACGCTTGGATGACTCCTGTCGGATGTCAGGCTCTTCATGCAGGGAATGCGCCTGGCGCACGGCAGGAGTATCTCGCCTGGAAGGAGTAACGTGTTTGGAATACTCCTGGTGCTTGGCAGGCGCAACGCACTTCGAATACTCCTGGCGTCTGGTAGGCGCATCTTGTTCCGAATTCTCCTGGCGCCTGGGAGGAGTATTAAGTTCAGAATACTCCTGGAGCCTGGGAGGAGTATAAAGTTCCGAATACTCCTGGCGCCTGGGAGGAGTATTAAGTTCAGAATACTCCTGGCACCTGGGAGGAGTATCGAGGTCAGAAGACTCCTGGCGCCTGGCAGGAGTATGTCGCTCCAAATACTCCTGATCTTTGGAATGCGTATGGTGTTTAGTAGGAGTATTGATCATGGTAGGCGCCTTTCATTTAACAAGTACATTGCGCTTAGCAGGCGCTCTACTCCTAACAGGATCTTCTTCTTCAGTTAAATCTTGGCGCTTGGTTGAAGATCTTGAACGTTGTACCGAATATTCTGGCTCTTTGCGCCTACTCGGAGCCTGGCTCCTGGCTGGCGCCAAACGCTTGACAGGAGTAACTTCCTTTCTTACTTCTCTCCTGTCTAACGCTCCGTTCCCGCCGGAGATGGTCGCCTGTGCAACACCTCCCACGGAAGGCTCGTTGCGCGTGACAGGGGATCGGTATTTTGATCTTTTAATAGGAAGCCTATCATCCTTCTTACGAGTAGGCTCCTTAGAAAGAACTCCTACCAACGAGGCTAATTGCTCCTGCACATTCATTAAAATTTTCCTGGTTGAGGAATCTTTCGAATCAGGAGAGGGAGATCTGGAAGGCGCTCTAGGATCTCCTCCAGACCCAGAGTCTGACTGTTTTCTAGCCTTCTTTATTACCAAAGGCGCATCTTCTTCAGAGAAGCGCTCGGGGCTAGAATTGAGCTCATGTTCTTTCATACTCCTCTTCAGCGGACGGGAAAGTTTCGACTCCTTCCATCCTCTTCTCGGAGAGGGCGAACTAGAAGACGAAAAGCACTCTCGAAGGACGCTTTTCCTATAGCGGTCCTTGGCAGTTAGTGATGTGATAGATTCTGCCGAAGGGACGCCTGATCGTTGGGGATTCTCCACAACCCCCGTACGGCTTTCGACTTTCCTTCTCATCCAGGCCAGGGAGCTTGGAAGAGGTCTAGGCCTGGGAGCGTCGCAGAGACGACCAGATGCCCCCTCCACTACACTGGGGACACTAATATCACTAGCGAAACCACATTCACTTTCCTTACCTTCCAATGCTGCCATTTTTTCCTGCATTTTCTGAAGGGAAGCTCTGAGTTCCGCTATTTCCGAAGCAGAACCAGAGGGATTAGCAATTTGTGAACGGGCTGAAACAGAATGGGCATGATTATCAGAGGAAGAAGCTACAGAACTAGACAGTAATTCACGAGATGTAGACATTCTGCGGGTTTTGGGACCAGTACCTTACATGATGGAGATGGTGAAGGAGAGTTATGATTCTTTTTGGTTGCCCTCCATTGGCGTGATCTATTTCTGTTCCTTTGTCTTCAGCAGAAGTCTCTTTCTGTAGAGATTGTATATAGAGGAAATGAATGGACCAGGCAGTAATTCACTGGGATTTGTTCTTACATGATATACAAACCCTCTGTCCTTTTCATAAGGAATTACTTTCAGCGTAGCTGGAGTTAGGTGGGTAGGCCCCTGCCCAGATGTAAACTCTCCCCTTTTCTTTCGGCCATCTTTCGATGAAGACGTATTTTTGTGAACTCTTGCTGACTGGCCATTGATCATTTTCCTGGTGGGATCTTTAATTTTTAATTTTTTGAATAAACACGTATATACTGTCTGATATTAATAATTGATTGAATTTAATAATTAATGTGCAAACCCAATTTTTGTGGCAAATGCATACCAACCTCTTTATTAGTACATATTTTCGCCCTTTAACGTTAGGACGAGACAAGTTTTCATCAGGAATTTACACTTACGCTTTGGGAATTACCGAGGGGAATTTCGGATGTTTGTCCTTTGTTTTTTCTGGTAATTCCTCTTCTCCTTCGTCCTTTTGCTAGCTATCAGACGAAAGTAGAAGAGGGGGCGTGTGGTGTTGGTGTTTGAGTAATCTCCTCTCATTTTGGAGGTTGGTGCCCTTGGATGCAAGAGGAGTATCCTTATTACTTTAAATCATATTTTCTCTCTTTTACAGGCTAACAGTGGCGAAAGTGATTACAGCAGTAGATGGTTGGATAGCTCTTCGTGTTGGTCATCTTAACCTTGGAATTGTACCTGTGACTCGTAGCATGCTGTGCTATTGTTCCTTGAGTGTGTGTACTGATCCCTTGCTGGAAATCATATTCATTTACCACTGCTATCCAGGAGTTACATCACTGGACAAAACCTTCGCCGCTGCCCTGTGATTATTAACTATTCCTGCTAGTAAATATACCTCATCCTGTAGAAGTAGTCTTGCAGAATTTGGAGAAATCGAAGAGGAAGAGAGTTTGTCAAGTGTCGTCATCTTCCTCTTGGGAATCATATTTTCATCAGTCTCCACCCCCTTCGACTTCCAAGGCTCCCTGCCAAAGAAGGAGAAGGTAATCTATCCCCCTAAGAAGTCTCGTCACAGGACTTCTAAGGGTCTGCCTCCTCAAACTGAGGAGGCAGTTGTGTCTTCCGCTGGCTCTCCCGTTCCTTCGGGAACAGGAACCATCACGCTGTTCCCAGGGCCGTAGAAGTGCAAACTTCAGTTCGCACTTCTGCTGCTAGTCCTAGAAGTTCTGCCCCTAAGACTAGTTCCGTGTCGGGCGCTCGTCCGCGAGTCCCCGAGTGCATGTAAATCTTCGGATTCGCATGCATCCAGAGTCGGTGACGCTGAGTCCACTCACCATCATAACTTGTGTCACAGAGTGGAAGAAAGGAGGGAGTCGCCCAGGTGACTTGCTCCTTGCCGGTGATCGCTGTCACAGGGATTGCTCGGTTCCCAGGGTTGATGTGATGGTCCCGCAGGACTATGCATGCAGAGACTGGTGGGGGCTCCCCCATCCGGTCCTCTTGAGAGGTTTCAGCCTCGACGAGGACTTGGACGAGTCGGAGGACGGTATCGGCTCTCCCCAGTCAGGTGCATGCTCAGCCCCACCCAGACGACGGTCATGTTTGTGTGACCGACCTGTCTCAGTGGCGGCAGATGTTTTGCCTGCTGTACAAGAGGTTCGTAACCCTCCTCGGGAAAGCGTTTTCTCCAGACAATAATGCTTTCCTAGAGTCGCGGAGCGGCCATCATTGCAGGTTGATGGCTGCCCGTAACTCGCTTCTCCTAGTTCCGCTAGCAAGGCAAGCAAGAGCGTCCTGTCTTCCTCGCCCGAACCACCGATAACAATTTTGAAACTCGCGCGCCGCCAACTTAGTAGACTCGCCACCATCCTCCTGCTCTCCCATTGGTTCCTGATGCTAGTCGCGGCCATGAGATCCTTCTCTCCTATTGGCCAGCGTCCCTTCCATCATGCATCTATGTACGTGGTGGCGTGCCTCGGCCACTCGGTACCAGCATTGTTATAGTATGCACGCGGTATTCGTTCCGGGATCGTCAATGTGTATTTAAAAAAAAAATTTCTCAGATCTTTTCACAGAAAATGGAAAAAGAAGAGCACCTCTTGAGTGACGACATATATATGATATGATTGACCAAGATCTCTCTTGTGGGATAAGTGACCAAGATCTCTCACATGGGATAAGTGATCAAGGTCTCTCTCATGGGATAACTGGAAACTTTGCAAGGTTGGTAGAATCTCCACTCCCTGCTGAACAGTGGGTGTTGACCAATCATTTACAACATGCATACCAGTATATAATCAAGGCACTTCAGTTTATGTTGAAGGTCAGCAGCTGAACATTCCGTACCCAAATCAGTTGCAGAGAGAGCATTTGGTTGAACAGGGTTTTGATGGACACCAAGGCCAACAGAGTCATGAGGTGCAACAATTAGTAGATAATTATCAAGACGGGCAGCCGTTGATGAACACTACGCGTTTATAGAAAAAAGACACCCCGAAAAGGCTCACACAGGTCGTATGCTTGCGCAGTTCGATGACGTTTGCCTGAGTCGTTTCAGGAACATTGTGAAAAGTAGGCAGAAGCAATCTTCCTTGGATCGTTATTTTTTAAAGAGGCCTTTAGCATTAGCAGGAGTAAGCAAAAAGGAAGAACCAAGTGATAAAAAACAGAAAGTTGAAAGTGGTGATGAAGTTGAAATTCTGTGAAAAAAAAACCTACGTAAGGTAAAAAAAAAGTAAAAAAAAAAGTTAAAAATAAAAAAAAGAAACAAAACCGGGAGAAATTAAGGATGTTCTAGCCGCTTTTCATAAAGTGCAATGGTTTGTCCTCCTCCTTCTCTGCCTCCACTTTCGGAGATAGCCTCACTCAAAAGGTAAGCTTCCACATTTTACGTACAATATTTCTTGTATACCATGTACACTAATACACTTTATGTACAGGTTATTTTGCATTTTGTTATTAATTTAGGTATTGAATGGTCCAAATTGTTGTAGTATTTCATTGTTTATAGGTCAATTTAGCTTTATTATGAAATTTACTGGGGTGTTTTTGGAGGGCTTGGAACGGATTAGCCATTTTACATGTAAAATGTGGTCCAAGATACGAAAACCTCATGATATGAAGGGTGCCTCTGAACGGATTAATTTCGTATCTCGAGGTACTACTATAGCTAACTTTAACAGCAGGTAAATATCTCAATAATAAATATGATGAAAATTTATATATTACTTATTGTACTATTAGTGTTGAGTTCAAGACAGTTTTTGATCTTGTAAAGACTACCTCTTGTATGTAGGATATGATTCTGTATTGTGCATGTATTGAGGTCTGATGCTGACATGTTTTGTTATGATTTGATTATACTGCATATGCTTTTTGTATTTTGCATATTCTACTTTGTGCATTCTTCAATATAGCTAAACCAGTAAACACAAGCTGATAAGATATCGCTTTATTATTGCCCTTCATCCTCTGACCTGGGCAATTATTGTTATGGCTTCATCACAAAACAGAGATGCCACAACACACTTGTCTTGAGTTGTATACTTTATCAGTGTCAATGTGCACCTGACTGGCCACGACCAGCTAGAAGAGAATTCTTTGAAATTGGTTGGTTTATCTTGTGGAGCCCTCTAAGGAGCAAGAGAGTAACTCCTTTGAGGATTCACACTGGCTACTAAAAATTAGGTTTGTTCCGATACGAATACAAACCATCGGTCCTTTACAATAGGAATGTAACTTGAGGCAGCTGGAACCAGTCGTAAGCTTCGAACAAGGGAGTTCGGTAGTTAACTGCCTTCGAACAAGGGAGTTCGGTAGTTAACTGCTTGTCCGACAGTCCGTGCACTGCGCGACTGGGAGGTGAAGATCCACTTTGCTTTCGGCCGTGCTGGTTGACAGACATATTCTCCACCTCTCTCTGCCTGCCTTTCGTCGTATGATTTGTGTCTTCTCAAACTTGGTTTGCTTTGTGTGTATGGTAAAATACTGTAAGTACTGTGCTTTGTATTTTATTATTGATTTTGTGAAATGGATTCCCGTGAGCTGGAGACGTCCCCACGCCCCTCCATCAGCCGCAGAGCTTGCCCTGGTGTGGAGGGCTGAAAGTGTGGGGGCCTTCCACTCCTTTCCAGAAGTGGATCCTCATGAATTGTGTGCTCGGAGATGAGGGCGCGAATGCTCTCGGGCCGAGCCCTGTGATTTGTGTATATCTTGGTCGGAGGAGCAGTGGGTGCTATATGAGGGTAGGAGGAAGTGACGCAAGCCTGCCAGGGAGTCCTCAGAGGGTTCTCCGGCGATGCCCTTGGTCACAAACACGTCGTCTTCCTTCCTGCTGCCATCTCAGCTGACGCGTATGGCGCCTTCCCCTTCGGGGGGGGGGGGGAGGGGGGGGGGGGGGGGGGGGGGGGGGGGGGGTTCTCGTTCGTTCTCTTCGCCCGATCCGTCGAGCGTAGAGGAGGGGGCGAGGTACCCCGACATTCAATTGTACTCGGGGTCTTCCTTTCGTTCGGGGTGGGGCTTGTCCTCCCCCACCCCCCCCCCCCAATGTGAGGGGTTCCCTTGCCTCCTCAGGTGCTCCTGCTGCGGGCGACGACCTCGGCCAGGTATGGTTCTTGCTGGGCCTCCAGGGGACGCTGAGCATTCGGGGGCTGTTGCATCACCTGGCGGGTGCTGCTCTGGTCACCCATGGACCAGTGACCACCACCGCCACCACCGTCTCGACCCTGGGGTATGCCGCACCTCCTCACCTGGTGTATACCCAGCATGTTACTACGGTAACACCCTCAGCTGCGGTGCTGGCCCCGATTGCTGATTTCCCGAGGAGGGTCGTGCCACCGCCGCCCGGGTTCGCCGCTCTCGCCTCAGCCCCCGACTTTTGGTGCCCCAAGAGTTTGCCCCTGGACCTTCCACCTGTACCCAGGATGTCACTGATTGCTGTTCCGCCTCCTGCTGTACCTGACGTTCCTGCGTGCCTGCCACTCCTGTTGTGCCTGCCGTGCCTGGACCAGCCCCTGCCGATGTCGTTCCTGTCCATGGTGTTGCTGCCCCAGTCGCAGGTCCTTCCGGACAGGTGCAGCTAGGCCGTGTTGCTTCGGCAATAGCCCCGGCTCCATCCTGGATGGAGGACTTGACATCTGTCCTGAGGAAGCTGACGAAGAAGAAAAGGAAGAGGAGGAGTTATCGTCGTCTTCATCGTCGCCTGCTGCCGCCTCTTCCCCTTTGACTTCCAAGGCTTCTAAGCTGAGGAAAAAGAAGGCTGCCTCCTCCCCCCCTAAGAAGTCTCCTTCGGGAACTTCTAAGGGCCCGTCCCACTCGAGAGGGGGGTTCTTCCGCTGGTCCTCCCGCTCCTTCGGGAGCGGGACCCTTCTCTCCTTCCACAAGGAAGAAGAAGATGGGGATCAGAGGGGTACCGGCTAACACCGGTACTTCCTCACCTGGTGCTAGGGGTTCTGCCGCTACACCAGGTTACGGCTCGGCCTCTCGTTCACGAGAGGTACCGAGTGTACGGTCACCTGCAGGTGACCGTACAGCCAAGGCTCAGGGTACTTCCTCACCTGGTGCTAGGGGTTCTGCCGCTACACCAGGTTACGGCTCGGCCTCTCGTTCACGAGAGGTACCGAGTGTACGGTCACCTGCAGGTGACCGTACAGCCAAGGCTCAGGGTTCCGAGTTCGCTCAGCGCCAGGACCGAGGCACGGAGCGGAAGACTGGCGAGAGTTGCTCAGGTGACTCCTGCCAGGCCAGCGATCGCTCTCGTAGCGATCCGCAGGTAACCAGGGTTGACGCGACGGTCCCAGACCGGCCGCGGGCTGAGGCTAGGAAGAGGTCCCCTCGATTGCAGGAACCAGCCTTGGCTGGTTCTAGTGGTTTGACGCGCCGTGAGGACAGGCACCGCTCCCACCGCGACAGTGGTCTCTGCAGGTCCCCTGACCGCCGCTCCCATTGGGACCAGGCGGGTAAGGGGACCAGCAGCAGCTCCTCTGACGCACGGGACCGGAGCCGCTGTTCTCGGTCCAGCCGCTCTCCCCAGGAGAGCGGCACGACCAGGCCTGCAGCTCGATTGCCGCTGCGTGTTGGCGATCGCCTGCAGCCCCCCAAGCACACCGGTTCTACCTGTGAGTGAGGGGGGAGCATCAGGTCTTCCTCTCCGATCCCTTACTCAACTTCCTCCGGGTTTTACGCTGGGAAGAGTGAGGCGATCTGGAGTGATCGTGAGCGCGCTCCTCACGGTCCCACCCTACGCCCTATGAACCAGGCAAGGTCTTAGGACTGACCAGGTCGTATGCGCAAGTGGCAGGAGGAGACCAGGAGGGGTCTGTCGCTGTTCCTCCTTCCGAAGGAGGAGGGTCTCGAGAGGCGTTCTTGTTGGAGGGACTTGATGGTCCTACTCCACAAGACGCAGTCACTCCCGAGATCCAGAGGTCGTTTGCAGAGGTCATTGCGCTGATTCGTCAGCACAACGACCTCTGGGAAGGATCGCCGCTCCCACCTTCTGAGCCCACGTCCCAGCTCGAGTCGTTCTGTGGTCCTAAGAAGGAACCCAAGACGACGGTGGGTCTGCCGCGATCAGCTCTGGCTGACTCGGTGCTGGGCCAGGTGGACTCGCTTGTCTCCGGACAGGAGGGTTTGCTAAAGTCCAGCAGGTCTTCCAAGCTACTTCCCCCACCTCTACTGCGACAGGAGATTCTACGTGCCTTCAGAGGATCCTATGCCGCCCAAACAGGTTAACCCGGAGCTAGCTAGGCTAACTCCGGGGGTGTGTCTGCAGCAGCTCCTGTCGGAGAACTTGTGGTTCTCGCAGCAAGAGGCACTTGCACTTGAATCCACCGCCATGGCGGCATTCCAGGCAGTCTCCTGGTTAGACCTGTGGTCCCTCACGGTGTCTAAGGTCGCGGCTACCTTGGGAAATATCACTCCCGAAGGTGACCCAGCTTTCGGGAGGCTGTGTCAGTCTGGAGGTAGAGCCGTCTCCTACCTAGCTCACCAGACGGCAAACCTGTGGGCCAACCTGGTACTTCAGCGTAGGGACGCAGTCCTCACAAGAGTGACTAGGGCGGCTGGGTGTGAGGCGGCACTGGGTCTTCGCAACGGACTGGTGCGGAGTTCCTCCTCTCTCTTACCAGAAGAGATGGTGGACGCTGCAGTGGAACGACGGCGCACTGATGACAGTGACCGTCTAGTCCACCAGGCAGTTTCGAAGGTGTCTGGGCAGCCTCGAACGACCGCAGCCAAGCCCAAGAGCTTGGTTAGCGCTTCCTCTGTGGCCAAGAAGATTGCATCATTGAAGCCCAAAGGAAAGACTCTGCCTTCGACTTCTTCCAGGGGCGGTCGTCCTCAGCCCCCCTCCCAGCCCTCCTTCCCTCGAGGGGGAGCGGGGAAGAAGTCGAAGAGAGGCGGGAAATGCTAGGGACGGCGTTCCCCCTCACCTGCTGCCGGAAGTGGGGGGGTGCCTGGCAAGCCATTGGGCAACATGGCAGCGTTACGGAGCGGAGACCTGGATAGTAGACGTCCTTCGGGAGGGGTATCTACTACCCTTCGAGTCTCGGCCACCCCTCACCTCCATCCCGGTCCACCTTCAGACCTACGTACCTGGAACATCAAAGGACGTAGCCCTTCGGCAGGAAGTCCAAGCCATGCTGAGCAAGGGAGCTGTGGAGATCGTCAGGGATCATTCACCGGGCTTCTACAGCCATCTTTTCCTGGTGGAGAAGTCTTCGGGGGGCTGGCTTCCGGTGATAGATCTCTCTCCCCTGAACCGATTCGTTCGCCAGTCTCGGTTCACCATGGAGACGGCACGTTCCGTGCTCGACTCCATCAGGGAGAACGACTTAATGCTTTCGGTGGACTTGAAGGACGCATATTTCCAGATACTCGTCCATCAATCCTCCAGGAAGTACCTCCGCTTCTTCCTCGACGGGACGGTGTACCAATCCAGGGCACTTTTCTTCGGTCTTTCAACTGCCCCACAAGTGTTCACGCGAGTATTCACTCTGGTGTCTGCTTGGCCCCACTCGGTAGGGATACGTCTTCCGAGGTATCTTGACGACTGGTTGGTCCTGGCGAGCTCCCGCTCGCAGATGCTACAGGACAGGGATCGACTTCTCGAGTTCTGCCGCAATCTGGGGATCGTGGTGAACTTCGAGAAGTTCGATCTCAAGCCCAAGCAGAGGATGAAGTACCTGGGTATGCTGATCGACACGGTAGCAGGGCGAGTCTTCCCTGCAGACTCGCAGATCAGCAGATTCAGGGAGGCAGCCTACCAGTTCCTGTCTCGGCAAGAACAGTCAGCTCAGCAGTGGCAAGTCGTGATCGGCCACCTGTCGTCACTCGAGAAGTTAGTCCCTCACGGGCGTCTGTCTTCACCTGCGGTCTCTCCAGTGGAGACTAAAGGAGAGTTGGTCACAGGCAACTGACCCACCTTACTTCCCCATGTCCCTCACGGAGGAGGTGAGGCAGGATCTAGCCTGGTGGCTGGACAACAGGAACCTCTTAAGAGGAGTGCCTTCACATCAACGTCCTGGAGCTCAAGGCAGCGTTCCTCACTCTCCAAGAGTTCCAGGACTGCTTGGTGGGACACTCAGTGGTGTTGATGTGTGACAACACCACAGTAGTGGCACACGTCAACAAATGGGGGCCTAGTGTCCCTCCCGTTGCACCAGTTGACGTTGCAGGTGCACAAGTGGGCCGTGGCCCACTCGGTAGAGCTGTCAGCCCGCTACATTACAGGCAAGAGGAATGTAGTAGCAGACAAGCTCAGCCGTCGGGATCAGGTGATAGGGACTGAATGGTCCCTACACCCAGACGTGGCGGAAAGGCTCTTCAACCTGTGGGGGCGTCCAGTAGTGGATCTGTTTGCCACCCAGCACAACAGAAAACTTCAGGTTTTCTTCTCGGCCGTGCCGGACCCATGGGCAGCTGCAGAGGACGCTCTTCAACACCTGTGGGACAACCTCTTTGCGTACGCCTTTCCCCCCATTCTGCCTGATTCGCAAGGTGATCAGCCGAGTGCTGGTCACCCCGAATCTCCGGATGATCCTGGTGGCGCCCGAATGGCCTCAGGCCATTTGGTACCCAGACCTGCTGGCTCTGCTTTCAGAAGCACCGAGAGAGATTCCCCCTTGGCACAACCTTCTCGTCCAGCCACACGTGGAACGGTACCACCAGTCAGTCCAGTCCCTACATCTTCACGGCTGGCTGTTATCCACCATCTCTTGCGAGTAAGAGGCTTTTCTCGCCGAGCAGCAACAGAGATGACTGGGTATGTGAGACAGTCCTCTGCAGCTGTGTACCAGGGAAAGTGGGCTGTCTTCTGTGGTTGGTGTCGTAGACGGGGTCTATCTCCTCTCAGAGCCACTCTTCAGCAGGTAGCGGATTTCCTCGTGTTTCTTCGCCAAGACAAGCTCCTCTCCGTCCCCACAGTGAAAGGATACAGAGCCGCCCTGGCCCTAGTCCTGAAACTGAGGAGATATCTCGAATTCGCTCGAGATCTCCCTGCTTATGAGGAGCTTCGAGAGGTCTTGCCCACCCAGGGAACTCAGGCCCCTGGGGTGGGAAGTGGCTCTCGTCCTTAGGGTCTGACTCGAAGTCCCTTCAAGCCACTCCGAGAGTCGTCAGACAGGGATCTGACCCTCAAGACCCTCTTCTTGCTGGCCCTGGCATCGGCAAAGAGAGTAGGGGAACTGCATGGTCTTTCCTTCAATGTCAAGCACTCCAGGGGATGGGGATCTGTGACGCTCGATTTCGTCCCGAACTTCGTAGCGAAGACTCAGAATCCTTCGGTCCCTTACGACCGGTTCGAGTCTTTCACAATCCCCTCCCTAATGGACTTCACCAACAACGATGCGGATGAGATGCTGCTCTGTCCTGTGATGGGGCTACGGCACTATCTGAAGAGAACTCGGCACCTCAGGCCTGATTGTCGACGCCTCTTCGTTAGCACCGGGGTGACCAAGAAAGAAGTATCCAAGAACACACTTTCTTTCTGGCTGCGTGAGGTGATCAGGAGGGCGTACGAAGCTGATGGTAGCGACGACATCCGTACCCTTCGTCCGAGAGCCCACGAAGTCAGAGGTATTGGTCCTTGCCTTGCGTTCTACAAGAACTTCTCAGTGGCGCAGGTCCTGAAGGCAGGGGTCTGGTCCAACCAGACCACCTTCACCTCCTTCTACCTTTGGGATATAGCCCACAGGTCCTTGGACACTTTTTCCTTGGGACCCATGGTGGCTGCTCAACACGTTGTGTAGTTTACTCAGCACCCAAGCGGACAGAACAGCATCACACCCTTGTGTGACTGCATGAATGGATGAGTGAATGAGTGTGACTGGCTTCTCTTCCCCATCTTTTTCTCCCCCTCTACCTGTGGGCAGAGGGACGCGGTCGTCACTACGCTGGAACAGGAGGCGATGCAGGTAAGCTACTCGACCGAGCCCCATCCTATCCCTTTCATTAGGGATAGGAGCGATTATCCACCACTTCCCCCGACAAGGGGGGGAAGTGGAAGCCAAGAAGAGACAAACCCATGACTTCATATTGCCTTTTGCAATAGGAACAAGTTCTTGCTTGCTAGTTTTAAGAGGTACGCTTGCCTCCCTCTTATTACTTGGGTCCAGAGGTCTGACCATTGATCCTGCGGTACATACCCCGATTATTGGGCAGAGGCTAGGATCCCTCCCTCTGCTCTTACGACCAGGGAGGGAACCAAGGTTGGACAAACACCAGTATGTTCTTAAGACTCAGATTCCACCCACCAAGAAGTGAGTCTTCGTATTGTAAAGGACCCATGGTTTGTATTCGTATCGGAACAAATAACAATTTGTCGAAAATTGTATTTCTCCTAACTATACAAACCTGAGGTCCTTCACACATAGTCCCACCTCATGCCACCCCTCACTCTGTTTTTTCTTAGGCCTAAAGCAAAGTGCATCTTCACCAGTCGTGCAGTATGCGGACTGTCGGACAAGCAGGTAACTACCGAACTCCCTTGTTCAAAGTTTACAACCGGTTCCAGCTGCCGCAAGTTACATTCCTATTGTAAAGGACCTCAGGTTTGTATAGTTAGGAAAAATACAATTTTCGACATTGTTATTTTCCTAACTTTTTTTTTTTAAGCTAGCCATGGGCTGGAGAATGCAAAATCTAAACATGGAGGTTGTACACAGCAACGAAAAATATTGATACCTTTAGCAATTTATACTACATCAAGTTTATTTCCATACCTTTTAAATTATCTGTAAAAGAAAACTAGTATTGAAATGGCTTTGTCCATCCACACTTTTTCAGTTCTTAAAAACTACTGAGGCTAGAGGGCTACAAATTGTTATGTTAATCATCGACCCTCCAATCACCAAACATACCAAATGGCAGCCCTCAATTTTCAGTAATGTGCATCTGGCAATGCTATAGGACAGGCTACCATCGGGCTGTGGCTGAAAGTTTGATGGGCTGCATCTCGTACAGCATTGTACAGAGACCACTAAAAGATAGATCTTTATTTTCAATTTACCTTGAGTATACGCTATACAGAAAACTCGATTGCGCTGAAGAAACTTGGGTGCAATTTTTACTTGTTATATTGTGTTGCATTTACCTTTAATTTTTTCTTTAGGTAATGTGCCTTTTAGGTACTGTTGTCTTTCTGTTTTGCCTGCATCTTCAACATTATGACTAAATTTTAAACATAAATTTCTATGAAATATATTTTTTAGATGATTTCTGTTTAGTAAAATATAGCCCAGAAATAGATTTTTCCTACGTCAAAATCCCTTTCTTAGATTATTACATCTTAGTACCTTTTTAGTTCTTTTTTTGCTGCCCTCACTTAATTGAAATGTAAAAAGAAACATTTTATGACAATATTGTAGTTTATCAATTTTTGGTATCTTCCTTTATGTTCTCTTTTGATATTAGTAAAATGAGAGGTTTAATTATAACCACATTGATTTTATTATGATATAATTTAGAAAAATTGTCAAAAATATAACTATATTCTGTTGTTAGTACACCATAAACAGCTTAAGGTTAATAACCTACGACAGTAGCATTACCATAATACTATCACTATTATAGTTATTGAGAGGAAATAATAGTTTACAAAAACAAGATTTATTATTTGAAATAGATACCTAAATTTTCAGGCTGATAAAATTGTAATTAGAGCTAAAACATTTTGGATCACTGGACCCTAGAAAATTGTAAGAGTTTAGTCTTCTAAGAAAAATAGATATTATTAGGACCAAATTTTGAGAATTATGGGTAATTATGATGTTTTAAGAATAAAAATTTGTCATGTCATTTAGTGGAATATGACTAAAATTGGAAATGAAGGCAAATTGGGAAATGCTAATTAACACTTTTAACATCTTATAATAACAATAACAAAACTAGTAAATGTTTCTGGAGAAACTAGTAGTATCAATGTTCAATATTATCGCTACCAAGTATTGAAACTGACGCTTGATTTTTCTCAGAAACACTTGTATACTTTGTATTACACTAATACCATATGAAGAGGAGGTGAAGTTTTTAGGGATGATTTTTGATAAGAAGTTAGCATGGTATTAGTCATATTGAATCCTTGAAAATTAAGGTAAAGAAATCCCTTAACATTTTAAATGTAGTCTCAGGTTTTAACTGGGGTGCTTAGTATGGTTGCCAACTCTACTCTTCAGCAAGTACAAGAAAACTTGAGGAGTTGGATGTAATTCATCATGATGGTCTACATATATTCTCTGGTGCATTTAAGGCATCACCAGTTGAAAGCTTATATTCTGACACTGAAGAGCTCCCTCTAGGTTTACGTTGAGAGGAACTAGTACCGTGGGCTATGTTCACTTCAAGAGGTTCCCTGAAAACCCTGCAGCATCCATTCTTAACAAAAATGATTCACATCAGTTTGCAAACGCATCAGAGCCTTTTTATGTGTAATAACCAAAAAATTAAAGCATTGCATAGCTTTGTTACCTCCTTGGTTGACCCAGAACCATCACTGTCATAAAGCTGCTGTTAAAAATTTTAATCAGATAATGTCATCGAAGTGAAGGCTCATTTTCTTGATCATGATCAAGTACATTCAGGTTCTGTTAAACTATTTGCTGATGGATCAAAACCATCAAGTGGTGTTGGTTGTGCTGTTGTTCATGGTAATAGTTCATATGTTGGCAGACTGTCTAATATTGCCTATTCTTACAGCTGAATTAACTGCATTAGCCAAATCTCTTGCCAGTTAGAAACAGATGCAAAGACACTGAATTCCTTAAGGTGCCGACGCGAGACACGAATCGAAAAAACACACCATGTGCATAAACGAAATTGCGAACACATTCCAGAGATCTGAGGTAAAGCCACGGGAAGGTTACTTCAGGTTACCGAGTAAATGGGAACAGACTAGCGCGTGTACATTCGCGTGTTCAATAGCATGTGTGTATCCGTACATCTGTTGGTGGGCGTACATACGTACGTCATTTACAGTAAATGAGATATAATCTCTAGTATGTGAATTAACAGGGAATTAGATGACAAACTGTCATAGTGGTCACAAGAGACATTGGCGTAGGGAAAGGTGCTAAGTTCCGTTGAAAAGGTAAAGTGAAAGATGTTGGAAGGTTATATATTTTTTGTAGTGACATGTGTTCAGTTCTAGAGAGAGGGGAGTGTGATGCAACACTCATTTATTGACGAACTTTTAACATTTCACTGTTTGATAATTATATTCTTATTTTCAGATGGATTCGAAGTCACCATATACAATGGGATCTCTATAGACTGGAGTTGACTTATTGATAGATTATGATTAGTCAGACAGAATGAGATAAGAGGGGGTACTTACTTAATTATGATTTTGGGAAGAATATGATAGTTAAACCCTGAATAGGTGCGACAGGCTGAGCACGAGCTGAGGAGTGTTTCAAAAAACATGTTTTTTCCCCCCCATAAATCATCGTCTATCTCGAATCTGGGTGTGATTGACCTGCAAGAGGCCAGCAGAATACACACTACAATCCTGTCAAAACCTGTGTTTGCCTTGCCTTTGTCCTTTCCCCTTTTCTGAGTAATTGTTTGTTTTGAACATGTGTGGGATACAAAGGCAAAGTTTTCAAGTAGTGATTTCCTGTCTAACACTGTTGACACTGGGATAGTTTTGTATTGTTGGAAACTGTAGGTAGATGGTGTGTGTACATTATGCATGCCATTGGTTGTGGCTGAGATGCCTTATATTGCCATTTGGTCCAATTTCTTTCGTATTCTCTGGGCATGGATATCATCAACTTACTTCTAACGGAATTAGAAAGTGATGTTGATGATAAATTTAGAGGTTGATGACACCTCTATGGCAAAACGCTCAAGTTTGTGTAATGAAGGGTTGGAGGCGAGGGAGGTGACCTTGAAATGATTACGAGACGAGGGGGAGAGAAGGGAGTGGGTCTGTGCCTTTTCTGGTGACAGATTACATCAGCTTATGTCAATAAATCATCGACACTGTAGAGAGAGAGAGAGAGAGAGAGAGAGAGAGAGAGAGAGAGAGAGAGAGAGAGAGAAATATCATTTCTGATATGACAGTAAATTAAATCTTAGTGCAGATCTTTTTACATAATTCCGTTCTAGGATAATTAGTTTATTCTATAAAAAAATCAGCCACTTCTATTTCATTTAGGTAGCAAAAACAATTCGTGAAATTTTGACTTTTTTTGGCCAAAAAACGTACCCTTTTTTTTTTCTCTCTCTTTTCTGATTTTGGCCTCTATGGTTCCAACACTTTTCCTGGCAGTCACATATTGCAAATAGTAGTTTTAGAAAGGATTCCATCAATTTTTGTGTGCATATAGCGTATTTTGTATTTTTTTGTAAATATTTCGTAAATTATTGTTGGAGAGAGAGCCAGAGAGAGAGAGACAATAACATTTCTGATATAAAAGTAAATTACGTCTTAGTGTAGATCTTTTTACATAATTCCATTCTAGGATAAAATGAGTTTGTTCTTTAAAAAAAATTAGCCACTTCCTATTTCATTTAGGTACCGAAAAAAAATTGTGAAATATTGACTTTTTTTTTTTTTTTTTTCAAAAAACTTATCCTTTTTTTCTCATTTCAGATTTTGACCTCTATGGGTCTGACACCTTCTCCGGCAGTCGCATATTGTAAATAGTAGTTTTAGGAAGGATTCCCTCAATTTTTGTGTGTATATAGTGTATTTTGTATTTTTTTAAAATATTTTTGTAAATTATTTTTTATATACATTTTTTTAATATATTTGTAATAAATATTTAATTTGTAGATGGGTATGATTTATCTTCTCAGTAGTGTTCAGCAATGGTGAAATTGATTTTAGAAATTAAAATGTACAGCATAGCTACAGTTTTTTAATTTTCACGAATTTTTCTGGTCGCTCGGGTCGAACTCAACCCCACACACCTTTAAAGGAGTACCAAAATAGCGAAACCTATTCATGGTTAAGGATTTTAAGGATTTTCTTTAACTTATTTTATTCTTTTCTCATGTTAGCTGCTTTGGGAAATAAAAATTATATTTTTGTTGTAGCGGGAGTTTGAATTTGCCTAGAGCTTGACAATTGAGATTTCAGCTAGCTTCAGAGGTGGCACACAAAGGGGACTATGAAAGGTAAGATCATTCCCAGTTTGGAGTTCTCTCCAATTATTTAAACGAGCATCATTTTGACCCTCATAAGATATATTTTTTACTATTTTTCACACTAAAGGGTATATTCATATCCTAAATGCAAAGTTACATTTTTTTTATGAAGAATATCAGTTTTTACCAAATATCAATTTTTACCACAGTTTTAAAATAAATTTTATTTATTCAGTTCATAAATTCATTGACACACAACTCAAACTAAATTCATTATAGCATTGAATAATCTTTTGGATTCCAGTGCTTGGCGTCAAGCTTAAATTCCATATTCCATTCCATTTAATTTAATTTCCTTTCCATTCCATTCCATGGATATTCAAGACCGTAATAGATGGTATCAAAACCTGAAGTTTTTATTGCAATACACTTCCTGAACACCTGAATTAGCCCTGGTCACTGACCAGCCCGAACAATATCCCCACCTATTTACCCCACTAAGTGAGTAATTTTAACTGTCAGGGTTACCAACGTTGCAGGTAAAATCTAGTCAAATTAGTTACTTGTGTTACCATTGGCAATCTGATGCAAATACTGGCCACCACAGGTCCGTCTCCTCAATTGTTCTCTGTTCGCATGGAGAGCCGGAAGTATTCCTGCTCCCAGCGAACATTTGGTCTTTTAGCCAACCCTCAAAGTGTTTACCGAGGCCTTGATAGGGTTTTGATATCCTTGGCTTTCGTTTACATATCTCTTCCGATTTTCCCTGATGTGGATCATATTTAGATTGTTTTTGGAACTTCTCTGTTATCGTTTGGAGGAGATGGACGAGCCTCATTAAGAAAATCCTTACCTCAATCTCTGCTTCATCAGCCTCACCTCCAACAGCTGCTGGTTGAGATGTCGGCATGCTTCATTCCTGTGCTATGTGCAACAGATGAGTAACCTCAAATGACAGACATTCTTTTTGTTTTAGCTGTACGTAGGGAAGTGCAATGCTTGTCATACATAGGGGTAAAGAATGTAAGGATTAGTTCATTAGATCACTTAGAGGACTACCAAGACCAAATAGAAGATAGCGGCAAAATCGCGAAAGTTAAGCAAAGAAGAGCTGGGTAGGAACGGTTCAGAATTGGAGGACAGAATGCCTAACTTGTTTGCTGATTTTATGACAAAGCTAGTTGAAATAGAGATAGCAGTAGTAGCATAGGTGATACTAATCATTCTCTTTCAGCTCCCCTGCCTGTTCTAGAACCAGCCCTAACGGGTGCCGGGGGTCATGGAGAACCAGACCCGAAGGGTAGGATCTCCGGCCCGCCACCAGCACGGAGCAGGCAGTGTTTAGCAGGAGATTCCCCGTTAAGGTGTAAGTTCTAAGGTTAATGTAAAGTTAGGCCAGGGACAGACGAGTAGCGGTAATAGGTTACATAGTATTTAGGAAGATAAGTGCAGGTTATATAAGGTTCTCTTGGGTTCGGACTCCCTAGTAGTGTCTAGTGTGAAGTTTTGTTCTTTATAGCCATCTTTGGTTCTATTTCCTGCATCGAATTCTTTGCAACAGAAGGTTTCTCGTCCGTGGTTGGTCGTTTGAATGTGGTTTCGGTTTTGTCTGGTTTTGAAGAGTTGGAGAGTTGATGGGTGTTTCTCAGATCCTGGACTGTTTGACAACCTCATCACTTAGGTTTCGATGGGGTTCATATACCTGACTAACATTTTGCCTGGGTGTACTATGTTCTTGTCAAGGAGAGGAGGGACTTCTTGTCAAATCATCTGCCTCAGCACTATCCGGACATTCATAAGAAGGTTCTGTTGAGGGCGCCTCTTGTGCTCAGCAACATTCTTTTAGAAACAAGATGTCTCCTTGATGGTCAATTTTGTGTTGTCATCATCATTATTAAGAGTCGCAGCAGCATTGTTGGATGATCATATAGCAGGTGACTGATCACAAATGCTGCTGTGTCCAGTTTGAGATCTCAAAGTTTATTTGTCACGTACTGAGGAACTTTTACCTCGTCCAAGAATCTTATTTGGTTTCCCCTAGGTGTCCATGTCGTTCCATTTCCAAAGTGCAATTAGTTTATTCTTGCGAGGGGTTTTTAGTCAAGCGTCGGTTGGTTTTTCATCACTTTCAGAGCCTTTGGGTTGGGCTTCGTGTCTAAGGGCACAAAGTATCACGGATGGCTACCCTTCAGTTTTCGGGAGGAATTTTTCGATGTCTGTGATCTTGGAAGTGGTTATTTGAGAGTCGGTGTGGATTTTCACAACACTCTACCCTAGGGATTTTCAGTTTCTTCTGAGAAAGGTTACTCGCTGGGTCCTGTCGTTGTGGCTAACTCAGTTTTATAATTGGCTTGGTATCGTTAGGATGTTAGAAGTATGGGTAGTCAGTGATAGTCTAAATGAACTCCAGTGTTTCTGTTGGTCAAGCTTAGAATGAGTGTATTGTTCTTTTAGGTCCTTGAGGTTAGGCAGATCCAGATGGTCATGTTGGAATAACTACAACTTCTTCAGCACAGTCATCTGCGTCAGTGAGCAGTAGAGAACTTGAAGGTCCTGCACACTCAACTTCTCCATACATGAGAGGCTGAATAGCCAATAGGAGGTTCACTGTTACCCCTCTATACATAAGAGGTATAGAGGGAGGTTCTTCAGACTCAGGCGGTACCTTGGACTCAACACTGACTGTGTGGCACTTCCTCTGAAAGCATCCTCACCTTCTGAGTTGGATGACTAGATGAGGAGATTTGTTTTTACCTCCATTAATAAGAAGTATAGCTTACCACATGGGAGGTACATCTGACTCAGACGATACTTAGACTCAACAGATGTTGAAACTTTCTTTGCAAACATCCTCACCTACCGAGTTAGATAATTAGGTGAGGATACATACATTTATACATGGTAGGTTGATAATGAGTTACCTGCATATGCTCCGTGGACAGGTCGGGCTGAATTAGATTGATCCCACCTCCATTAAAATTTTGTTAATCAGGCTAATTTAGGTGTTCAGGAACTGTATTGCAATATGAAGTTTCATAATAAAACTAATATTTTAATACTTATCTGAACCTGAATACCTGAATGATTCCCACCCTCCTCCCCACTTCAGTTTGATTTACGTACCCACTTAGTGGGTAAATATGTGGGGATACATTTTGGGCTGGTCAGTGACCAGCGCTAATTCAGATGTTCAGGTAAGTATTATAATATTAGTTTTATTATGAAAAACTTCATATTTTGATCATAAAACTTGCCAAGATATGTTAACAGTACAATATTTATTAATTAAGATTATCAGAGATTAAGGAAAGAGCTTACCCTCAAGAGCTGCATTCACACATGGTTTTGAAATGTACTAATTTTACTTAGACAACCAAAACCTTTTTGTACTTGTATGAAAGAAAACTGGGGCACTCAGTTTTTACTTTCTGCGACACATCAAAATGGGGATACCTGGCTTGAGTACTGTATAAATTACCAACCCACTCACTGTTGTTATTGTAACATGTAGATAATAATTCTTCAAGAATTATGGCACTTATTTAAAAATGCAAGATAGGATGAAACAGTTGCCCAACTCCAGGAGTTACGATTGAGTACGGAGAGTAATATTTTAATCATCATCCTTCCCTTTTAGGAGTCTCTTGATGTTGAACATTTCATCTTTTACTTCGGATATAAGAGTTTCTAATTTCTTTATTCTTTCACATATTTTCTCATCATCTCTTGCAGTAGTAGACTCCTCTGTGTCATTTCCCTTCTCAATTTGACCAAGGTAATATTCAAGAAGTGTTTGATTTCTGTGACTGTCTGTGTATTCACAAACAGTACACCACCGTCGGAACCAGGGAAAGCACATATCATACCTGAAGATAAGCCGGGTATAGAGAACTAGTCTCCTGTATCCAAGATCAAGCTCTCTGCCTCTGGATTTGACTGTTCTTTCCTTGTTAATTAAACTAACGATAAGACAACCAATTGTGGTTATGAATACAAAGAATATGATATTGCTGAGAATGGGGTACGATAGCTGCTCATTAACAAAATTATCAGCATACCCTAGATCCAGTAGCATCCAAACTATTGTGCTAGCTATTGACTGGTGGAATGACACAAAAGCCTTTTTCTCAAGCAGGAGGAGGTGGAAGATAAAAGCAAAGATAGCCACGAAGGCTATAAGAAAGTATACTACCTTGAGAAGGATTTCTAAAAAATCTTTTGCAATTGGTAAGAACTCTGATGTTAGAGCTTGATTGACAGCATTGATTAAATGTAACCAGGCCATCAACACAGCGAAGATTCCACACTGCCAAGACCAGTCCTGGAAAAGATGTTTTGTGAAAGACTTTTTTGGTTGAAGTTCAATATTTCTGTTGCTTCTCTTCCATTTTTTTGTGCATGAGGTAATAATTCTATGAATTACAATATATAAAATAACAACCGATTGAAAGGAAATTAAATTAAATGGAATGGAATATGGAATTTAGGCTTGAAGCCAAGCACTGAATCTACAAGAAAATGTGGTAAGGAAAAAGTAGTACTTTTTCTCAGCTAACTCAAAAAACCACATACATAATATCTACATCAATATTGTAAAACAACAATATGATAGGTATGTATGAAGTTTATGAATTTAGTCGAAAACATTCATATGATATACGTGCAATAGAGTATAATCATTTAGGGGCTCTGAACAGCTGGGTCAAGAGTTCATTTGTATAGTAGTTGGGTTATGTTTTTTTGTTTTCACTGGATGACTGAATGTTTTTGTTAATTGAAGATGCTTTAGTTTCATAAGCAAATTGATTGAATTAAAAGTCAAAATACTTTAGGTTTGACTAATTTGTTCCTTTTCAACTGTTGCCATTTGGAAAACATTCCAAAAGCATTATCCCTTAGGGGGCAAATGACCTCTTGTCTCTAGTGCTGTGGCCTTGGTCTTAAACACAACCCATCCATCTGCGTTAGGCTGGAAGTCAATTGCCTTTGGTCCAAGAAAATGGAAGTTGGTATCAATGTAATGTAACTTCAAATAAATGATTAAAATGATTAATGTAATGAGAAAACATAAGGTTGGGCTGCGGTGGTTATATCTTGAAGAATGTAGTAAGTGCATATGCACTACAGACCGGTGCAGTGAAGAGGTGAAAAATAAGTTCTGGAGAGATATGGATGAAGTCATGACATCAACAGAAATAGAAGAAAGGTTATTTGGGGGGGGGAGGGGAGACGGGGGGGGGAGAACTGATTACACATCGGGTGCAATCGAGAAAACAGTAGAATACATGGAGGACATGGCATGGGAGAAATGAATGAGGAAGGAGAGCTGATAACAGACTTTGCACTGACATTTGACAAGGCAATTAACAACACCTTCTTCACAAATGATGACTCTGTGACATACAGTAGTGAGAGAAGACAAACGTAGATAGATTTTTTAATATGCAGAAGGAACCATATAACAGAAGTGAACAATTGTAAGGTCATTAAAGGAGTCTGTGTTAGCAGACAACACAGGCTAGTAGTGTCAGATCTCCTGTTAAGACCAGTTGGAATGGGGAAAAAGGCAGTCCAACCGAAGATAAAGTGGTGGTGATTAGAAGAGCAAGAGATTAGAGAGAAGGAAGCAGTTCTTAGGGCTTTTTGGCAGAAGATGTGAACACCTGGTGGAATGATCCTTAAAATAGAAGAATTATTGGGGAAGACATCTGGTAGAGGACCCCCAAATGAGAGAGAGCTGGTGGTGGAACCCTAACACCCAAGATAAAAGAAAAAGGAAGCAGGAGTAGCCTATGACAGGAATCAATCTGAGGAAAACAGGATAGCTTGGAAAATTGCAAATGAAGCTAAAAGGGCAGTAGTACAGGCAAAAGCAATTGCAATGGACAAGCTCTATGAGAACTTAGAGACAGCTGAAGGCCAAAAGAGAATACACAAGATAGCAAAAACCAGAGGTAAATTAGCAAAGGATCTAACACATATCAAATAGATCAAGGACAAAAAATGTAAGAGTTTTATCACAAGAGGAAAGCATAATAGCTAGATGGAAGGAGTACTTTGAAGAGTTAGTAAATGAAGAAAATCCCAAAAAGAGATGGAAACCCTCATGAAAGAATAGTCCAGGATATCGGCAGAGAAGAGGTTAAGAAGGCACTGGATAAAAAGAAGGGAAAGCAGTGGGACCTGATGGAATACGAGCTGAAGTGTGGGAGTATTTAGGAGAGGAAGGCATAGACATCCTGTAGGATTTAATGACCAACATACATCGCCAAGAAAGAATGCCAGATGTGGAGAAATAGTCTAATGGTCCCAATCTACAAAGGGAAGGGTGATGTGCAGGAGTGTGGGAACTACAGAGGAATTAAACTGATATCACATACAATGAAAATATATGCGAAGATTATAGAAGAAAGATTGAGAATGGAAACCACAATTTGTGAAAAACAAATTGTTTTTTAAGCCAGGAGAGAGCACAGTTGATGCAATATTTGCACTTAGGCAGACAGTAGAGAAATATGGAGAGAAAGAACTACTTCTGGTGTTTATTGACTTGGAAAAACCATATGATGCGGTACCTAGGCGGGAAGTATGGAGGTGCTTGAGAGAGAAAAGTGTTTCTGAAAAATATGTCAGAATAATGAAAGATATGAATGCGAAGGCAACCATGTAAGTAGAAGCACTGTTGAAACTACAGAGAAGTTCAAGGTGAAAGTTGGTTTCCACCAGGGTTCAGCCCTTAGTCCCTACGTGTTTGATGTTATGATGGATGTTATAACATCAGAATGTTTGTGCTGACTGTTCTAACAAGAGAAGGTGTCCAACTCAAGCTAGGAAGACAAAGAACATGCGAGTAGAGGCTTAGAAATTAGCAGAACAAAGACAGAATATATGTGGACAGGTGGAGAGGAATGGCAGAGAACAGTGAAATTGGGCCAAGAAAACATAAAGAAGGTTAGCTCCTTCAAATATCTTGATTCTGTTATGAGTGAGAATGGAAACCTTGATGCAGAAGCCAGTAATAGAATTCAGTTTGCATGGATAAATTGGTGAAAGTCATCAGGGATACTTTGTGACAGGAGGATCAGTGCAAAAGTTAAAGGAAAGTTTTATAAAAGCATAGTTAGACCAGCCATGCTGTATGGGGCAGAGACTTGGCCAATAAAGAAAGAACAAGAAAGAAGAATGGAAGTGGCTGAGATGAGAATGCTGAGGCGGATGTGTGGTGTCACAAAAAGAGATAAGATCCGGAATGAATCAATCAGGGAGACAGTCAAAGTATTAAGAGGTTTCAGAAAAAAGCTTGGGTAAGAAGACTCAAATGGTTTGGTCATGTCATGAGGAGAGAATGAACACGTATGAAAGAGGGTTATGAACATGTAGGTGGAGGGCAGAAGAGTGAGGGGGAGGCCAAAGTTCAGGTGGAAAGATAAATTATTGAATGCCATGAAGGAAAAGGGTCTAAGAGAACAAGATGTACAGGACAGAGGAAGATGGAGAAGGCTGCCTAGAAACAGCGACCCCATATAGAAATGGGAAAAGCTGAAGGCAAAGAAGTAGTAGTGAGATAACTTACTTCTTGTAGAAGGCCAAGACTTTCCTGGTAACACATCCCTAGAGGACAAAAAATCAATATTGCTGTGAAGACCATCTGACTGAGTTGTGTAATCACATGTGATCTCATCTCTCGACTGATGTAAATCGACCCAAGCTATGGTAAGAAGATAAAAAATACATCAGTGTCATGAACATGGTAATGATGAAATCTTATGCAGTTATTTAGCTCTTAAAGGTATTTAAAAAAACTTAATAAAATAAATTTATGTAACTGAAAGGGAAATAGAATACTTTACCTGTAAAGGAAAATTAAAGCCATTTAGAATCCATTTAGAATTCTGTTCACCCAAAGACTTTGGAAGCTAATTAAATGTGCATTTGTTGGCTACTCAAATGGATAGACAAATGTGAAAAATTTACAAGCAGACTGATGTCATGGTAACATCAGTTATCTGATTTGACTGACCATTTCAATAATGTGGCATGGGAACATCAGTTATCTGATTGTTTGACCATTCCAATGATGTGAATAAATTCCAAACAGACCTGTGGCATAGTAACATCAGTTATCAAATAGTTTGACTATTCAATAATCTTTCTAATGAATGACAATTTTTTTGCTTTTCTCTTCATGAAGAACAAATGAAGAAATTCCTGTTTGGTAGAGTTTTAAAAAAAGAAGGGTTATGATCTAGGAACTCTGCTTCAGTAAAAGGTACCTGTGCTAAAAGATGCTACATCATTGTCATCTGTGAAGATATAGTTTTATAATTACCACACATCATTCTAATTATGAGATACCTTTACCCTTTAAAGTTATCATCCTAAACTAGGTGCTAGATGGTCCATTTTTTATAATATATGTTTTCATATCCCAGCTAAGATTCCTCACGCCTCATCAGTGAAATGCACAACCTCTTCTTTGGAACTCTACCCCTCATTGCCCATTTCTATGATTGTTAGCATGTCATCATGAACAATACAGTGCACATTGCTAGTGGCCAGATGTTTGATATATAATATATGATTCTAGCTTTATATGGGCCAAGATTAATTGTATAGCATTCAGTGACCAAGCTGGCTTAATCTCCGTAGGGATATGATGTAGTAACCACTCACCATACAGATCACTGGGTCAACAGATAAAAATCCTTAGCTGTGTGCGAGCAAATACGTAGTACCCTGGTTGATAAGTCTGTTACTATAATGATGGAGATCAAAAGACAGGTGTTGACATAGGAAAAACCTGATTTTGGTAGCTGCTGTTTGTACTTGAAGGAGTTACACTCATAGTTCCCCAGGGCTCCATAAGACACACCAACCAGTTACAAAGAATTCTTTTATAGGTGGTCTCGGCCAGAAGTGCTCGTTGGCACAGTGATAGAATATAAAGGACTCAGGACTGGAGCTCTATCTCCTGTCCTACAGCAATTGTCGCAGTTATATGTCCCACATGCATAGGTGTGATAACAGTGTATGCCGGCCATCTTCGTCATTACATGCCAGGTCTGTGCAAGATAAATGTTTATCCCAGTCTTGCATTTTCATCAAGGAAAGTGGGTGGGTTTGAGGACTCACAACGGCTACCAAAAGTAGGTTTTTTCCGACATCAAAATATTTGACAGTGTAACCACTGTTTGTTCTCAAAGGAGCTTATAAAACAAGTTAACAGGTGATAAAATGGTGTAGCTCCTAATAAATAAATCCCAACAACCCAGATAAATTTTTGGTCTGAAGTATAGCTACAGGTTATTAGCTATTTTCTATACTCCAGATATCCATAGGGTTTGGCAATAAAGAGCAGGAATCAACACACGAAGCAATATATGTATTATTCTTTGTGGCTCGAAGGTGTCTTGCCTAGTTATGTCTGGTGTGGCTGTGGGATTATTGCGCCTTCCCCGAAAGTATCTTGGCATGACCACTACAAGCTGCCCTTGGTTATTAGCGGACTCTGTTAATGGCGATCCGATTTTATAGCGCTTGTATAGTGCCATAAAATCAGCGATTTATGGTTCCATAACATACCTAACAGAAGTGCCATTAACCGAAACACGGCACCATAAATCACCAAGTTTCGGATAATGGCGCTTTTCACTTATCAGCACCCCACGGAGAACGGAACCCCCGCCAATAACCGGGGACTGCCTGTACTGTCATGGTAATAGTGTTTCAGGAATTTTTTTATTAGGTTAAGCCACAGGTTATCAACAGTTATCTTTATTTTAGATACCCTTTAGGGTTTGGCAAT
>NC_061089.1:74937522-74960022 GCF_015104395.2 Macrobrachium nipponense
TCTGACAGAAGATCCCAGACCTGAGATTGTATTCTGACGCATTCGACCTAGGATGGGGGAGCCATCTTGGAGTCTCAAAAGATCTCGAGACTCTGGTTGGTGGACCAAAGAGCCCGGCACATCAACGTGAAGGAACTGTTGGTGATCTTCCTCAGTCTTCAACACTGCTCGACAAGTGTCGGGAAGGATAGTAGCAGTATCTGTGGACAACCCGACAGCGCTGTCATACATCTGCAAGCAAGGAGGCACACATTCCTGCACTCTTATCAAACAGTGAGGGAGCTCCTGATGTGGGCGGAACATCGAAGAGTAACGATTCTTACTCGCCTTGTTCAGGGCAGGATGAATGGCATAGCAGACGAACTCATCAGATGAAACCAAGTACTTCCAACAGAATAGACACTAGAGCTCCAGCTGTGCAAGGATCTGTAGAGACTTTGGGGATAGCCGACAATAAATATATTTGCGACAGCAAAGAACCATCGTCTGCCAATCTTGCCAGTGCCAGACCCTCATGCATGGGCGACAGAGTTATACTTCAAGATTGGACGGGGCTGGACCTGTAAGCTTTCCCTCCGTTCACAATGATTCAGGTGGTGATCAACAAGTTTGTGAACCCTCAAAATGTCTCCATGACTCTTGTAGCTCCATTCTGGCTGAGGAAAGAGTGGTTTTCAGACCTTCTTTGTCTAATTGTGAACTTTCCAAGACTTCTCCTCAAAAGAGGTCGCTACTCAAACAGCTCCACCTGTACAGGTTCCATCAGGGATTGTCTGCCCTTGTCTCTCAACAGGATTTCGACTGTCAAGCGACTGGTTAGAGTGAAATGCTTTTCAAGACAAGCTGCAGAAACTGGTGTAGAAGACTTCTCTTCTCCTCAAACCACTATCACACAGATAGCGGATTTTCTGCTATTTTTAAGATCCTCAAGGAAATTGTCTGCCAGTTCCATTAAAGGGTATATGTAGAGCTATGTTAAACTCTGTGTTCAAGCATAGAGGTATAGATGTGGGGCACTACAACGACATTAGTGATCTTATTAGATCCATGGATACTTCCAAGACAGAAAAGTCTAGAGCAGTCTCTTGGAATCTGGATGTAGTGCTTAAGTGGCTGTCAGGGGACTCTTACAAACCCTTCTGCTTGGTTTCACTAAGGAACCTAACTAAGAAGACCCTTTTCCTGGTAGCTCTGGCTACAGCCAAAAGGGTCAGCGAATTGCAGGTTTTAGACAAAAGAGTGGGGCTTTCACAAGGTAACAGTCTATTCTGTCCTTGGGTTTTCTGGTGAAGAACGAGGATGTGAACAAACCTTGGCCACGTTCTTTTACTATTAGAATCTAATAGATATTGGACCAGAGGAGGAGGAGTGTCTTCTTTGCCCAGTGAGAGCGTTATGCTGTTATTTAAATAGAACAGACAAGATTAGAGGACCTGTGGGTAATCTATGGTGTTTGGCGAAGTCTCCGTCTCATTTGCTGTCTAAGAACGCCATTTCCTTTTTCCTAAGGAGCTTGATAGTGGAGGCACTCTCAACGCCAGGAAGAAGTTTTACCCTCCATTAACGCTAAGGCACATCAAGTGAGAACCATAGCGACGTCTCAAGCTTTTAGGCATAATATGTCTTTAGAAGCTATTATGAACTCTACTACATTCTGGAAATGTAGATCGGTTTTTTCTGTTCATTATCTTAGATATAGAAACCATTTATGAGAATTGCTCCATGTTGGGTCTGTTGTTGGTGGCTGGCATGGTGTTGGGGAAGGAAGCACAAGGGGTTAACTGTCCTTTTACTCTCCTCTGTTGTCTTGGTTGTTGGTATTCAGTTTTGGGAAGCCTGGGAGTACTTGTTACCGGGAGTACTCACCAGTCTTATGGTAGGGTATCACTGGTTTTTATGGTGTAGATGTGATCGTTTAGTTTTATCTGGTCTAATCCCAGGGCAAGGGCATCAATAAATAACTTTCACCAGTCATCACTAAACCTCCATGACTGAGAAGTTATTTCCCACTATTTTCCCATTGGCGAAAACTGCCACGCCTTGTACAGGTTAAGAGAGCAACGACCACAGGCAGTATTCATTTTCAACGCTATCTTACCAGGTAAGGTACAATAAGTATTTGATATACTTGCAGTATTCCTACATTCAGTCATCACTATACATATAATGTCTTAGATGTAGGTCAAGTCCATGATTTGCACCTCCATAAGAGTGTGAATCAGCTTGGTAAGTTACATGTGTAAAACTGACTTTTTTATATTATTACACACACCAAGTATAATGACATGATAAAGCCCTTCCCTCCTCACCGCAGATGGACATGGCAAGCCAAACGAATTGATTCTCACGGCAGTTTTGTACCTATCGGTCCCGAAAGTGGGCGGGTCCTATACACCTACACAGTGATGGTTGCACTACCACAAAATTTGTAAGATTTGACTGCCGAGGTAGTGAGCTTTCAGCTATAGGTAATTACTAGGTATGTGTAAAATCTAATTTTATTATAAAAATTAATTTTTCTTGTTTTTTAAGGCCCTTGGGTTTTCTGACTTGGGTTTATCATAAAGCCTGCAGCATTCCCACACATAATCAGAGTTACACAATCTTATGGGCTTTAAATCCCATGGCTTTGGCTTTGTTCTTCATAATATGCGAGATAACATTCACTTCTAAAATAAGCCCTTTTCATTCATATTAAAAACTTGCTCAGGCTTATAATCCCCTTCCTCAATGATGGTTTTGAAAGTGTTGTTCACGTATTCCTCAGCTCGGCTTTATCCATAGAGGCAGCTTCTCCATGCATAGAAATACTTTTAAGTCCAAAGCATTTCTGAGACTTGTCAAACCAGCCCTTGCTAGCACCGAATGTGTTTGATCTGGTGGGAGAAGCTCTCGATGGTCCTGCTTCTGGGTCGTTGTCATCACTGCGAATGTCACCGCTTTTAGCAAACATTTCATACAGTTTCTTGGCCTTCGTGCAGATGATGTTGGTATCCAGTGAGATATTCTTACTGCTGTCACTGATCCACAAGGCCAATGCAGACTCCATCCTCACAATGGCCTTATTGTGGGGAGTTACCACCCTCTTTGCAATCTTCTTAAAAGACAATGCTGCTGTCCTCCTTATATTCTTGTCATTCTTTATGTAGCGAACCGAAGATTCATGCTGTAATGGTGGCCTACAGCAGCATAGCTTCTCCTTTCCTTGAGCACGTGAAGGAGTTTCACTTTTCTTCAATGGTAAGCATCTTCCTCTGGCACTTGGATTCAGTGCCAGAAGCCTTAGAAGGCGCAGAATGTTTGGGCAGCATCGTTGAGCTTGAAGTAAATTCAGTATAGCTTATAAACTTCACAAAAACACAACACCGCAGAGCAACATTAAGCGCAGCAATTGGGGATTGATGTGATTTGGACAAGGTGAGATGCTGCTCAGCAGGAGATGAAGGAGACTGATACTACGGTCACTTAGCCAATCAGTGCCCAGGATACAGAACACCGTGCTCTGGTTTGTCACCTTCCATCCATCTGCCAATAGCATGCTGTGTATGATCTCAACATGGGCAAACTAGCTCCAGCGGAAGCATCTGTACTGCGTTTTCCATACCTGAGAGTGTTTGTCTATTCATCTGCTGTACTACATATTTTATTTTGGTTCCAAATTCATTGCATTCTGCACTGTAAAGATGATCAGCAAACAGGTTTATCATATATTTATTGAATCATTGAAAACAATGAAAAAATTACCAGTTTCTTTGCATACAGAAGTACAGATTGTAAGAAAGGGAGTGAAGGGGGAATGCAAATATTGTTTTAAATTTTTTAGGCTAGAAATGCTTATTTTAACACAGAAATAACAATTGTAGGCTAGAAAATTAAATTTTAGCAAAAAATTAGAATTTTAGGCTAGGAAATGCTTATTTTACCACAAATAAAAGTAATAAATACCGCAGAATCCTGTTATATAGCGAAAAATCTGAGATACAAATTTAGATATATTAAGTTTTAAAACTCCGCGATACATTGAGACCATGATGAGTGAACTGTGATACAGTGAGAGACTACTGTATTTACAGATTTTAGCTATTCGTTGGATGGCATGTGGTTCCCATCTCCTGTGAATACGGGGCCCCCCACTGTGCAGTAACTTAGCTTATGTTAAATCAAAAAGATACTTGATCAGTTCCAGTGGCTTCTTAATATGATAGGAAAAGTGTGGGGAAGGTTTTATGTCAAGTACATGTTTGACTGAATGCAAATATATATTTCTCATACCTTGGTTGTATAATAGTAGTGGATCTGACAAGAATAGTTGAGAGAGCCAGTATGTATCTCAGGAGAATGGGAAGAGTAGAAATGAAAGAATTTGCATTTTATAAACTTTCTTGAAAGATTATGCAACTCTCTAAGATACTGCACTTAGCAAAGGTTTAGATAATGTAATTAAAGATCAAGGATGCAGACGAGCAAAAGTATGAATTACAGATACAATAATTATGCTTATTTTTGCTTACTACAGTCATTGGATTTAATGGTAAAAAATAAAATGTTGGGAATTCTCAAGCCACTAGTTACATACTATGCTGAATAATTATTAAGATTGGTTTAATAACTTTAACTTCAAAGTTGTATGATATAAGTAAGCCTTCGTTTGCATATCTGCTATGGAGTGTGCATGGTATTGCTTTTATTTCATTTCTTATTTGTTAAGGCTTTCAGGATAATATAGGCCACTGAGAGCCCACTGGTCTAATTTATTGATTCTGTAACAGCACTACTATTCATAACCTACTACTATGAGATTCAGGGTCTCTGTAACACGGTTTTTGGGACTTTGCTCCTTGTCAAAGCATCGGATGTAGCTGAAAGTTGACATATGTATATTTTACAACCACACACAAATTTTGTCAGCATTATCAATAACCTAAACCCGATAGTTTTAATTTTTATGGAGTAAAAATTATCTAGCCGACGCTATGGCCAATGATTGCGAGCCAAGAGTCGAAAAACATTCATTACGTAAGCAAGGTGAACACACCTTTGGACGAAATGTTGCCCCGCCCATCCACCAGACAGAAACTCCATCGGCTCTGAAACCCAAAGACTTTATGAATGGCGGAACGATACATAGATGTGAGTGGGGTATCAGTGCTAGCGTAGTAATACTACTAGCAGTAGTGCCGCAACAGTATAGCAGTAATATACATGAATTAAACGTTTAGGCCAACTGCTGGGATCCTTGAGGATCATTTAGCACTTATTACAACTACTCGAGAAATTAGTTTTTATAGACAGAAGTTAAATTTTCTAATCCGACAGTGCCCCTGGTAGCCTTCAGTGTTATCCTGAATTATAACGAGGCGAAAGTGGGTGGAGCCTCATGAAGTCATCATTCTGACGATAATTATTGGTGAAGGTTTAAAGCCAATATACGGTACCGGCTATTTTTTTTTTTTTCAGTAGATAGGTAGATAGCCAATAAATAAAAATTGCTTGACATTGGATATAGCAGTTATCAAATCAAGCTTGTCTACTATGTTTTTGAAATTACCAACTATTCCATACATCTTGTCAATCTGATTGTGACCTATAAAGTAGACTGTAATTTCTTAGGAAAGCTATTTTGTGAGTTAGACTAATAATCGAAATATTTTTGTATTTATTAACATATTTTGTTGGTTTGTTCATTATGACAATTATCAGTGGAGAGGTTCCAGAGTTCATAAAGGTGTATTGCTTTGCTTGTATTTAAATTTCTATGTCATTGTTGCCAGAGGTTCAGCCTTCGTTACGTATAGCCAATCATCCATCGAGAAAGAGGGAAGAAATGCTGTCATAAGTTACGTAACGAGTGCGTTCGAAACCTTTTCTCTGAGTAAGTTGGCCCGTCTTCAAAAAAGGTCACTTTTACATTATAAGTACCAAATTTATTCAACCTACGTAATGCAGAATGCAGTCAAAATTTATGTGTAGATATAATATGTATTCTGAATAAGCGTTACATTTATGAAATGCATAGATAAAAAGTTACTGGGAAAAAACCGTGTTACACAGGCCCTGAATCTCATAGTAGAGTGCTTGTCCTTTGGTTTTTCTCTGAGGACATAAGTCTATTCCACTAAAGGTCACTTACCTGTACTCCGTAGAAGAGTTCCATGATGATTTTGAAGACCCAGGAGAAAGTAACCCAGTAGTAGAAACCTAAATATGGTAGCACCTTCTCGTTGAATTTATTTACTACCGAAGTTGCATTTGAAACCACGTTGGTAGACTCTTCAGTGAGATTATTCTGATTAAGTGAACTGGTGACTAAGCAAAACTCTTCCTTGGAGATATTGAAGGTACTAGGTTGTGATAACTGAGTCCAGTTCCTGTAAAAGGAGCATTGTAATGAATGGTCTTCTCTTTTCAGATGATGTGTGTATTATAAATTTTTCAACAGTGTTTTCATAATGGGGTAGCTTCTGTAAAAGCAAATGTGAATGCTACCACATTCACATTGTTTCTACTGCTGAATTTTTTTTACCTTCCTGTGCTACTGAATTGTGCTTGACCTTCCTGTGCATAAAAATTTGTCAACATTAGCCACTTCTACACCTACACGGCGTAATAGCAGTGCATTGAATCCACATATATGCACTGCATCATTCACCTCCATCTTGCATGCAATTTCATGCTTTCTATTACCTCTTCCACACCAACGATCCTTCACTTTCTAGGTCTTTCTCTATGCTCTCCTTTTAACACTTGAAAATCAGACACTTTTTATCAACCACCTTGTCTGCCCTCCTAGTCTTCTAACGCACATTAACAATATGTGTGTGTTGCATTCCATTATTGGATCAGACCATCGTCCTCTTTCATTTTCTTTGAAGGTCTCGCAACTACCTACCTACGCTGGTAGAAATGAATGACGGTAGTCAGACGAAGTTTTATCTCGGGGATCTACTGGCATACAGAGGTAAATCTGAAGAAGCTTTGAAAAACATTGAGTTGCCTTTGGAAACTCTACAATGCAACACAAGATCATGTCAAAACGAAGATAATTTTAGAGCTATTGAGAAGTTTCTTTTGGACATAATTAGTGCACTTCAGCGGTCGTCTGAGTCTAAGGAGACGAATCACAGAGGTTTCAACCATATTCCTGGTTGGAATGACTTTGTAAAGGAATTCCATCATGAAGCACGGGATGACTATTTAGCATGGAAGGAATCTGGTAATCCAAGGGAGGGATATTTCTAAGATAAAATGGAATTTTCTAAAGCTCAGTTCAAAGGGATGTTCAGACTTTGTAGGGAAAATGAGGAAGAAATTACATAAAATAAAATTGCTACAAGTCTGAATGGGAGTATGAAGAAATTTTGGAGAGAAATAAATAAGAAAAGAAAATCCCGAACCTTCTTACCTGACATAATAAATAATAATGTGAGTGGTTATGAAAACATTGCCGAGTTATGGAAAGAACATTATTCTGAGCTGTTTAACGACCCTACTCATCCTGTTCCAGACCCAATGAACAATCAAGGTCAGCGAGATGTTACAGGGACAAATTTCAATGAAATATCGAATGCTTTAAATTCTTTGAACACTTCAAGTAGCCCTGGACATGACGGGCTGACCCTTCAGCACTTAATTGAGGCTCATCCGGTACTTAGAGTTTTACTAAGTTTATTCGTCACTTCCTGTTTCTGTCATTCCTACTTACCGAGAGCTCTTATTCTGGTTATACTCTCCTTTGATTAAAGATAAAAATGCGGACCACAGTGACATTTCCAATTATAGGCCGATTGCTCTAGCCACTGTTATCTCAAAAGTTTTGGAAGCGATTATATTGGAGAGATGCAAAAAGCACTTATTGATAAGTGACAACCAGTTCGCTTACAAATCCAATCATGGAACGGAAATGCCAGTTCATATTCTTACACACGTAACCGAGGAGTATAATGCTCGTAAAACACCTGTATTTGCTTGTTTCATGGATATGTCTAAAGCCTTTGATAAAGTGTCTCATAAGATGTTGTTTGAAGTACTGTCAGAAAGAAATGTTCCTTGCTATATTATTAAAATGCTAGGTGATTGGTATAAAAATCAGCAAATGATTGTCAAATGGGGCCATGTATTTTCGAGTGAATTTTCCACTTCATGTGGAGTGAGACAGGGAAGTTTACTATCACCTTACCTGTTCAATGTATATATGGATGACCTCTCATATAGGCTGAGTCAAATTAAAGTGGGATGTTATTTAATCAACATGATTTTAAATCATTTGTTGTACGCTGATGATATTGTTTTATTTGCTCCTTCAGTAAGTGGGTTGCAGCAGCTTATAAACATTTGTTGTGATTTTATGTCTGACAGACTTCTATTGTTAAACGTAAGGAAGACCAAATGTATAATTTTTTCTAAGAGTAAGATCTGCCCAAGTAATATATCACCTATTTTTGTTAACTATGCACATATAGATTTTGTACAGGAAATAAAGTACCTAGGATATTATCTTACTGCTCAAAATTCGGACGACGCCCATGTAGAATATTTGAATAGAGGTCTATGTGCAAGGGGCAATATGATTTCAAGGAACTTTTTTAAATGTAGCGAAGATGTCAAGAAAATGCTTTTCCAGAGCTTTTGTACAAGTTTTTATGGCATATCTTTGGTTGTCAGAGCGAAACAACGAACTATGAATGAGCTGCGAGTTTGTTACAACGATAGCCTACGAAGACTCTTGGGCATTCCGAGGCATGCAAGGGCATCTGCTCTTTTTGTGGCTTTTGGTCAGCCATCTTTTCAAGAACTGAGACGCAAAACCATAACATGCTACTTGCAAAGGCTGAAGAATTCCGAAAACTGTATTATGAAGAGGGTTGCCCACCCAGTTTACTTGCATAATTCAATTATTTTCAAACACTGGAAAAGCCTCATTTATGCTTAGTGCATTTGGTGCGCTCTTTATGCAAGAATATAGCATTTCTTTGTTTTGTTCTGGTGCTACATATGTGTGTGCCCTTTTAGTAGGAAGAATCATTTAGTTTCATTATCCGCATCTCATTCATATCATAATTTTTCACCTCTCTTTCATAATCATTTCTCATACTTATTTTAAATTTTGTCCTCTTGGAGTGTGGAGACTTTTTATATAATTTGTGTGTGTATTTGTCTATGGCCTTTTATGTCCGAAATAAAGCATTTGAATTGAATTGAATTGAATTGAATATGAAGAATCCATCTCGGAACACTGTGATCCCATTATGCTGCATGCATCTTAGAACCTTCAATTTTTTTCCCATACTCGCCATCTGCATTCATATTCCATGAGGAGAGTAGGCACACATTGTTTTAAGAAATGTGCTTGTCCCAATTCTTTTTTTCAAAACCTGTAATTTTCCATACTTAACCATTTTGTCACCCCTTCATTCTTCTTACCAGTATGTGGTAAATTTACTGACAAATATTTATATTAGTAAATTACTCCTCGCTTACAGTCTTCTACCTTACCAGTATTCATTGCTCCATTGTCCATTTTTTTACACTAATAACCTTATTGTAGTAGTTTACTCTAAACTTTATCTTCTAAGGTTTCTCTTCACTGTCTTCAAGCATGAATATTTTCTGTGAACATCAGCTATTCCATACATTATTTTGACCTATTTTCATATCCCTCAACTTATGTCTAATGTCAATTTCTTTGATATCTCCATCACTCCACCCATAAAAATAGTAAATAACCATGGAGGTAGAATATATGCCGTTGTTTCAAATCCACTTCCACCCTCAAGTCTACATACTCCAACACATCCTTTTATTTTACATTGAAATCCTTAATTGTTTGTAAGTACTAATGAGTTTCTACACAATCTTCAACAAACCCCAAATTTCATTTCTTGTCAAATATGCAAGTACATTTGAGCACACTCCCGACATTACTAAAGAATATGTAGTGTAGTATATATATCAAATTCAAGCAATTCTTGGTCAGATTCGAAAAACATTAGAAAAGAGAATGCAACGGCATAAACAAGTGCAAGATATGCATGGTTGAACATTTAAATTTCTTTGCTTTTGTAACTTGGATTTTTCGTAAGTAGGGACTTTCTATGTCGAGGTTTCACTGTACTAGGCCAATGGTCAGTGTGACCCAAGACGGCTTACCTTCTGCCCTATTGTGTTCACAGCTGCTGCGGCTTTCACATGCTAATGATGTGCCTCACATATGTGGTTGTATTATTTCTGTGTTCTTTGTAAATTGTATGATATTTCCCTAAATGTTTCATTATCGTTAGGCTGTTCGTCCCCAAGATCTATATGTAAGCTTACATTTTCTCAGCCATCATAATTTTTTTTCTTTTATTTAAGACAAGGATGTGGTGTCCCTAAGCATTTGTCTTGTTTCATGTGGCGTCTTTCTCTCTCACTGTAGGGATTAATTCAGTGATATAGTGTGTTATTCAGGGGATTACCTTCCCTACTTTTGCAACTGATATTGTAGATTTGTGTTTTACCGAGTGTGTTTTTTCATTTGGTGTATAGAGATGGAAGAAAGCATTAAGTTCGAAGTCTATTGGTGCATAGGCAATGATAAACCTTGCAGTAAGTTTCTGTTTCTGTTAGCATGCAAGGTTTTTACTGCATGGTCTTCTCATCATTCGGTAAAATATTAGAAGAGATGGAGGAAGGAAACCACCCCATCTCAGAGAACTAACATCGATCATCTCCCCTGGTCCCTCATCTCTGCCTTCGCAAACTCCCCCTTTGTTACCAGTCGTACCTGCTAAGGAGTTTATTTCCCCGGCTAAGTTGCTAGGTAAAAGGGAGGTAGAGCACGTCTTGGAAGTACAGGCAGTCCCCGGCTTACGACGGGGTTTCTGTTCTTGAGACGTCATAAGCCGAAAACCATCATAAGCCGGAAAATTATAAAAAATCTTAAGAAAACCTTACTTTTAATGCTTTGGGTGTATTATAAACCATGTAAATGCATTTTTATTGCATTTTTCATCAAAATACCTTCAAATATTGATTGTTTTGCATTTTTTGGAGTCATATTTCTTCAGTCAGATTGGCACCGTAACCCTGGAACATGCGTCGTAAACTTGGAAATAATTTCTGATAAATATAATTGAAAAGTGCCATAACCTCGGAACGTTGTAAGCCGGGGACTGCATGTAATCCGACATTACCTGAATCGCAGGGAGCAGGAAGAAGGCATGATGGACAAATGACCAGCCATGGTTTAAAGATACATATAGATGAGCTTACCATGACAAACAGACCAAATTAAACACATTTAGACAAAATTGTTCAAATGAAAATTTCACCAATTTTGTTGAGTGTCTCTGTGCTGTGAATAGAAATTACTATACAGTTGAAAGAAATTAGAATACGTGATTCCTTGAAGAGGAAACTTGAAGGAATTACTTAGCCTCATCTTTGGTGGACCAAATTGGCATCATCTATCTGTGAGTCGGGCTCTTCTTCCATTCTACCACTACTAACAGATGATGGTAGATTGGTTACTAGCCCTAGGGAAAAGGCTGAACTGCTTCATCAAGCTTTTTAAGCTAAGCGATATCAGATGAGGACGTCCCTCTATCTATTGCTTGTCATCCGGAAGATATGCTTCTAAAATCTACATTTTGCCCTAGAGATGTTAAGAAAATTCTGGATAATCTTAATATCTGGGGTGGAGAAGATCCTGATGGTTTCTTCCCTTTGTTTTTTTTAAAATGTTTCTAGTGTGTTGCTCTGCAAACTTGCTGACAAACTTATTTTTAAGCCGCTATATAAGTATGTGGAATCTAAAGTATTGTATGCTGGTAGTCAATGTGCATACAGGAATCAGTTAGGTACTGGCGATGCTCTTGTAAGGACAATGCTTTTTCCCCATTTTCATTGTATCAAATCATCAAGTCGCGTTGTTCTTACTTCCATCCAATAGAGCGTTCCGCGGCCTTTCCGCCGATGTATAACACATGTAATTCCATTATTTGTACGCCTTATTTTCTTTAAATGTATGTTTGTAAGACAACACAAACTACTGTCTCAGAGTCATTTCTGTTCTCGGTGTGAGTCTGTACTACTTATCCGTCCGCACCTGTCTATGTCAACCCAGTTTATAAATAAATCATCAGTACCCAGCTACCAGCCTTAATCTCTGGTCCTCACAACTGGTGACCTCCCTGAGTTGGTGACACAGCGGTTTAGGCCCAGCCTTTAATGGACTAATTACGGCCACTCACCTTCAGAGAACCTTTAGCGGACACAATACGGTGACACAGTTTAGGTCTGAAAACTCCATTGCGAGGACGACACAAACGCCATTAACAGACTAATCACGGCACAGCTTCCCAGCGTGTTTTGGCGTTTATTTTGAGGACGGGTAGCTGGGTGCTGGTCAGCCAACACAAAATTTAGGCGGCAGTCCAGAAACATCCATCCGACATCGCGGCCTCCTTTGCCTCACCCGGGGGATGCCAGATAACTTCTCGACCCACCTGATCCTGCGGGCCTCCTCGGTTCTTCCCCTGGTGCCATTGCTGCACCTGTGAGCCCCCAGGCAACCTCCCGACACTGCAGCTACACACAGGATCCAGCTTTACCCACCCGACGATGCCGCTGCACATGTGGGCCTGCTCGGCCCCCCTGACATCGCTGCCTGTGGGCCTCCACAAACCCTCGACGCTGCCATCGCTCCTGGGGTTTCGCTCGGTCTGCCTGACGTCGCTGCCACACCTGCATTCCTCCTCGGTTCTTCCTCCGGTGCCATTGCCACACCTGAGAGTCCCCAGGCAACCTTCCGACACTGCTGCTTCACTCAGGGTCCTGCTTTACCCACCCGACGTCACTGCCGCACATGTGAGCCTGCTCGGCCCCCCTGACGTCGCTGCCTGTGGGCCTCTTCAAACCCTCGACGCTGCTGTCGCTCCTGGGGCTCGCTTGGCTTGCCTGACGTCGCTGCCACACCTGTGGCCCTGCTTACCTTGACGACACCGTCGCCTGTTGTCCTCCTCAGCCCACCGACACCGCTGCCACACCTATGGGCCTCCCCTGCCTGCCGACGCCGCTACCTGTGGGTTTCCTAGTCCAGCTGACGCCACTGCTCACCTGTGGTTCCGCTCTGCCCACGGGATGCCGCTGCCGCGCTGGGGACTTCCTCAGCCCAACCTATGCCACTGCCGCACCTGGGGATCCCCACGGCCTGTCCCACTCCGCCACCACACACAATGCAGCTCTCTCCGCAGTCTTGGTCGCCCCAGCCCACAGTAGAACCCCCCAGGCAACCGCCAGGGAAGCATTCTGTCAGCCAGCAACACCGAAGGACTCTACACTCGAGGACGCCCCACAACAAGTGTCACAAGGACAAGGGGTCGCCTCCTGCCTCCAAGATATTTTTTCATCCAATAATTATTTCATAATCATTGTCTTTGGGGGGGGAGTATTTGTAAGGACAACGCTTTTTCCCTATTTTTGTTGTATCCAATCATCAAGTCGTGTTGTTCTTACTTCCATCCAATAGAGCGTTCCACGGCCTTTCCGCCGATGTATAACACATGTAATTCCATTATTTGTACGCCTTATTATCTTTAAATGTATGTTTGTAAGAAAACACAAACCTACTGTCTCAGTTATTTCTGCTCTCGGTGTGAGTCTGTACTACTTAACCGTCCGCACCTGTCTATGTCAACCCAGTTTGTCTGTAAATAAATCATCAGTACCCAGCTACCTGCCTTAATCTCTGGTCCTCACACTCTTTTAGACTTGACATGCCATTTGCAAAAGAACCATGATAAAGGTTTCGAGTGCTCAAATAGATTTTATTGCTGCCTTTGCTTTAGTAAATCACAAGGCATTTATTTATAAGTTTAAGAATCTTAAAGAGTGGGTGGATATGTTTAAGGATTCAAGATTTCTTTACAGGTAGACAGCAGAGCATTGTTGTGGATAGGATTTTGAGTGAACCAAGACTTATTGTGCCAGGTCTTTGTTCTGGGTTCACTGTTATTTTTAGTGTATACAAGTGGTATGGTTTTTGCCAGGAAAACAAGATTGTTCAGTATGCCGATGATGCAACACTTGTGGGTGTAGTAAAGTACTTATGAGGAGTTAAGCTGCCCTCAGGTTCAGTCAGGACGTGTACTGGATCAGGGAATGGTCTACTTTGTTGGGTGTGAAACTGAATTCCAGCAAAACAAAAACTATTGAATAGCAGATCTAGCAAATCTTGTACAGATTATCTCCCCCCCCTTAAGGTGGGTGAAACTTTGCTGAATAAGTCTGAAGCTTTAGTTATTGTAGGTGTAACTTTTGACTCATTTTTATAACCGTGATAAAATCAGCCAAACCTGTTTAGGGTCATTTGTACTACCGTTAATGGAATATTGTTCTCTGGTGCAGACGTCTGCTGCTGACAAAGGTTTATGCATTAGAGTGGTTCATGGTGGTGTTTCTGTTTCCTAATGTGTGCAGTTATGACTTGGACCATCAGTGGATGGTCTCTTGTATGTCACTTTTTCGTAAGTTGTATTTCAGCTGAGGTCTTTCACATTCACAATTGATCCGTGATCCCCTTTATCTGCCGAGAGCAACCAGATTTGCTGAACAGCAGCACCAATATGCAGTCAATGTGCCTCACTGTCAAACTTCTCGGTTCCAGATGTCCTTTATTCCTCACACTGTTGGACTGTGAACAATTGAAACTTCGGAAGTTCAAGCGAAAATGCAGTGCATTGCTCTCCTAACAGTATTCCTCTACAGTATTCCTCTTGTATTTTAATAAATTCTTATCTATTTATCTATTTAATAATTTTTTTAATAAGTGGGGTCTCTTCTTTCTGCATTTCATTTTACTTCCTCTTATGTACTTCTTCCTAATGAACACCATATTCTTTGGAAGCTTGAATTTCAAGTCGGCCCCTATGATTTTGTTCTATATGAATAGGTTTCATCTACTGAATGATAATAATAATAATAATAATAATAATATCCGCAGCATAGATCAGAAAACAGGAAACATATGACATTACACAAAGCACTACACCCAAGAGCAAATACAGACAGACTATACATAACACGAAAGGAAGGAGGGAGAGGACTACTAAGTATAGAGGACTGCGTCAACATCGAAAACAGAGCACTGGGGCAATATCTGAAAGCCAGTGAAGACGAGTGGCTCAAGAGTGCATGGGAAGAAGGACTAATAAAAGTAGACGAAGACCCAGAAATATACAGAGACAGGAGAAAGACAGACAGAACAGAGGACTGGCACAACAAACCAATGCACGGACAATACATGAGACAGACTAAAGAACTAGCCAGCGATGACACATGGCAATGGCTACAGAGGGGAGAGCTAATGAAGGAAACTGAAGGAATGATAACAGTGGCACAAGATCAGGCCCTAAGAACCAGATATGTTCAAAGAACGATAGACGGAAATAACATCTCTCCCATATGTAGGATGTGCAATACGAAAAATGAAACCATAAACCACATAGCAAGCGAATGCCCGGCACTTGCACAGAACCAGTACAAAAAGAGGCATGATTCAGTGGCAAAAGCCCTCCACTGGAGCCTGTGCAAGAAACATCAGCTACCTTGCAGTAATAAGTGGTACGAGCACCAACCTGAAGGAGTGATAGAAAACGATCAGGCAAAGATCCTCTGGGAGTATGGTATCAGAACGGATAGGGTGATACGTGCAAACAGACCAGACGTGACGTTGATTGACAAAGTCAAGAAGAAAGTATCACTCATTGATGTCGCAATACCATGGGACACCAGAATTGAAGAGAAAGAGAGGGAAAAAATGGATAAGTATCAAGATCTGAAAATAGAAATAAGAAGGATATGGGATATGCCAGTGGAAATCGTACCCATAATCATAGGAACACTAGGCACGATCCCAAGATCCCTGAAAAGGAATCTAGAAAAACTAGAGGCTGAAGTAGCTCCAGGACTCATGCAGAAGAGTGTGATCCTAAAAACGGCACACATAGTAAGAAAAGTGATGGACTCCTAAGGAGGCAGGATGCAACCCGGAACCCCACACTATAAATATCACCCAGTCGAATTGGAGGACTGTGATAGAGCAAAAAAAAAAAGAAAAAAAAGAAAATAATAATAATATTATTAACAACAGGTATCATCAGTGAAAGGCTATACAATTACCTAGAGGAGACAAACACCATCCCCCACCAACAGAAAGGCTGCAGAAGGAAGTGTAGGGGCACAAAAGACCAGCTCCTGATAGACAAAATGGTAATGAAGAACAGTAGGAGAAGGAAAACCAACCTAAGCATGGCATGGATAGACTATAAGAAAGCCCTCGACATGATACCACACACTTGGCTAATAGAATGCCTGAAAATATATGGGGCATCAGCTTCCTCAAAAATACAATGCGCAACTGGAATACAATACTTACAAGCTCTGGAATAAGACTAGCAGAGGTTAATATCAGGAAAGGGATCTTCCAGGGCGACTCACTGTCCCCACTACTCTTCGTAGTAGCCATGATTCCCATGACAAAAGTACTACAGAAAATGGATGCCGGGTACCAACTCAAGAAAAGAGGCAACAGAGTCAACCATCTGATGTTCATGGACGACATCAAGCTGTATGGTAAGAGCATCAGGGAAATAGATACCCTAATCCAGACTGTAAGGATTGTATCTGGGGACATCAGGATGGAGTTTGGAATAGAAAAATGCGCCTTAGTCAACATACAAAAAGGCAAAGTAACGAGAACTGAAGGGATAAAGCTACCAGATGGGAGCAACATCAAACACATAGATGAGACAGGATACAAATACCTGGGAATAATGGAAGGAGGGGATATAAAACACCAAGAGATGAAGGACACGATCAGGAAAGAATATATGCAGAGACTCAAGGCGATACTCAAGTCAAAACTCAACGCCGGAAATATGATAAAACCCATAAACACATGGGCAGTGCCAGTAATCAGATACAGCACAGGAATAGTGGAATGGACGAAGGCAGAACTCCGCAGCATAGATCAGAAAACCAGGAAACATAGGACAATACACAAAGTACTACACCCAAGATCAAATACGGACAGACTACTAAGTATAGAGGACTGCGTCAACATCGAGAAGAGAGCACTGGGGCAATATCTGAAAACCAGTGAAGACGAGTGGCTAAAGTGTGCATGGGAAGGACTAATAAAAGTAGACGAAGTCCCAGAAATTTACAGAGACAGGAGAATGACAGACAGAACAGAGGACTGGCATAACAAACCAATGCACGGGCAATACATGAGACAGACTAAAGAACTAGCCAGCGATGACACATGGCAATGGCTACAGAGGGGAGAGCTAATGAAGGAAACTGAAGGAATGATAACAGTGGCACAAGATCAGGCCCTAAGAACCAGATATGTTCAAAGAATGATAGACGGAAATAACATCTCTCCCATATGTAGGATGTGCAATACGAAAAATGAAACCATAAACCACATAGCAAGCGAATGCCCGGCACTTGCACAGAACCAGTACAAAAAGAGGCATGATTCAGTGGCAAAAGCCCTCCACTGGAGCCTGTGCAAGAAACATCAGCTACCTTGCAGTAATAAGTGGTACGAGCACCAACCTGAGGGAGTGATAGAAAACGATCAGGCAAAGATCCTCTGGGACTATGGTATCAGAACGGATAGGGTGATACGTGCAAATAGACAAAGTCAAGAAGAAAGTATCACTCATTGATGTTGCAATACCATGGGACACCAGAGTTGAAGAGAAAGAGAGGGAAAAAATGGATAAGTATCAAGATCTGAAAATAGAAATAAGAAGGATATGGGATATGCCAGTGGAAATTAGTCCCCATAATCATAGGAGCACTAGGCACGATCCCAAGATCCCTGAAAAGGAATCTGGAAAAACTAGACGCTGAAGTAGCTCCAGGACTCATGCAGAAGAGTGTGATCCTTGAAACGGCGCACATAGTAAGAAAAGTGATGGACTCCTAAGGAGGCAGGATGCAACCCGGAACCCCACACTATAAATACCACCCAGTCGAATTGGAAGACTGTGATAGAGCACACACACACACCACACACACACACACAATAAAAAATAATAATATTATTATTATTATTATTGTTACTCATTAGTGTCAAACAAGCAACAACATATAATGACTTCAGTCAATTACAGAAATTATTAATTACCAGATTCGTTTAAGAGAACTCAAGACCCTTTCTCTACATAAAGAATTCATTGCGTTGTGTTACAGACATGAAAGGGCATACTATATTCTATTGTGCTTTGCCCCCGAATTATTACTTACTAGTTTCATATGAAGTTGTTGCCGAGTTCGGATTACAATAGGCACGGGTAAACCACGATACCACTAATATATATTCAATTTTACCCAGTCACGGAATCCCACGCACAGATATGCATATCCCTAGCGATTTATCCCAGTCAAGGCAAATTAAATAATATATGATATGATACTCACCCAAACTTCGGTTGATTAATCCATCCACTTCACTAAATGCTGGGAAGGAACGACATCGTTAATCGAAGTGAAATTCTATTCACTCTGATTAAGTTGTTACCAAACCACTCTACCAATACCAATGTTGAGAAGCGACTCACTCTGTTCCCTTTGCTCACTTCTGTGTCGAAAATAATACTTTCGCTCTCGTTCGCTCACGACAAAATTAACAACAAAACGGACGAAGCCACCAAACCAACACGAACCGAACGAAACTATCAAACAACTTACATCGCATTGTTAACCAATTATACAAACCATTCACAAGACAATATTCCTTGGTAACAATGCTTATTACAATTAAATATAAATAAAACATTCATTTGTACACAAACCTGCACATTTCCACTTAACGCCATGTAATATAAAGGAACATTTTCCATATACAACATGAACATAGATATTCAATGAAAAATGATTTTCCATGTCGTTATTGTAAGTAACGACAATTATTATTATTATTATTATTATTATTATTATTATTATTATTATTATTATTATTATTATTATTATTATTATTATTTGATGTGCAGTTTTCCCTGCAGGTCAAGTACCAGAGGAGGGAAGAGTGAGCCTTCCAGGATGGAGATCTCCAGCAACAGAGTCAGTGACGTTGTTGACCTCAGCGAGGTCAGCACAGAAGATTAATTTAAGTAGGAGGCGCATGTCCCGCTACTACAACAAATCAGCTTGGAGTCAACTCTGCTGATGAAGGAGTGATTTTCCCAAGAATCCTCCTCGGCAACTTTCTGGCATCGTTTGAGACTGGATGGTTCAACAGCTCCAGTAATAATAGATGCTGAGGACACAGACCTCGTAATGTTGTCGGCCTATGTTTCACACCATGTTGATGGTACCCTTGGCATAAAAAGGCAACAAGCAACATGTGACTGCTCCCAAATTTGTCCTGGGGATATTGTTCCTGTAATCAAATGCAGCTGCAGCATTTTTTGGTCATGGAAAGAGGGCTGTATATGACAACATGGTGAAATGAAGACAAGCCAGACAGTTTCTACAAACACTTGGGTCAAGCCTTCCAGACTCACAGAACACTCTTAAGCAGCATGGCAGAGTTAACCATTCAATTTGTGTATAATGACAAAGTCAGCAAAACTCTAGGAGAAGCTCGTGCTTCAAAGTGGAAAATGATGAAACATAAGTCAACACTTCGGATCCCTCCAGATCAAGACTCACTCCAACTTAAAAGTACTCAAGTAAACTATCAGGTGTTTGTTTTGAAGAACTTTCATCAAACATTACTTGACTCTTCCCCATTAGAGCATGGCTGGATCCGAAATGCTGGAAAATGCCTACCTCTCCGTAACACCAAGTCAGCTCTTCCAGAAAGACTACATCTCCTTAGAGATTCACGTGCCATGGACATAGGCACAGAAACATTAATAGATTCTGATTCATGTGGCTCAGACGCAGATGAACTTGATAACACTGACTTTTGAATATTGAAGTCCTATGTTATGTTAGCATTTTTTTTTTGTATATGTATATTTCTCTTACATAGTTCAGCCGCTCACACATAAATTATGCAATTGTATTTAGAGAATTCAGTATATGCTGGTAGAAATATTAATGCAATTCATTAATGATTTAATATCCCTTTACTTTTTTAATTTTTTGTACGGAATGTCAGTTAATCATGCTCACACAATGAGTTGTACTTATGCAATGACAATAGCATATAAATGGCGGCTCATGAAATGAGAATAGTATATAAATGGCGGCCATATTGGATTTTATTCTCCTATTAATTATGATTGATATAATTTTCAACAAATGCTATAAAAATAAATGTCTTACTTGTTCTGAGTGCAAATACACTTGAGTGGAAGTGCACAGCACTGCTGATTGTCAACATAAGCTGATTCAACATAAGCTGATAAAAGAATGGTCTAAGAGAACTTGACGGCCATCTTGGATTTTGTCACTTTATGGAGTTAACCCAAGGCTTTGGGAGGATCATCCCCGCTAATTTTGCAGTTTAATAGCACAGGTATCAAAAATATCAATGACAGTTTGTCCCCAAATAGTGGTCACGGATCCTTAATATTTTTACTCGACTAAAGGTTCTTTGTTCGTATTCCCCTGTGACATATGGACTGTGTAACCTGCCTTCAGTCACCATGCATACATAGCCAACTGCTAGACTATTTGCACGCGTCTGTGCTCGCTACCTCCGACTATCAATTTAACGTCAGCGTTAAGATTTCCCAAACACGAGCGCTTGTCAGAACTTTCCATTCTCTTCTTGATGGAGTCCATTAATACATTCATATAACCTGATGGAAGGAAAAACTGAAGAAAAATAATTGATGATTATGATGGCAATAATGAATGTAGAGTGAATAGAAATATACAAAAATCACATTAACATACCATGTAGTAGACATGAGACAAATTAGAGCCAGAAGATGAAGGAAATCGATGAAAAGCAACACTGAATGGATGTATTTGATGTAAGAGTTCCACTTGTATCTGAGCCAAGCAATGGTGATTGGGTGCTTCAGCAAATCACATTCGTTGTTCGAAATTATCAGTTTAACTGGGTGTGACTCCGCCCATTCGTGGATTTTTGGGCGGTGGTCCAAGGCTTCTTTCTTTAGCTTGTAGCTAGTCTCATCAAAAGGATTTTCTCCACCTGAAATGGATTAAAAAATGAGACTTTTGTCCTTGGTGTAGTTCATGAGAACAATACCTCTTAGAGGATGACCAATACAGACAGATACAGTATAAAGTATACAGTATTTGCTAATCATTGCCCATATGATATGCCAATAGCTTTAAGAGCCAGTCTGCATGACCAAAAACATTTAAAGCAGCTGTTGCATCATGTAATGGCTTAAGGCCAGCATAATCAGCAACAGAACTTGACACCATGTTAGACTTATGTACTATATGCATCCAAAATAACAGACTTACTTTCCATATAATAAGTGTTCTCATAAAGGGAAAACTTGTAATGAATTTCATCAGTAGATTGTGATCTGTAACATTTCCCTAGTACCTTTAGAGCTAGAGAGGGGTACACCTTCACAAGTTTTTTAAAATTCTCTGGATTGAGGTCTTTCTTCCCTAAGAGAGCATCCTCCCACAGGTTACTCTGAAGTATCGCTTCAACAATGTCCCTGTTGGAAAAGTTGCAGGTGAGTAAATAAAAATTATGCTTAAGTTAATGCTGTTAGGTTTTCGACTTTGACATACAAGATTGTATTAGAGTTGGTTTATTTTCTTTTATTATACTAACTCTGTATTTTATTATACAAACTCTAAGTAAGCAGGCAAAGCAAGATTAATCTAGAAAAATGTTAAACCAACCTTTGTGATCTGGAAAGTGCTTTATCCAGGTACTTTCTCATTCGACACTTAAGGAGCATCATATTACCTAAATATTTAGTATTTTTGAGGAGCTTCGATGGGCATTCTGAACACATTTCCTCCATGAGGTAAATGATTGTCTCCTTGTTTCGCTCCATGTCTTTGAATGCCATGTCTAGAGGAAAATATCCATTCTTATCATTCTTGTGGAGGCTCGTTCGAGTTCTGTCTACAAGGAGTTCACAGACTTTAGTTTTCCCCATTTCGGCCGCTATATGGAGGGCACAGTAACCTTTTGCATCTTGTTTTCCAGATGCTATGTTACATCGAAGAAGCCTTCGTATGACTTGTTCATCAGCTTTTTTTACAGCTAAATGCAGTGCTGTTTGTCCCATTACATCTTCACATGATGGACTAATTTGTGCATCTCTTATCTTCTCACAGATGAAGTCTACGGTTTCCAAATTGCCACTTATTGCTGCCAAGTGAAGAGCTGTCTGATTTAGTTTGTTTTTCTGTTGCAATATTGAGTCATTCATTGTGAAGAGCTTCTCACATACTTGATGATACCCGACTTCAGCAGCTTTGTGTATTGGAAATGTGCCATTAGAATCAGCTGAGGGAGAAGCTCCAGCATCTAGAAGTGCGTAAATGCAAAGA
>NC_061089.1:74965022-74967522 GCF_015104395.2 Macrobrachium nipponense
GGCGCTTGACAAAATAATAAAGCTAGTTGAATTATGTGCATCTAATAACGTATTTTCATTCGGGGAATCATTCTACAAGCAAAAATTCGGGTGTAGTATGGGTAGTCCTTTAAGTCCTGTTCTAGCCAATCTGTACATGGAATACTTTGAAACTACAGTAATAAATGCAATAAAACCCAAAACCATGCTGTGGATGAGATACGTGGATGATATCCTAACATTTTGGGATAATAGGTGGGGCAATTTCAATGAATTCCTCTCGAAATTAAACACATTAGTGCCCAGCATCAAATTTAAAGTTGAATGGGAAACAGACAACAAAATTCCTTTTCTTGATGTTTTAATAATCAGAGATACGACAGAATACAAATTTACCATATACAGAAAACCAACGTTCTCACTTTCATACATTCACTACTTTAGCTATCATGACATTACTATCAAAATAGGTGTAGCTAGTAACTTGTTCTTAAGAGCCTTACGAATTTGTTCCCCAGAATTCCTGGAAAAAGAATTTGAACTAATTCGCAAGCAACTTTCGTCTTTAAAATATCCTGACCATATAATTGAGAAAGCAATTCACAAAGCTAACGTAATTTTCTACCGACCCCCTAAAGACAAGACCAGAGATACACCCAACAATAAAATAATAATTCCCCACCTGGACACGATTAAGAGAATAACCAACCCCCTCGGAAAATCGAACCCTTTTGTATTTACTTACCCAAACACCTTAGCCAAATCCCTGATTAACGTCCAACAAAAGACATCTCCAAAGGACTCTGGGGTATACGAAATCCCATGCCAGGACTGTGACCAATCTTACATCGGATTTACAGGTAAATCCCTTCCCCAGAGATTAATACAACACAAACGGTCAGTTAGGTATGGACAACAGAACTCGGCTATTTTCAACCATATAAATGAACATAACCATAGAATAAACTGGAATTTGTCACGTGTAATTTATAGCAGCAACTGCCGGTACAAGAGTCAAATGATGGAATCGGCCTTAATAAAAGAGAGGCAGGTAATGAACATCTCAAAAGGAGCATGGATTTCGGACACGGTCGACAACGTCTTCATGCAACCAACCCTTAAGAAGATTAAAGGAAGATTATCAGCGGGGGTGACTTAAAATGGCTTGTTTGTGGATGGACCTCTTGGTTTAAATACCACCTTTTCTGTAAACTTTTCTCATTCATCTACCTGAAGAGGGAGACAGCAGTCTCTGAAATATAGTACTTTTTCTCTATTTTGGTGTGATGGGCTCCTTTTATTAGATGGAACTCTGTTGTTACAGAACATTTTACCAGTCATATAGATATATATATATATATATATATATATATATTACATACAGATATATATATATATATATATATATATATATATATATATAATATATATATACACATACAGATATAATTACAATATATATATATACATACAGATATATATATATATATTTATGATATATATATTTAATAACTATATATAATATACATATATATATATAGATATAATATAAATATATAGATGATATAATAGAATAGAGACAAATATATATATATATATATTATATATATATATATATATATATATAGATAGATATATAGAACATATATATATATATAGATAGTATATATATATAGATATATATAATAATAGATATATATATAGATAGATATATAGATATATATATATATATATATAGTATATATATATATATATATATATAGATAGATATTATAGATATATATATATATATAGATAGATATATATTATTAGATATATATATATATATAGATCGATATATTATAGATAGTATATATAATATAGAAATATATAGAATATATATATATATATATATAGATTATTATATATATATATATATATATAGATATATAGAGATAGAGATAGAGATAGAGTAGGAGAAGAGTAGATATAGATATAAGAGAGGCAGATATATATATTAGATAGAGATATATAGAAGATATATATAGATAGATAGAAGAGAGAGAATAAGATTATAATATATAGAGAGATTATATATAAGATATATAGATCTATATATATATATATATATATATATATATGATATATCTATAGGATATGGGTTATATAGATACGATAGTAGTAGAGATATAGATATATTAGATATATATATATATATATATATATAGATATATATATATAGAGATATAGATATATAATATATAGAGATATAGATATACATAGATATATAGATATATATTATATGATATATGATATGTATAGGTGAGATATATATATATATTATATTATATATATCAATATATATATAATATATATATAAGGATCCCCCTTATGGGATCGTCCTGAAACCGTTGGACTTCCCGGTTAATGTTATTGTTTTTAGCATGTTGAAAAATCAACCTCATCCTTCATAACATGTTCGTCTTGGTATCTGACACTACACTTATTAATATTGAGTGGTCCAAGAATGGGAAAAAATTTA
>NC_061089.1:74975022-74982522 GCF_015104395.2 Macrobrachium nipponense
TGCTCCATATTTATCTGTTATTTCAGTGCGAAAACACGATTATTACATGCAATAATGTTATAATATTTTCCACGAGTGAAATCTGTCTTATATTTCAAAACTAAGTAAATGTCACGTGTTGCCAAATTTCAGAAAAAACACTTACGAAACGTTTTCAAAATTTCTTTTACTCATTGCTGATGCATTTATCCGCCTTAGTTATATGTATGGTTTTAACCTTTTTCAGCAAGGCCAAGGCATTTCTATATTTCTATAGCGTGCCGGAAAGTTAATTTCATATGAGAATTTCATTACTGAATATATGATCCCCTTTATTATGTCGTACTGTTGTTGGCAAAGGGTACTGAATTTTTCAGTGGCATTAATAGATGACGCTGTAAATAATGCAGTTGGCTTAGTTGAAATTACAAATGATAACCCGTAGCCTAAACCGCACATAACATCTTCACTAATATTTTCTTGATAAATTCACTACAGTCTTTTTTGCATTATTTGTCCAGTCACTTTCCATGATAGAATTTTCAACTTCTTTTCTAATTTGGATTGAAGCTGGTAATTTTAACAGATTTTATCTGCATTAAGCAGCCGATTGGACTTAATCGGAAATGGCTGCTTAAACAAATAATAATAATAATAATAAAAAATGGTCCATTTTCTGCCTGAGGTTCCCCGTATATTTCCTCCAGCAGGGAATATTTCCACTCACTTGGAATAGCACCATGGAAACTTCTTTTCGCAATAGACTTCCTTGAAAAATGACTTTTCTTCTCTTGGTTGTTTTGATGTTTCTTTAAAATTATCGGCCTAAATTCAGTAAAAGGATGATTATCATATTTCCGTAGACATGCTGGCAACTGAGATTTCGGGAGAACTTGTTCTCGCAGGCACTGCTTGAGAAACTTTAGGTGAATTCTTAAGGAGTAAGCACCCTCCAAGGACTTAGGGAGGGGAGTTACATAGGTCATCAGTATTGGATACAGGATAGCAAAAGAGTACGTGGCCCTCGTAATGTTTGATTTTAAATCATGAAGGAATCGTCTCATTACCAAGACATGGTCACAGCAACTAAAGGTGCGTTCACACGGTCGAACAATGTCCGATGGACAAACATTATTACCAATTAACAATTGTCTGCCGGTCTTTGCCTTGTGAGCAGCGTAAAAACAGTGGTATACAACCTCATCTGGTATCACTGTTTATTGCCAGATCTACTTCCATCGTTTTAACGTCATCCTGCTTCGCCTATGATATGGTAACAATGTTTGTCCTTCGGACATTGTTCGACCGTGTGGACGCACCTTAACAAGTTCCTTGAAATAGTTTCGTTACAATAAGACATTTTTTAGCTTTGCATCCAATGTATTCTGTGGGACTTTTCACTTTAATGTAAAAGTAAAGCATTATTTGTCTGACCTATGCTTACGTAGTCAGATCAATTGTTATCCCTTATGATTTCCCCCTTCTAGTCTCCTCTCTCTCTCTCTCTCTCTCTTTCTCTCTCTCTCTCACACACACACAGTAGAAGACATCAACATCACCAACATTTTCTCTCTCTCTCTCTCTCTCTCTCTCTCTCGCTCGCTTTCTTTCTTTCTTTCTTTCTATTTATATCCTCTTGTGTCTGTTTCCGTCGCCTTTCTCGCAAAATACTTAATCAGTCAGTTCAGAGTCAAGATAATCAAACGCCAGATGTCGAAACAGTAGCCATATGTATAGTTGAGGAGAGAAGAGAGGAGAGAGAGAAGAGAGAGAGAGATAGAGAGAGAGAGAGAGAGAGAGAGAGAGAGAGAGAGAGAGAGAGAGAGAGAGATTTCATATTCTGAAACCTAAACCGTTGCCATAGCTGATTGAGTAACATCTTCATTATGGTGGAGTTGCCAGAAATCTTTGGCCGACACATTTCGTGCAGATGTACAAAGAAGGCCCTTTCACATCTAAAACTTAACACCCTCTCTCACACACACACACACACACACACACACACACACATATATATATATATATATATATATATATATATATATATATATATATAAAATGTATATAGTGTGTGTGTGTAAACACTCAATATAAAGAGATATACTTTACCATCTGTTATGTAGTGTACTTAAAATGTATAAAAGTTCCTAGTTATTAAAAGCGTTCCCTTTTCTCTTGCTTTCTCATCTCTAAACAAAAATATCAGTAACAGAAGTAAATGCACTTTACTTATTATCTGTAACCTTTGACGCAACGGGTAATCCCAATAATATTCCGGACACACCGAATGTAGGCGATTTCCTCTATGGATTCAAAGACTGTTGCCTGTTTCACTGTCGTGTATGTGACTTCGTGAACACAGTTATGCACAGCTGTATAACACTGACATAACATTATGTGTATATATATATATATATATATATATATATATATATATATATATATATATATATATATATATATAGAGGTATAAGCTACGAAGGAAAGTGAAACACTGGAGTAGCTACAAGATCTTTCGGCTCAACGTCTTTTACTTAGCAGTCAGACTGTCATACATGAGAAACTGAGAGGACAAGGAAGGGTTGTATAAGTGACAGATAGGGGTTATAAGGAGATTAGTACCTAGAATCCAACACACTTGGAGAATGAGTAACCTCCCCAAACGAACATAAACGTGGGTACAATCTAAGAGGCTTACAAAAAGATGAAGTCCAACTGCTCAGACACAGGGACAAGACAATTAAAGGATAATATGAGGTGGCGACTCACCACTTTCAAATCTTTGGTAAACAAAAACTTATTCACAAAAAATATTAATCATAGATATACCAAGAAAATATCTGAGGCAACTAATTTGAATTTAATTCTGTGATTGTATCTTTGAGGTCATTCTTAAACATGTTACAAATACAAGGGTCTAAATGAAACAGGCCACGACTAATATTAAAATTACAATTGGAAGTAAGTTGTATAATGGCAGATTTTAAAAGATATCGTGTTAAGGTATCTTTTGATCTTGCAATTACTGAACTTCCAGTCCAATTTATACATATATATATGTACACATATATAATTACATACACACACATGTATGCATGTATACATATTTTGAGAGCCAAATGGTTCTCGGCAAAGCTTCTTTGTAGCCATTTTGGATTTCAAATCTACCGGGTGACTGACTGCTCATCATTCAGAAATTCTGAGGTTGAGTGACATATATATATTATATATATATAATTATACATCATATATAATATAAACATATACATGTTTGTGTGTATGCGTATATATTTATATTTACACGTATTTACATGTCTACCCTTTTGGTTTGCAGCTAATACTTACGGTTGAAGTTGGTAGCCCTGTTTCAAAAGTTTTCAAGAGGCACATATATCGACGATGTCTGGCAATTTCTTTTGGCCACCCATCCAATTAATGACTGAATCAGTGTGGTAATTTATATAACATTATTAATAATACATGTTATATATAAATATATATACATATTATAATATTATATTATATATATTAATTGTAATATAGATTACTATTATAATATATATATATACCATATAAAATGTATAACTATAATATAATGTTATAATTAATATAATATCATTTGTGGTATATTTATCTATTGTAAATATATATTCACCTATATATACTATATAATATATATATATATATATAATATATATATATATATATTATAATATAGGTGTGTGTGTGTGTGTGTTTACATAAACTGATACATTTTATATTCCGAAACGTTAAGCTACAACTTTCATCTAATGTCAAATGCACTCAACCTCAGAATTTCTGAGTGATGATCAATTAGTCACAGGGTAGATTTGAACTCCAAAATGGCTACAAAGAAACTTTGCAGAGAACCTTTTGGCTCTCAAAATATATATACATACATGTGTGTATGTAATTAATATATATATATATATATATATATATATATATATATATATATATATATATATATATATATATATATATAGTGTGTATGACTGAATCACAAAAGTTTGGAACGTTTTAAATGTATAAATAAAGGTATAAGCCACGAAGGAAAGAGAAACACTGGAGTAGCTACAAGATCTTTCGGGTCAACGTCCTTTATTGTAATAGCCATAACGCCCTCTTAAATCCTTGAATTCTTTGCCCTCTTTTGTGGATACGCTTTTCACCCTCTTTGTGACTATTGGCCTTGGGTTCGTTTCCCAGGACGGGACATCACAATTTCTTCTTCAAATTTTTCTGAACTTGGATTTTCAGGCTTTGTAGTGACAAACGTATCCAAAAAAAGAGTAAAGAATTCAAGAAGTTAAGAGGGCATTGTGGCTATTACAATTGCATATGTATATGCTAAAATAGTGACCAGTAGATTCTACACACACACACATATATATATATATAAATATTATATTCTTAATTATTTATAATCTATCTAGACTTTGTTGTTGCTGGAGACTAGCCTGGTCGTATGCTGGCAAAGTTACTTATTCTTTAAGCATCCACAACAAACAAACGTTTACAAAATGTTTGTGTGGTTAATATAGACAATTTGGCCGTTGGCCAGAGCAGCCCTTAAACATTGACCGTCCGTAACTGATGAATAAGAGGCCTAGTGTTGACCAGTACGGTCGCAGGCCTCTGGCGCAACCCTTGGGACAAAAGGTTCACAAAAAGCATTTTTTTTTTTTTGGTCTCCAAGAGAGAAAGTAGCTAATCTACAATCTCTCTCTCTCTCTCCCCTTGTGTCATTGCTTGTTATTCATGATGTTTCTGTGCCAAGGGACAGAAATACAGTCGAATATAGTCGTCTTGAATTAAACTTTTACATGTTTTTTTTTTAATTGAATAGCCTCTATAAGAAGCCGACTAAACCTGGGATCGATGCGAGTGTTTTTCATCCTAGGATTAAAAATGAGATAATATACCAAATATCAACACAGGTCTCATACCGTGCTGGCATAAGTCATGTTATTCTTAAACTGCCATAAAGCTGCTTAGAGCTCTCCGGTACTGGCTTTTCGCAACATAACCGCGAGGTCCGGTACCGATAGATTCCGGGTTCAGAGGGCTTTTTTCTTTTACTTATTTTGTTGTTTGCAGCGTCCCTTCGGCCCCTACCTGTCAAATCTATCATTCCATTTGCTGTACCTCCATTCATTTTCTTTCTTATATCATAAGTCCCAACGCTTGGCCTTTGGTCTAAATTCTATCTTCTATTCCATATTTCATTAATAACGAAATCTGGAAAGAAGGGGTGGAATATATATATATATATATATATATATATATATATATATATATATATATATATATATATATATAATCTATCTATTATATATTATATATATATAATATATAATCTATCTATCTATATATATATATATATATATATATATATATATATATATATATATATATATTTTAGTATAACACTCGTAAGTGACAGTTTGACTTATGGAAAAGAAAACTTGTGTGATTATATGTATAAAAAGAGAAATTTAACAATACCACATATTGTTTGCGAAGATAAGGAAGGAGAAGAGAAACACAAGATTGATTAAGTCAGAAATAGCTTTAATCTTCGTGCAAATTACTCTTTTTTCATATATATAGTATATATGTATACTATATATATGACTGTTAATTATATATATCAAACTTTACAGGGAAGAAATGAAATCTTTTGTTAATCCTGATTGGTTTCGGCTCTATTGTTAAGATATCTTCTGAGGACTGCTACAAAATGGTAGAAATTTAACATATATAGGCAAATTTTCCATTAATAATGTGTGTAAACGACCAGAGAAAAATCTGCGAAAATGAGAGTCCAGAAATCGTTAGTCTGCGAGTAGCCGGGTTCTCTCTCTCTCTCTCTCTCTCTCTCTCTCTATAAGTGAAACCTGGTATTCCCGAGACTGGGAATGATGATCAAATAAAAGGGTTCCAAACTTATAGATCAGATAGAAAAAATAGGAATCAAGGGGGAACCGCAATATATGGGAAAGACAAAAAACAAGGAAAAATATATGAGAAATATAGTAACTCAGAATGTGAACTAATAGCGGTAGAATTTGAATCTGAAAAATTGATGAACATAGTAATATATAGACCCCCTAATACTAAAGAGTTTGACTTAATAATTGAAAAATTGGATGATATATGTAGAAATCACAAGGACTGGACTATTCTCCTATCTGGTGACTTCAACTTTCCTTTCGTAGAATGGAAAGAACGAATAGGAGATTGTGGTTGTACTTATACATATAAAAAAGAGAGTAATAGTAGTGCAGAAGATAAGAGGCAATTTGAAAAGCTATTAGATATGCTACTAGAATACAACATTCAACAAATAAATCACCTGCCAACAAGAAAGGAAAATACTTTAGACCTAGTATTTGTGAACGAGATGAATTATGTTAAAGAAATAATAGTTTATAATGCGAGTATTTCAGACCATAATGTCATAGAATTAACAGTTCATTCCAAAGCAAGTGAAAATAGAGATAAGCAAGAAATGAAAAAGTGGGAAGGATATGGAAAATACAACTTCTACAGTAAAAATATAAAATGGTCAGAAATTAATGAAGAATTAAACAAAGATTGGGATAACATTTTCGTAAGTGATGACATAAGGGTAAATACGGAGATATTATATAAAATATTGGAGAAAATAGTGGAAAAATATATACCGAAGAAGAAAAGTAACATCATTCATGCATACCAAGAGACAGAAGGATCTTGTTCCAGAAAATCAGAAAGTGGAAAAAAGGTCTTGCAAAAGAAAAAAATGCATGGAAAGTTATAGAACTAAAAAGTAAGATAGAAAATGCAGAACAAAAGATTATACAATCAAAAGAAAATGAAAAACGGGACTTGGAAGAAAAAACCCTATTAAATATCAAGCAAAACCCCAAACTATTATACTCATATGCGAAGAAGATGAATAAAAGAAGAATAGAAATAGGCCCTCTGAGAATTGAAGGGAGATTAACGAATGAAAAAAGGAAATTTGCAACATACTGGCAGAACGATATAAGAGAGAATTCACCCCTAGAATAGATAATGAAGATAATGATATAGAAGTAAGGGAAGAAAATAGTGAATATTTAGCTGACATAGAAATTAATGAAGCTGATATTGTGCAGGCAATTAATGAAATTAAAATGGAACTGCTGCAGGGCCGGATGGAGTCCCTGCTATTTTGTTAAAGAAAGTAGTTCATTCTATCGCAAAGCCACTTGCAATATTATTAAGACAAAGTGTAGATACAGGCAAGATTTATGATGAGCGCAAATTAGCATATATCACCCTACTTTCAAAAGTGGATCAAGACTAGAGGCAAGTAATTATAGGCCTGTGAGTCTAACATCACATATTATGAAAGTGTATGAAAGGGTAATGAAGAAAAATATTATGAAACATTTAATAAAAAATAATTTGTTTAATATAGGACACACACGGTTTCGTACCCGGAAAAAGTACACAAACCCAACTGTTAGT
>NC_061089.1:74987522-75022522 GCF_015104395.2 Macrobrachium nipponense
TACTAGACCATTTCATATCTATCCAACTCTCTTATAATTTATAATTTAACGTAGAGCTTAATATCGAAGTAAGTTTAATATAAGCTATGATGAAGATGTATTTAATGAGTGTATATGTTCGTGCTGTTAAAGCTTAACCCGACTAACAGATGCACATACGTGAACTTCGGTTAGTAGCAATAAAAGTAATACATACACAACATAGGGGAAATCATCAGACACGCGAGTAGTTAAAATAAATTTTTGAGAGCAATGTTTCAACATGAACTATATTGTAATATTTGGCAGTAATTTTAATAGTTACGGTTGTGGAAGAAAAAAAAATGGCCAGGAGGTCCTATACAGCAGCAGAGAAGAGCTTGCCAGGCCACAAACCTATGAAGGATTGGTTAACCCTCGCGAAGTGCACAATTGCAAGTGGCGATTGCATACTTAGGCCCCTACTTGTCCCACAAGATAACCAAAGAAAATCTGCAGGTTATGTGGAGGGCAACCTCAAAGGCATGGGTCACCAGGGATATCTTCGTCCAGTACGTAAACGTGGTCGTTGGTCCTACCATCAAGAACTACCTCGCCACAAATGACTTAGCCGTGAAGGTCCTTCTGGTCCTCGACTATAGGCCCTTCTGGTCCTCGACAATGCTCCTGCGCACCACCAACCCTCACAGAGAACTTCTACAAAGAATTCAAATTTACCGAGGTCCTCTTCCTTCCACCCAACACCACCCCTATCCTGCAGTCCGTGGACCAGCAGCTGATTTCAAATTTCAAAAAGTTCAATACCAAATACCTGTTCAACGACTGAAGAACGCATAAAAAATGCATGTGCATCAGTGACTCCCAAAATGTTGTCAGATGCTGGTCAGGCATGCGTGAGACGGTGGATTGATTGCTACGAGAAAAAGGTGGTGCACACGTCGAGGTGTCCCACTGACTTAGATATGAACATCCCAAATCAAAGATGGTACCACGGATATTCTCAGTGAATGTAGATTTTACCATGTGAATTTCATCCACTTTGTTTCAATCAAATTTTCAGTAAACAATACAAAACCATGAGTGACCTGAAACACCCTGGTATATAGTATATATATATTATATATATATATATATATATATATATATATATATATATATATATATATAAACGCGTACGCGCACATATATATATATACACATGCACGAGCCCGATAGGAAGGAAAAAGGGTAAGAAGGGATGGAAAATGGGTGACATGTAGAAATAACCTAAAACGACAGATAATAGTGTAATTCATAGTTTTTGAGGCCACTGAGATGAATAGTGACACTCCGGGTGTCCATTAAGTCCAACTTCAATCCCATAAGAAGAGGGGATGGGAAGGGAAGATATGTAAAAGTGACCTAAAACAGCAGATATTAATGTCTAATCCATACATTTCAAGGCTGCTGCGATGAATAGTGACACTCCCGATGCCCTTTGAGGCCAAATTCAGCCCCAATAGGAAAGCCGGGGTTGGGGGTGGGAAGGTAGTGACATGTAAAAGTAAACAAAAACAACAGCTATTAGTGTCCTATCCATAGTTTTTGAGGTCGCTGGAGACAGTGTCACTCTTGATGTCCTTTAAGTTTAAGTTCATCCCTGATATGAAGAGGATGTGAGAAGGGGTAAAAAATAAAATTTAAAAAATGACAGATATTAGTGTCTAATTCATAGTTTTCAAGGTGGCTGGGATAAATAGAGAGACTTAACAATAAAGGGAGAGTTGGAAGAGGAGGAGGGGAGAGAGATAGAGAGAGAGAGAGTTTATTGGTTGTCATTAATGAAAAGGCAAAGTCTTGGGATCGTGATAGAAGAAGCGAGGAATGTAAAGGGTTTTTCGTATAAGGTAAAAGTTGTTGCCACTGAGAGAGAGAGAGAGAGAGAGAGAGAGAGATAATCCTTGTATTCCAAGGGAGAGACACGACAGTTATATTACTGGGAAGCTATGTGTAACACATATTTTCTTCGTATAACAAAAGTAAATAAGAATCCTGTAAGCGCAAATACCTTAAATAACTCCAACTTTATCACCGGGCACACGTCTAGAACTTGAGTTTAACATATGCAAACAACACGATCTCGTTTCACTTTCAACCAATTCACTGTCAGAACTTCGTGATACAAATACTTAGAGGTCAGTGTTGATCAGTCGCCGTATGGCGTTGGGACTGAGAAACTGAGACTGAGAGATGAGGAGGAATAGCCAGGCTCCCCCTAGCCAGCGCTGCCCGTTGAACCCGTCCCCCCCTAGCGTTCGAGTTACCAACATTTGATTAAGGGAGAGTGATTATGTTACTCTCGACAAAGTTTATTAGTAATAATATAAACCAGTGAAGTGAAATAATGTGTAAACGTTTAAAAATGTAACTTTACACAAATCTGTCACGTAAGTTAAGACATATTCTTGCATTTCATTATGTGCAACTATAATAGTGACCAACATCAAACGTTTTGTTGATGCCAGACGTAGAACTTTTGGGTACATATTTTTTCTTATCAAGACAGTGTAAGCATACATATTTAATAGTATATATATATTATATATATATATATATATATATATATCTATCTATCTATCTATCTATCTATATATATATATATATATATATATATATATATATATATGTGTGTGGTGTGTGTGTGTGTGTGTGCGTGTGTGTGTGTGTGCATGATTAACTTCTTATTAGTTTGACAATATTTTCTAAATCTTCTTTGTTCTTCCAAATTCAGTTGGTGGAAAAAAAAATACAAGAACCGAGATTAACTCTTTGTTTCATTTACTGATAAACGCAACACCACAGCTGTTCCGTCACTCGTCGTCACCTCTTCAAAGTGAATAATCTGGACATTTTTTAGATTTAGCTGGCCTTATGCCAGCACGGGCTCTTGCTCATGAGCAGCCCGTAAAAAATCTGGACGATGTTGTAGATTTAGCTGGCCTTATACCAGCACGGGTTCTTGCTCCAAGAGAAACCCGGACATAGCGACCTATTGTTCTGATACAAGTTGCAGACGAATATGTAGCGTCCAAACAATAATAATATTACAATATTCCCGTAATAATAATACAATAAATTATTACAATAACATTATTTACAGGATGTACAATTTTAATGTATTCACAGTTAAATAAGTTGCATTGTAATAAAATTTATAATAAAGCATAATTTAACTTGTGAAACAATGAAAACAAAAACCGCGTGACCTGGTGGTAACGAACAAAACAACATTACGAATGCGCCTACGGGGATAGGAAGATTGGAAAGGGTTGGGGCGGAAAGTTTTCGTGGTGCGTTGTGTAACTTGTGTTCCTTGCAGGGCGTCTGCTAGATGGGAGTGATCTTTCTGCTTCTAGTTGTCTGTTCAATGTAGGTTTATGCAATAAAATACAGATTCAGCTATGACTGATTGATCTATGGTGACTGCTAAGTTCTTAGTAGATGATATCTGTATTCTCTCTTAGTTCTTGTGTCGTAGGTTTCCGGTTGTGATGGTCTATGTAGAGTTGTGGGATGGATCCTTTATTTCTGTGGGCCTCCAACAGCCTTTTCAGGGTTGTGGACGTGTAATCAACGTAACTTTTTTTTTTTTTCGGAGGACTAGCGCATCCTCTTTTGGGCAGGTAAAGCGGTAAACGACGTTGGTGCGTTTGTCCTCGTTTTGGTTGGGTCTCTATTATTTTTCATTATCAGAGATGTCAAAATGGTATTACAGGAAACACGGGTGTTATTCCTATCTTGATGATGTTGGTGACCACCCTTTTCTTTTCCTAAAATCTGTTATTATATTCAGTTATATGGTAAATGATGATATTCTTATCGTCGTCACCTGGTTTCTTGGTTTCGTTGGTGTAGAACTGTTTGATTCTTCTTAGCGTTACGTCTTCGATCAGTTTATCTAGGAAGCCATTATTCGTCAAGAGCTGTTTGGCTCCCGATTTCCAGGTGGGTCTCGCGCCATAACCCGCCTCTAATGAAGATAAACAAATTTCATTGAATTAGAATGAGTGTCTTCTGATAAATGGGATAAACTTAAAAAAAGAAAACTATGCTTTAGTGACCTATGCAACGTGAACTATGTCGGTAAGAAAAACATGTAAAATTCAAGTAATAAAATACGTGAAGTTATTTTCGTACAAAGCATATCTGAAGTGCTTACACGTATACTGATAAAAAAAAAGAATATAAACACACACACACGCACACACACAACACACACACACACACACACACACACACACACACACACACACACACACACATATATATATATATAATATATATATTATATATATATATATATATATATAGATATATATACATATATATAATATATATGTGTGTATATAGGTTTTATATTCTCGGAATTTTCAAGTTCTTTGTTCGTGTAGTCGTTCAGATATGTTTGTACTAAAATAACTTCTCGTAAACTGCAAGTTACTTTACATGTTCTTCGTGCTGGTTTAGTTCATGATGCATATAGGTCACGAAAGCATTAGATTTCGTTGGGAAGTTCATCTGAAGGCGGTTAATACTTTTCAGTGAAAACAAAAAGTAAATAAAATTTCCCGTCTTCCTCATCAGCGGGGGAAGGATTGTAAACATCAGATACTTGAATTGCTACAAAAAGGTCCCACCTCCTGTGTTGGCGTTAGGCCTCGCGGGATATCCCCAGGACTCTCGGAAATCTCAAGGTGAAGTGGGTTGGCTTCCTCTCCGCACATTGGGAAATCCGGTGACACCAGCTGAGCGTGGGGGAGGGGGAGGGGAAGGATGACGGATATTATCTCTTTGGTGTAGATACGAAATGCTGCTGCTGTTTCGTATTCACCAATTTGACTTGTAAATTTTGCATTATAGGAATGATGTGCTTTTGAAGGATATTACCCGAAAAAAGGTTTTCTTTTGGAGGGCATTACATTTCTTACTTTTGTTGTTATTGATTTTGCATCTCTCTCTCTCTCTCTCTCTCTCTCTCTCTCTCTCTCTCTCTCTCATGGAGGTGTCCCCCTGTCGTGTTTGATATTCATTTAGTTATCTATCGCTTTTAAGGGAACTGGCGGCTTAAGGTGCTCCGTGTTTATAGAATATAGGGCAGACTTTTTTTTTTCTTTCTTATAAAACTTCTGGTGGTTCTCCTTTATTTTTTCGTGTCCATATATTTTTATTATCACTGATATTTTATAAAGTTGTTGTTGTTGCTCTAGTCATTGTCACAGTCATCGTCCTCACTCTTTTCCGTGTTTATTTCATGGTGGTTGATGCTCTTATCTTACCTGTTATTATTATTATTATTATTATTATTATTATTATTATTATTATTATTATTATTATTATATTATTATTATTATTATTATTTCGGAAGGAGACCCTCTCGTAGACATGTTTTGTTAAAAATGACTGCTGCTTCAGCACTATTAATCTTATAAAGAGTCTTCTCTATCTTTCTGATGACGGCTTTCTCGTTGTTGCTTAGACTGGCGAGCAACGCACCAAAGGGCATGGTAAAATTCGGTTGAGTCATTTGATTTATTATTGCTTATACAATTCTCTCTCTCTCTCTCTCTCTCTCTCTCTCGTCTCTCTCTCTCTCTCTCTCTCTCTCTCTCTCTTTCTAACGCGACGTTTCCTCTTGATCGATCAGGAGGAAACGTCGCGTTAGAGAGAGAGAGAGAGAGAGAGAGAGAGAGAATTGTATAAGCAATAATAAATCAAATGACTCAACCGAATTTTACCATGCCCTTTGGTGCGTTGCTCGCCAGTCTAAGCAACAACGAGAAAGCCGTCATCAGAAAGATAGAGAAGTCTCTTTATAAGATTAATAGTGCTGAAGCAGCAGTCATTTTTAACTAAACATATTATTATTATTGTTATTATTATTATTATTATTATTATTATTTTATTATTATTCTACGCCTACGGAATAATACCAGCACTGACGACAACCCCTGCTTGACCTGGACCTGATATCTTGTTCTAATAAAAGATTCCTTCAGTATTATTATTATTATTATTATTACTATTATTATTATTATTATTTATTTTTTTTCCTATATCTCATATCGAGGTTCACTGGAATCTCGTTGATGTTCCTTGAACAAAATTCCTATGTGGGTGGTCGTCATGAAATATCTCTTGCATTTCAGTAGACTTGTCATACATGACATTTGCAATTTAATTTTCCCCTTGTATAGTTAAATACGTTGCTCATAAGATATTGATGTTCTTTGCAGCGTGCCTTTGGCCCCTAGTTGCAACCCCCTTTCGTTCTTTTACTGTAACGCCTTTCGTATTCGCTTTCTTCCATCTTAATTTCCACCCTCTCCTAACAATTGATTCATAGTGCAACTGCGAGCTTTCCTCCTGTTACACCTTTCAAACTTTTACTGTCAATTTTCGTTTCTGCGCTGAATGATCTCATAGGTCCCAGTGCTTGGCATTTGGCCCAAATTCTATATACAATTCATAAGGCTAGTGACCATGGTAGTTGTGACGCCAGATAACAAATAGTTAATTCAATCAATGTTTGGTGGTGCAGCTGGGGTCTAGTTATCACAGTTTTGCCTGCACCAATTCTTATGTACATTCATGATACATGAAGTGTCGTGGGACATCTGCGTGGTTTTAAGGAGCTCATGTTGGAACACTTGTAGTAATTGATTTAGAAATTAACTGAGAATGTACAGATGAGCAACTACTATGTGTCATTCATGCAGCAATGATGTATTCATAGTTAGTGCATATATTCAATTAATATTTTGTAGTCTTTAAAGAATTGCCTTAATTTTCATATCAGGGTTATCATAGTTGCCAGTGGTGTAACTTTTCTATATAATTATAGAGGCTTCGGACTCGGTTGCCTGTGGCAAAGAGCGAGAGAGAAAGTTTGAAGCCGCGGCGAAAACTTGTTTGACCTAAAGGAATGTAACACAAACTCTCTTGGGTAGTGTTGCCAGCTATTTTTTTATTTCAAGTCAACAAGAAAAATCCGTTGATGGCGGGTGACATATGATACAAAGGCTAAAATATTATTATATGGTTTAGTACATTATTTCACGTGTATTCGCTCGTAATCTGCAAGAAATTGGTAAATAGCAAAGACAATCAATGTTATTTATTTCACTTGCCTAACCATATCCAAAAAATATTACGTTATTCCCCAATTAATTAGAGGAAAATTAAGGCAAATACTAGGTTACTTCTTTTATTTACCTACTTATGTTCTCATTAAAGCAGTATTCAATCAAGTTTGTTTCTGCCCAGAACATTGTGAAAAATGGCTGGTGTTCCATTTCAGTCCTAAACAACACTGGTAGCAGGAAGGTTGATAGTTCACGGTACTTCCTCATAGGCCTTCTCTCGCCAGTAGATGTCGATAACGGAGTATAATTTTAATGTACGTATATATATATATATATATATATATATATATATATATATATATATATATATATATATATATAATATATATACTATATATATATATATATATATATATACACATACACACACACACATACTCACACCACACACACACACACACACACACACACACACACATATATATATATATATATATATATATATATATATATATATATATATATATATTATTTTACATGTACATATTTTTTTTTATAAGAGGGAGGGGTGACTGTACAAGGCCCTAGTTCTTTGAGGAAATTGTAGATTCACAGGCGCTGAATAACCCTCATAAGTTCCGCGCCAACATAGGGTATATTTGGTGCCCTTATGATTTTTGCTAAAAGAAAACATTAATCTGTTTTGAAATTTTTTGTTTTTTAAAACATTTGATAAGATGACAGTTCTTTTTGCATTATTTGGGAAGTAAAGGGAGGCTAATATATATATTCACACGTATTGACGTTAGTTATTTTTTAATATCTGACAGATCGACAGATCCTTTTTGGAGATTCAAGACCTGAATCATGCTAAATCTTTTGTAGATTTCAGAATAGTTTGTATCTGGGAAGACTTGAGTTCCTATAGGACAAAATCCACCTTGATAAAGACCTCCCTCACACCCTGGGGCAAAACACCCTTCGGGACAGTATACCTTCTTTGGACAAAAACCCATCAGGACGAAAGCTTGGAAGACAAAGAACACGAAATTCTAAAATGATTCTACAATAATGAATGCGATATGACGATGGTACTGTAACAGTGTTAACACTTCTGTAATAAATATAGTAAAGGAAAAAATACAGACCTTAAAGTATTCTTGACCTTAAAGTATTCTGGATGAAAACTTTCGACTGCACTCCTGTTGTGAATCATTCTCTCTCTCTCTCTCTCTCTCTCTCTCTCTCCTCTCTCTCTCTCTCTCAGCAGTAGGTACGTTCATGAAGTCATTCATACTTAGACGCATTATGTTAAGGTAACATAAAGAAAATTTCCCTCGAACTGGTCTGATGAAAATTTAAAAAAAATGTATACTTTTAGTAACTCAAAATGTAAGACGCTGTTTTCAAATCACGTGCAGGATTCTCTCTCTCTCTCTCTCTCTCTCTCTCTCTCTCTCTCTCTCTCTCTCTCTCTCTCTCTCTCTGTGTGTGTGTGTGTGTGTGTGTGTGTGTAGGGCCTTGACAAAGCTACATGGAAACATTCTACAGGTATTCACTGTGTGTATACCGCAAACAAAATCTTTCTTTATGACTTATTTTTTGGAGCACGGGACTGGTCCTACGTTTGCAGTTTGTTAAGCTTTAAACGATAATCAGAACGGAAGTTCTTCGGGTGCAATTTACGTAGATGAGATAATGACACTTCCGCCGTGTCGAGTCAAAGACTGCGAATTCTGTGGCGGTGTTCGCACAACCACGATTTCTTGATATTTTATCATCTATGCGTCGACGTTTGCACTTGGCACATACTAAATTGAGGTTACAAGTGTGTGTTAATATTTTATCAGACTAACCCAGACACGAATAAATAATGTTTAGGACAGAATGTTACGAGAGCGATCTACAAAAAAAAAAAAAAAAAAAAAAAACTTCCTAATTTGTGAGTTACTCTTGTTAAGTATTCATCATATTTTTATCTCGTTTTTTCGTACATTTGACTATTCTGGGTTAAAAGTTGGATATGCAGCCATGTCCTTTCTAGTTTTGTGAACTGCGCATTGTAAATATTAATGATAATAATATCTCTGACACCCACAAAGGGTGGCCATTTATAACCAGTCATGGGAAGAGGATTGAAGGTCACCTTAGAAACTCAGAAAGCTTTAGTTAGTTCAGTGCAAGTCCTTCCTGAAATTAAAGTTCAGGAGCGGAATCTCATTTTCCAGTTGCCAAGACGTCAAATATATTACAAGCTAAGTTGCCAGAAACACCTTCATAACTAATTATATTAACAACAATGTTGCATTCTGCTTTTCTATTTGGGTAACATTGAGCAAGAAGAAATACCAGGAGTATTTTTCTCTGCACAGAATGACCATAGTCATTACGACGCCAGTTTTCAGAAGGCAGTCAACCCAGTGCTATGACACTTTGCAATGGGTCATTTATATATATATATATATATATATATATATATATATATATATATATATATATATATATATATATATATATATATCAACTTTCCAACTTCAATCCTGAAGGAGTATACACACATACATAGATATATAAATATATGTACATTGTAACATTAAGCTGTTTACTTTTGTTCTTGGCACTTATTAAAGTTTTCACTTATTTGATTTTCTTTCGAGCCTTGATTAGCTGAATAGGGCCTGTTAGCTCCCACCAAGGCTTGTTTAGTTTGTAATTGATACCTCGCCCATGAAGTTTGTCTCTTTCTTTGCATTTATACGAGCACTGAGGTGTTTAGCGTCTTTTTCTCAGCGCAAGATTTTTGTTGATTGGGTTGTGTTTATGGAGTATGGAACCATTTCGGGTAAAAAATAGTACAGACGGTGTCAGGTAGAAAAGGGTGGAGAGGATGTATTTGGTTTTAGTATTTTTTTGTTTTACATAAACATAATGAACACACTTCACGTCTATGCCACTAGTCAACATTAAAAGAGTTGTCAAAGTAAACTTGACTGATGACAACTGCCCAAGAGTTTGAGGGGAGAGTTGGCACCCTAAGACCACACTGTAGAACAATATTCCCAACAAGGGAGAATAGATTAAAAACAGTGCTATAAATTCTCCTTCCCGAAGTATTCTAAAACATTGCCGTAAGATATCAACACCTTGAGAAAGTAAGCTGTACTACTTACATGTTATTCGAAAGTCAGTTTTTGTAATGAAAAGTTGTACCTAAGATCTTAAACTAGTCACTAACATTTAATTATGTACCATTTAAGCGTAAAAATCAGATTACACATACAAAAGAGATTGCCTTTTAATGCAAATGTTTAAGGATTTTGTGTAAGTTTAAACCTGATAATTTAAGATTGTCAGTAAACGATTTTGCAAAAGTGGTGATTTGAACTAATTTTAAATTTGGAAAAACTAATTTCTCTTAATTCAACAGTTACTAGGTTTTTCAAGATAATCCAAAGAGCAAATATTAAATTCGGAAGTGCAGTAGACCTGTAGTGGTAGTTAAGGAATTCAAGCTTTTTTGGGGTGGTTTGAATCTCTTGTGGAAGAATTTGCTTTTAGTTCCTGCATTTCCTCACAAAGCATCTAACCATTCATAGTACTCGTTTTTGTGTTTTTTTTTCTATTTACTGTGGAAGTTGACTTCTGTTGGTGCAGCTTCCAGATTTTCTACACAGTTTCTTATGGTGTTTTTGAACATATCCTGACAATTGAATAAGAAACCAAATAAGTTTAGAAGTTCTTTTAGTCGTTCCAACCTTGCCTAAAATGTGTGTAGTACTTCATCAATCACTTGATTACAATAACATACTCCTCAGCTTTTTGATCTGATAGTGGTTTATCTGCAGATTCATAATGACAGCATTTTATTTTCTTGCAATAGTGCTTACTCTGACTCTTGAATACAGGCTCTGCATTTAGGTCTGTGGCAAGTTTGGCATCAATCAAGACTTCATCAAAATCTTTCCTCACTGTATGTCTTTAACCAGTTATAAAGTTTTGGACTAAAGAAATCCTTGTAGCAACATATGTGGTATCACTATGAAGTTACTTACTCACAAAATTCACTTGAAAAAGTAAGTAGTGCAGAAAACTAGTGACCCCAAAAACTTGTAATTCAACTAACAAAGCAGCGTCACTTTTTCCTTGGTAATCATTTCTTTCTTGTGGTTTTTCTAGTGTGTCACAAACTTAAGCAGCTTTGGCACTCTTCATTTCGTCATCCCATCGTATTTCAGAAGTTTTGCAGCTAATTTTGCATTTATGCAGTGTGTAAAAAGGATGTAAGATGTTGTAGAGTTCCAAAGACAGTCTATGTATCTAGACATGCTTTGGCCACGTTTCCTGAGACTAGTTTGTGTGATACGCACATGGCATCGGAAAAGTCTTAAATTCTTATTCATATGGGTACCTCGATTTTTCAATATTCAGTCGTGATTTTTCAAGATCACACAGAAGTGTGTTGCTACTGTCCACCACTAAAAACTTGATGAAATGTTCATAATGTCTGGAAACATTTGATACACACCATCAGCTACACACCTTATTACCCATTATAAATCCTCTCGATGGCTTATGACTACCATCGTCCCTTTAGCTGCAACCCCTTCCGTTTCTTTTACTGTTCCTCCATTCATATTCTCTTACATCGTATTTTCCACCCTCTCCTTATATTAGCAGTTGCTACGACAGATAATTTTTAATCAATCAATCAATCAAACCCTCTCCTCATGATTGTTTCATAGCGCAACAGCAAAGTTTGAGATTTTCTACTCCATTTCATTCCAAGCCATCTTCAAGATAAGCAAACTTAACAGCAACAAAAGAAAAACTTTGAAAATGCAATGTATACCAGTTAATGTTTCTGAAAGAAAGATGTTCACGCATGGGGGAAAAGCAAGAAAGATTCAGTATCATTATTCTAGTCATGTAAACACATCTCTTTACTAGTTAAACCAGTTTAATGTATGTATTCGATAAACATAGATGCCCTTATAAATTTATAAGGCACCTTGTGAATCATTTTGCTCTAGGCCCTGGGACACTGCCTGATTGCCGAGTGCTTGGTCCAGTGGTTAATTCTTAAACTTTTTTGCCCTGCGGCCCCTCTGTATATTTGAGAGCGCGAGAAAATTCATGAACAAGATTTGAAATGAAAAACAAACTGACTTATATTTTCAGTTTTTGGCCTGTTTTGAGATAATAATGAGAAAACTTATGACAGCAGTGATATTGTGGTTGGTAGTTTTGCAATTAACATGAGAAAAAAAATAATAGGCACCATCTAGCAACCCTGCCAGCGCACCCTTGGAAGCCACTGGGGGCGCGTCCCCCGCTTTGAGAATCACTGGCTTAGTCAACCCCTTGTGTGACAACGCGTATAATATGGCCAGGCAGGCTCACGTGCGTGTATAGTACAGGGCTTTTGAAATGTGGAGTCGACAAAACAGAACAAGTCCCCGCTAAAATCATACGTCAAATCTAATGAAAACCTCTACGTTGCTGTTTAAAGAAAACGTTTGATAGAGAATATTTATTGGCAAACTTTTGTAAATTGCAGATGCTGTTTCTTTCCGTGGTAACACCCTTAGTAGCACATAAGTGTTCTGCAGTTATTTGAAGATAATAGATTATTATGTGATGATTATGTTCTAAGTACAATGTTAATGAGAGATATAAAATATGTGATTTTTACGCGTTATCAAGATGATGATAATTTTCCCTCGAATAAGTTTCTGTAAAAAATGTACTCATTCTAGACATAGAGGAGGACATATGTACACTTTGATACCCAATCTTCCTCCTGTAGTAGACCCCTAAGATGGGATATTGCAAATAGCCCCATACCTTTGGTATCCTTCCTTTTTTCAATGACAATAAGATAGACACATTTAATTTTTATGCCAATGCCAAATTGTGTATATTGGCTTTTGTTCAAAGTAACAACGGTATATTCTGATAGATTCAGATCATGCCGAATCTGTCGCCACCAAATAAAGTATTCAACTTCGTCAGGTTAAAGTGAATGCACGTCTGTTCATGTATGTTATTACTAGAGACTTCTGAAAGAGAGAAGCTATCACTCATAACTATTGTACATTCAGGATGAAGATCTAGGGAAGCTTCTGATGTTTGAGAACAATATGCAGATAATAGAATTGAATATAATATAAGGAGCAAATGGTGTGTATGCCTCGGTCTCTGTAGATATTAGAGCCTTATGAGCAGAATATAGGAAGCTTGTGACAAGAATACCATACTTCTTTTCGCAGCATTCAGTGTTTTTTTTTTTTTTTTTTTTTTTTTTTTTTTTTTTTTTTTTTTTTTGGTCAGAGAAGTCTGCCATATACACTAATTTTTCGTTTTTGTGATTATATTGACAAGAGAGGAAAATTGTCCGACATAAAATGAGACGATGATAATTAAAAAATGTTCATGAAGTTTCTTCATTAATACGGGCAATGTAATTGCAGTATGTAATTTCAGTATTTGAAGACACCATGGTGAGAGAGAGAGAGAGAGAGAGAGAGAGAGAGAGAGAGAGAGAGAGAGAGAGAGAGAGAGAGAGAGAGAGAGAGAGAGAGAGAGAGAGAGAGAGAGAGGAGAGAGAGAGAGGAGAGAGGGAGAGAAAGACGAGAGAGAGAGAGAGAGAGAGAGAGAGAGAGAGAGAGAGAGAATAACCTAATCTAAATCAGATACAGCAACGACAAGCCTGAATATCCAAACATATGTAAATTACATCAAGATAATACTGCCGACCTAATAACTGCGACTCTCTGGAATAGAATCTGTCGAAAGGATACAATTTAACCTTGACTCATTCAAAAGATGAAAGAATCGTAGAATTTAAGAAGTTGGGTTTGAGCTCTTTTCTGTCTTTTTCGGCGACAGACTTATTTAACTGGTAAATGGCCCATGTGATGAACTCGCTAATGATATGTCCCCAGTGGAAGCTAGTCTAATGACGTTACTGGATTGTATCTTGCGAGGTCACGTGAAGAATTTACATCCCAGAGGGAAATCCCTGAGGGAAGGACCACATTGAGTATTTCCCCCGATTTTGCTATAATTTTTGAACAGGTAATTATATATAAAAATAAAAGATGTTAAACTGAAATTTCTGAGTCTGGTTCCAGATAACCACACAAACGGGACCTAGTTTATAAAAGTTTGAAGAGAGCATAAATTTATTAACAAGACTATTTTTTTTTTTTACTAAATTGGTACATGTGTTTTTATGTTAGAGGATATTAATATGCTCAGACTTAGGTAGTGGCTAATATTCCTCGCTCAAATCAGGAAGACTTCTGTTATTTCTTACAAAGAGTAAGAAACTACTGTTCTGCGTTCAGAACAAAATAACTACGGCCATTCCCCATCAAGAGAAGGGAGACAATCTCCATTCCTTGTCCAGAGCTTTAAGAATATTGATATTCTTCGTTTAGAGAGATAGCAATACTGATGATCCTCATTCAGACCAAGAAGACTACAGATGTTCCTCATTCAGAGCAAGAGGACTACTGATGTTCCAAGTTTCAGAGCAAGAGTACTGATGACATTCCTCATTTAGAGCAAGAGGGCTGCTGATGTTCTGCATTCAGAGCAAGAGAAATACTGATGGTCCTCATTCAGAGCAAGAGGACTACTGATGTCCCTTATTCAGAGAGAGAAGACTACTGATATTCCTCATTCAGAGCGAGAGGACTACTGATGTTCCAAATTTCAGAGCAAGAGTACTGATGATATTCCTCATTCGGAGCAAGAGGACAGCTGATGTTCGTCATTCAGAGAGAGAAGACTACTGATGATCCTTATTCAGAGCGAGAGGACTATAGATGATCCTTATTCAGAGCAAGAGGACTACAGATGATCCTCATTCAGAGCGAGAGGACTACAGATGATCCTCATTCAGAGTGAGAGGACTACAGATGATCCTCATTCAGAGCAAGAGGACTACAGATGATCCCCATTCAGAGCGAGAGGACTACAGATGATCCTCATTCAGACCAAGAAGACTACAGAAGTTCCTCATTCAGAGCAAGAGGACTACAGATGTTCCTCATTCAGAGAGAGAGGACTTCTGATGTTCCTCATTCAGAGCCCTGAGTAGGTTCCTTCACGTGGTGAGGGAGTAAGGGATCCTGCCTTCGTTCCTGTGAAGGCTGGATCCTGACGGAACGCCTACAAAACGTTTGGCATTTACTGGCGTGGACATTCCCATTTTCGTCTAATTTGACTGCTAAGGCGAGTCTGAGATGGCGTCGTGGGTTGGGAAGGGTTTGCATTTGAAGATAATAGTGCGAGTTGTGGTGGTGGAGTCGCCACCTGATATGGTTTGGAGCTGAGAGATAGTAATGGGATTTTCCCATTACTGTGTCGAGGGCGGAACCATCTCCAGGGATTGGCCCATTGGAATTCGGGGGTAGGGGTGGCTGGTTTTTTGGGGATGGGACTCCTGGTTTTTTGTCTAGAAGCCCATCAATATGTTTGTGGTGGGGTGTTGATTCCCATTAGTGGGGGCAGAACTCCCAGCAGATAGATTGGCTTATATCTGGCCCACCACAAACGTATTGGTGCTACCCCGAAAGGGTAGGGTATGGGGTGGACCATTGGGAGTCGACTCTCACTTGAGCCATTAGTGGAGATTCGCGTGATTCGGGATACTTTCTATATAACCAAATGGTAATACTTATATGTATTTACAACTGTATGTGCATAAGTATATTTATGTATATATGTGCGGATGCATATGAGTATATGTGCCTGTATGCAAGAGCATAGGTGTGTGTGTGTGTGGATGTATGAGTTTTATTTTCTTTTTTCTCTACCCTAAATGTTGATTCGGACTACATACGTACGTCCCCTGGCTCGCCTAAAGACCATTCTTTAAACACCCCAGAAGCCAATAATAGAATAAAGCATTTGAAAGGTTTACATGTGGAAAATATTCCACTACAGTGCAACTATGAGGATATCTCGACTTCTTTGACTATGCTAGGTAATATAGATGAGATTCATATGAAGTTTCATGATACAGAGGGGAAATGGGAAGCTTGGGTAACATTTGATAAACAAGAAGATGATTTTAAAGCAACTTGTAGTTCTGATACTTTGAAGATAAGTAACTCATTAGTTAAAGGAGCCTTGACAGATAAATTTCCAAGAAACCTAGATAAACCAGAGTGGAATAAACCCTTATAGTAGTACCACTGGCAGAATAAGAACCCCTAACCTCCTAAATGGCTGGTAGCAAAAGCCAAGGAGGAGAATTTTACATGTTATGTTACTGCTTGGAAGCATGGCATTCCCAAGACCATTCATGACTTGCGGTCTACAAGGAAAACTGCCTCTATTTATTAAAGCATTATTGAAATGTAGACTGTGCTTAGTGTCACACTTTTTGCGGTAGCAATGAATGATGTTGCATCTGTTATAGCCAAGGATGTATCGAGTACCCTGTTTGTAGATGATCTTTTAATATCTGTTGCTGCATCACGAATGTCTGTTGCAGAAAGGAAATTACAGTTGACATTTAATGAGATAGTAAATTGGGCAGAACAACATGGATTTAAAATATCAGCCAGTAAGACTACTGTTATGCATTTTTGCCACATTCCACAGTGGGCCAGAATGGGACTTAGTGGGCCAGAATGGGACTTAGTGGGCCAGAATGGGACTTAGTGGGCCAGAATGGGACTTGAAGGGACAAAAATACTTTCAGTGCAAAAATTAGCTTTATTTGGGATTAACATTATTCTAAACCATTATAAAAGGAAAAGAATATTCTGTAATTTGGTAATTCTGTAAATCTTATTTTCTTGGGAAATAAGTGAAATCATGGAAACTAAAGCAATAATATTTTAATTGTAATACATTTTGTACAATAGCCAATAAAGAACATAAAAATACAAAAAAAGGTTCCTTTCAAGAGATTACATCATTGAAATAAGGTAAAAGCAAGTAAAATAAATGATTTGAATATGATAAGGAATGCAAGAGTAAATGCTAAAAGGAGAAGCCATTTGGCCTATATAAGAGAAGCGCGTAAATGATCTTCAGTTAAGGTACATGTCTCATAATGTTTATGGTCCTTCACTTGATATTTCAGAATCTGTAATGAGGAGCAGTCGAGCTTCATCTGGCAGATCTTTCTTAGATGTGTTTTTTGTCTGATTTCTTATTGATGTTATTAGGGGCTCGGATGAGCAGAATAACCATCGCATTAAGTCCTCATTAGTCTTTTTTCGGGATATTTTCCGGCAAAATGACTCTAAACTTCTTAAAGTCTTTGTTTTTGGCTTCTTGGGCCTCTTCGGAGTTAAGTCCAATTTGCAGATTAAACTGTTCAATCACTGAAACTCCATGAATAAGAATTCTATGCAAACTCTGAGGCATATAATGCCAATTGTACTCTTCCACGTACATTTTAACGGTACTGATGCATGATTTGAATGCTGTGACATTTATATCAAACCCAGATGATAAAGTACACAAGAGGATGTGCAAATTCTTCAGCAATTCTATCTTAATTCCAAGAATTTCACTTGATGTTTCAGCAAACTGAAAAAATCTTCTAGCTGTATTTCCATCATTTGACGTCCCAAAGCCGAATGTTGTGGCATATCAATCACTAATCCTGTCCTATCACGAAAAGCTTTTTGTATTTTCGATTTTTGTTGCTGAACCTTTGCTTTTCCCCTTTTGTTCTTGCCTGCCACTTCTTTATAGTCAACTTGTATGACAAGTGTAAGCAACATTCCATAGATCTTATCCAGGCATGTAATGTTGATAGTCCATACATGATGCCATCATTTGACAGGGGTCTCTTTGAAACTTTCTCTATGTCATTCATTAGCTTAGGTGATGCCCCACACAAAGAACAGCATTGCATTGAGTCGATGACAAGGGATAAAGAGGATGCCACTTTTCCATCTATCATTGTAATGCTCACATCATGAATGACGCTAACATTGTTTTTAATTTGAGTTGGTCTAAGTATATGGATAGCATTTTTTAAGTATTGCTCTTCTTCCTTTAAAACCTGTGAAGTTTCCTTCATGAATTTGAACCTTATAGGTCTACAAGAAAATGGAGATGAGGGCTTATTATTTTTCCATAAGATAATTTTCTCATTAACTTGTCTTTCCACTCAGCTGTAAAGGTACCATAAAAGTAACAAATAAACAGGACTCGAAAATGACATCTCGTTCTTGGTTATCACTTCGAATCTGCTTGTAAACACTTTGACCAGTTGTACCATCAAATCCAATTTTACAAATGAACTTAAACTGCTTTATTTCTAAATATGTTTCATTCAAAGACACTACTTCAAATATTCTCCTTGTTGTGTGGTCTAATAAATCTTGTAAGGTCACTTCTGCAGAATAATCAGTTACTAACCAATGTTCAGGAGAAGGTAAGCACTCTTCTTTGGCAGAACGAACAATGTTGTAAGAACGAAAAACTTTTGATTTCTTCTTAAGCGTTTTATTCCTCAAATTTGATAACTTCTTTTTGAAAGGCTACAGTTTAAGATCAATGCCAGAGCTTCATTTGCAGAAAAAGAACACTGTGATATTTTCTGATGAAGTACATTGGTTTTCAGTAGAAATTTGGGCTAAAGATATAGCCATTCTTGATTGTCCCTTCTTTCTTAGAACTCTTGATGCAGCATATGTGAGCCTATGAGGAGATATGTTAACAAGCTCTGCAGTTTTCCTTCGTTTTGTTTTCTCGGATGAGCCCTGAAAACTCAGTTCTAGGTCGTCCTCAATATTTCTTAGGAGTTTTTTATTTTTATGATCCTCATGATAATTTGGAAAAGTACAAAATTTAATTTTGTCCACCTGCTGGCCCACAGTGCATTCGAGAAATACATCCCGACCCAGACCTTTATTTGTATGATCATAGAATACCCTGTGTCGAAGAGGCACGCTTCTTAGGCCTCATATTCGACTGAAAACTCAATTGGCTTCCCCATCTCAAACATATAAAACTAAATGCCTTGAAGCTTTAACTATTTTGAAAATATTATCTAATACTAAGTGGGGTGCAGACCGGCAGACAATTATAAAACTGCACAAATCTCTTTATCATTTCAAAGTTACTTTATGGAAGTGAAATATAAATTTTCTGCATCATCTAACCAACTTGCTATCCTAGATTCAGTGCATCATGCTGGTATACGCTTGGCAACGGGTGCCTTCCGATCTTCTCCCGTCTTAAATTTATTGGTTGATGCAGGAGAAATCCCACTTAAGTTATATCGCCAATCATCAATTATCAGGGTTCAGAGAATCCCCAACTCTAAAGCCTTTCATGCAGCATAGAAATTCTTTCAACGACTTCTTTGAAAATCATCCAAGGTTTCCTAAGCATTTCAGTTTTAGAGTTAAAAAGGTCTTGGAAGCAATGGACATGTTAAGAAATCCTGTATGTCCAGTTAATTTGCCAATTACCCCAGGATGAGAATTACCTGTTGTTGAATTTTGAAAATATTTTAAAGGTATTAAAAGAGACAAATCAGATTCAGAAATTAAAACATTATTTTTAGAACATACTGCAGAGCACTCAGGCTCTACATTTGTTTTTACCGATGGCTCCAAAGCGATGATGGTGTCGGATATGGAGTTTTTAGCGATGATTTTAATCATAGAGGAGCCCTACCCATCATAGCATCGAACTTCACAGCGGAACTGTATCGAATTTTAACAGCATTGGAACATATTGCAACCCTCCAGAATTCTACTAATTTCACCATCTTTTGTGATTCCAAAAGCTCATTACAGGCGCTAGAAATTTTCAATACTAATCACCCATTTACACTGAAAATCACACAGTGGGTATTTCTACATCAGCGTAGAGGGATTACTATATCTTTTTGCTGGGTCCCAAGATTATGGTAACAGGAATGGAACGAAGTAGGACCAAATAAAACGAAAGAGTTTGCCCCATACCCTTGGAAATATGAACTTATGCCAAGGAAATGGGAAGGAACGATATATCGCCTCCGTATAGGACATTCAAGATTGACTCATGGGTATTTTATGAGTGGTGAATATCAACCTTACTGTGACGAATGCCTCATTCCAATCCCTATTAAGCATTTGCTAGTTGAATGTCTTAGTTATCGGGAACTGAGAGAACAGCACTGTAAAGACAAAGATATTGGGTGAAGAAGCACAGTATGATTATGAGTGTTATTGAGTTTTAAAAGAATTTGGTGCTCTTAAAGAAATTTAGATATTTCATTTTTGTGTGTGTAAATAATATATATATATATATATATATATATATATATATATATATATATATATGTGTGTGTGTGTGTGTGTGTGTGTGTGTGTGACGTATATATGTATGTATGTATGCATATATATAATGTATATACTATATATAATGTATATATAATATATATATATAATATATATAAATATATATATATATATATATATATATACATATAGTTTTTAGCTTTGGTGTTGCTTGGTGTGTATGTGGCGGTTTTGCGGTACCTGTAGTACAATAACTAATGTGGAATTTTAACTGTCTTTTTTTATATGTGTGTGTGTGTGTAGATGTAGTGTCTGTTTTCTCCAAGTTGGTTGTACAGATTGTTTCATTCGGCGTCAATGATCTTGGTAGTCACGACGCCAGGTAATTATTAATTCATTCATTCATCCAGTGTACCAATACACCATTACACCAATGTTATGCGATGATTTACTTGGCTAAGGGGATTCTTGCAATACTGTGTTAGAAAAATAAATTTTGCCGTGTTTAAGGTGTCCTTACAACATCATGCAGCGGATGCCACCACATTCTAAAAAGGCGACCTGGTCATTTTTATTGTAACTTCTACCTGAAAGAAGAGGAAAAGTAAAAAAAGAAATATACTTGAAATTAGAATACATATTGTTTTATTTAGTAGCAAAAAGGTGCTAAAAATCAGCATGTCATTTTGAATTGCATATAAGCAAAGGTTTAACATAATATTAAGTTTACTTGCAGGAATAAGGATATATGGTTTTCAATTACCAATAAAATAAGTACTGATTTTCTGTAATAGTTGCATCAATAAACGTTCAATTATTAGTCCTAGTGAATTCTCTACATAAGAAAAAATCTCATGCATAGCGATAAATGATAGAATTATAGTTAACTGTACTTTTACGAATGCTATAAAATTGGCTTTATCCGACGTTCACCACAGTTTTACTTACTTAATATTAAAGATCTATTATTAAGCTTTAAAATGCAACAAACCCCATGTCGATATCTTTATACTTAATCAAGAAATCTTGACTTAAATACAACCATTGAGATAACTAATGACCTTTGCCCTGACCTGATGACCCTGCCCACCACGTGGTTTGCTTAATAGTTGGTGTATCTAATATTCCAAAATATAAGCTTTCGGGAGATACCACTCAAACATCTGGTCTCTTTCAAAAAATAAATGACCCCTTGCTCTTAAACTATAAGGGAATACAACTTATATATATACGTACATATATATATATATATATATATATATATATATATATATATATATATATATATATATATGTATATATATATAGAATGTATGTGTGTTTTATATACATATAAACATACATACATACATAAGTACAGATATACGTACATACATGAGTTGAGGAACAAATCAGAACAGACAGATCAGTGGCTAAGAAGTTCAAATTTGCATGAAGCCCTCTTTTAAGGTGCAGGGCTAGGAATTTCAAAGAGATGTCAGATCCCCATTGCAGGTCTAATGTCTGGGCACTTCAAAGTCATGTTAGGGCCTCCTCAGTCTACTGCATTACCGTGAAGACCATTACACTGCACTTCGGATACGGAAAAAGAAGTCCTCTGGATTATACACCTCAACTGAGTTTGGTGCTTCATATGCAATAATTATAGCTAGATATGTCAAACGAGATCGTTCTAAACATCTACAAATATTGCCCTTTAATACCAAACCGATACAGATTTGAAGAGGATTGTTTTAACCTAGACAAGCATATTAGTAGTTATCAACAATCGGATGGAAATTTCCACCTCCAACACAGACATGTATATATATATATATATATATATATATATATATGTATGTATGTGTGTATATATATATATATATATATATATATATATATATATATATATATATATATATATATATATATACACATATATATACACACACACACACACACATATATATAAATAATATATTATATATATATTATATATACATATATATATATATATATATGGTGTATATATATATATATATATATATATATATATATATATATATATAACATAATATATATATATATGTATATATCAATACATATATATATATATATATGTATATATTAATTATATATATATATATAATCTATATATATACATATATATTATATAATCAACCTACACGTGGTCTCTTTCCTATCGCTATAAAGGCAGTCAGATTTTATATATCCCTAACTAGAATAACTAGTTGTACACAAATACTAGAAAATAGATTAAAATATGCCTTATTCCTGTTGTGGAGAATTTGGAAACCTTCCTTTAGCTTGCTCAAAAAAATATTAAGGAATTCAGATTCTTTTCTTTCGTGATTTTAGCTTAACAATCGCTACTACGAAATCCTGGTTTAAGTCACCAATATTCAAAATTCCACCTTGTCTCCTCCCAGAAATACAATTACATTGAAAATTTAGGCCTTGACTGGAGGACGAGGGGTTTGAACAAAGAGAAAAAAAAACCGGAAAAACTAAACTTCTCAGGCATAAGGCCGATTTTACTGAGGAGGGAGGAATTTACATAAAAGCTGGACTCTAGTTTTAAAAGCACTATATTTACAGAAATTTACAGAGGTCCAGGAACACAAGGGGCCATGACTGCCTTTCAGTCCACCCGAACACGTGGAGGGAGCAGTCCAGCCACAGCATTTTAGGAAAATTGCGTATAGGATCAAAATGGCAAGCTTCGAAGAATTTCCAATTCCTACCACAGCCAGGCACAGCATTTGGCTGCAAATAGAGGACATAGGCATAAGGCAGGAAAGCACACGAGGGCGAACGTTACTCACTACTTTCTTTCAATCAAAAGGCCACTCATGGGGGGAATGAAATGACTGGAAAATTTACACAGCAGAAACTGTTTCGTGGCTTAAATTCACTAGGGGGATGTTACTAGTATCACAGGGGAGTAATTACAGAATTGAGCCCAATTGGCAGGGGGGAATGAAAACTGCACAAAGTCGCCTTGGAAAAAGGAAATGAAGTACAGACAAAGGTAAAACAATTCCCTGGTTGAAATGGAATTTCCCTTGCACTACCTTAGTAATGAGGCTGGTCGTCTTCTCCTTGAGGTTTGGAACTATAGACTGTAAAATATACTTGGGCTTCCCAAAGCATGGGAAAGCCAGGCCCAGGAGGGGGGGCTGGTGTTCTTCTGAGGCCTCCGCTCTTGGGTTCAAGGCCTTTGAAGCTTTCTCCTGGTAAGCCCCGCCTTCAGTCCCTGTGGGGGTTAATTCCAAGCATCAATGGGAGAAGAGATAGCTTTTTCAAAAGACAGGAGATTGGATTCCTCCAAAGCAGAAGAGGCAACATAGATGCATTAAACTTGGGTTAAAGACTTTATTTTTTCCTTGGTTCTAGCTTAAAATCTAGAATATATATATATACATATATATATATATATATGTATATATATATATATATATATATATATATATATATATATATATATATATATATATATATATATATATCACACACACACACACACACACACACACACATATATATATATATATATATATATAATATATATATATATATATATATATATATGAATACTTGATCACAAAATAAGTAGAAGGTGATGCTATGTATAAATAAAGGTAATGTCATGGAGGAAAATGAAAACACGAAAACTGCCGAGTTCTTTCGGTCTTAACGATCCTTTGCTTAATGCAAGACTTGAGTAAAGGGACGTTGAGACTGAAAGATCCTGGCAGTTCTCGCGTTTTCATTTTCCTCCGTGGCATTACCTTTATATATATATATATATATATAATATATATATATATATATATATATATATATATATATATATATATATATAAGGAGATTAAACAAGAAGAAACAACACGATAAGTATGAGAACACGGCCCATTTGTCCTCGTTTGTTTTTGTGTTGATGCAAATGACCTGCAGTAATTGGCCGAGTGGACGGGAATAACACGGAAAGCTTTTGGGGGGGAAATTAGAGAGAGCATCTCATTAAATGATTATTGCTGGTTTTAAAGGTGAAGTGTTGTTGTTGATGTTATTATATTCTTCGTCTTCTTATTGTTATGGTCAAAGAATTGTTCTAAGTGTTGTTTTTTTATTCATATCTTGTTTCAGACAAGCATTGGGTTATGGGAAATTTGTACATCGAGTGTCAATCCTTAGTAGGCATAATTTTCTTTCACCATAAAGAGGCAGAATCCTAGTAAGTTGCCTTGATGAGAATTAGTTTATGGGTACATTCCCTTCCCTTGTTTTTCTATTATTTCATTCGTGTTTACACTCACACAGCAAATATTGAGTGCTTTCACAGTTACAAGTCAAGCATTAAACAAATAACTGTTATTTTTTAACTGGAAAGGACATAGGCTGGTTATTTTTTATTCAGAGGGATAAGAACTTAGCTACACCATGGAATTCATAGGAAATTAACTTGAGCACTTTTCAATTGCTGTCTAGACTTCATACATTTCCAATACTTCAATTATTCATCCGAAGAAGACTATTCATTTGCAGGCTTTCTTGGCTGAATGTAATCATCTTGGTACTCATAAAAGTAAGTTTTCCCTGTTTTTACCTAACCTGGAGTATTTCATGGCTACCCAAAAACTAATTTAACTAAAGCCTCACTGATTGTCTTCTTGATATATAAGAACTCAGGGAGAAATGCACGAAAAAATAAGACGGAACACCATTCAACATTCTATTTTTAAGATAAAGATTGATATAAATGAGGCAACTGTGATGAAAGCTTTGCAGACAGATGTATCACGGGCACATACAGACATGCGTTTAAGACCCCTTTTCAACGGTGGTTTTACGAAACGGAATGCAAACGAATTTACGTAATTGTAAATGCAGCTCTCTCTCTCTCTCTCTCTCTCTCTCTGTTCTCTTCTGTTCTTTTGCACATATGAGTGCAGGGACAGGTAAAACCTGCTTTGCGTCAGTTGTCATCGGCGAATTTCATTTGGCAAATGCATCCAAATAACCACTTTATTCATACATCTCATTCAGGTACGAATTTTTTTTGGTCTGAATAAGCTACATTCGTTTAGTCGATGTCCTACCTGAAAAAAGTGGCTTGTATTGACAATAAAATTCGTAACGCTAAGAAAATCACCCATTTTCATTTTACGTAAGGATCCCTCAGTTAATAACTGGTTCGAAGCTTGGTAAGGAAATAGGAATAAAAGATCGGAGTTCCAGGCTTTACTTTTGAAGTTGTTTTTGTGCGTCACTTATCTTTCATAATAGTGAATATTCCCTATTCCCTGTTCTCGTTCTTTCTCCCTCAGGCATGAATTATTAATCTCTAATTATTTTACCCTCTAGATTGCTCTTCATTTCATATACTGCCCCACTAGTGAATATTCTGATATTTTCTCCCTTTCTATCTGGTTCGCGCACATACACACTTACGCGTAGATGGATTACTAATTATTTTATTCTTACTTGTGAGCATTTGATGGGCGTTTACTCAGTTGCATAGGAATGTTGCTCATTCAGAGTAATGATTATACTAACAAAACCATCCAGTGTGATATATATATATTATATATATATATAGATATATATATATGTATATATATATATATATATATATATATATATATATATATATATATATATATATATATATATATATATATATATATATATATATATGTGTGTGTGTGTATTACAGACTTAGTAACTAATTATGTTCATTAATTCAGGTTTACTGTTGTTCAGATGCCATTGTACAACGTAAAAATGGTAACTTTTGATCGTCCTTGTTTCATCTTGATTCCACTTTAATGCTTGTAGTGCATACCATTCTTTTCTAGCACTAACCTTAAATTGCTTTAACTGAAATTATTTAGTAGATTTGAAAATGCTTCCTTGTGGGTATTTTGTCTTACTGAGAAGAAGATATCTTTTTAATCGCAAAGTTCAAAATGATGTTCAGTGTTCATAGTTGCTCTTGTTTATGAAAGCCCTAATTTCTTTAGGTAAATGACCAGATAAATTGTGGCCATTTTACGTTATTTTGTATTCGTATAACAAACTGTGCAAATGGAGAGTAGAGTACTCCTTTGCCTGTAGTTGGTTTGATGGAAGAAATTCAGCAGCTTTTGTTCGCTTCTCTTTGTTGCTGCTTCTTCTGTACAGTTCCAGCAGTGAATTCTGTTAGTTCTGTCAACTGAGTGGTTGTGCGACTGCTTTAAGTGAGTATCTTTCAGGGTTTGGCCTGGCGGTTGAATGGGGATGATTCTTTGATGTTGGAAATTTGAATAATGCTTTAGTTTGATTCTTTGCGGCGACGTTTCATGTTTCTTCACCTGACGAATTGACGGAATCGTTGAATAGAAAGTGAAAATCGAAAAAAGTACTTTCTAGGCAGATGACAAGATTAATCGTAGCCTTAGGCAACTTTTTTATAATAACATTTGAATGATCAGACATAACGTTCTCTTTACAGTACTGGCTCTTCTTTCAGTTCCTTGAATGGATTACCCAAAGTCCTTAAAGAAAATGTTCCTTTACCTCCAGTATTAGCTGCCCATAACTCTCCAAAGTTTGCCTTAGCCAGCTTTATGGTCCCCCTACTCAATGGTTAACAAGCAATGAATATACATTACTGAACTACCAATTTGCTCCTGAGATTTTACGGCAACACCCTAGTCATTTTATTGTTAGTTACGATGAATATTCATTGTTCACAAATGCAACGCTCACTGAAACTATAGATATTATAATAAGTGCTTTATTTCCTACTGAAGATAGTGTTTTTGAAGGTTTTGATACTAATTCTGTTGGAACTCGCTCTGATGGATAACTATTTCATTTTTAACGAAAAGGTTTACAAACAAACTGATGGCATGGTAATAGGTTCTCCTTTTGGTCCCATTTTGCCAATATTTTTGTGTGTCACTTAGAAAAACTGTTCCTTGATCAGTGTCCTCCATCTTTTAAACAGGTTTTCCGTTAAAGATACTACGTAGAATATACGTTTTTATTTTAAAGATAAAGATCAGGGACATTTGCTCCTTAATTTCATTAACTGATTTCATCCGAACATTAGTTTTATCATGGACGTAGAATCAGATGACGAGCTGCCATATTTAGATATAACAATTTCACGATAAAATGATCAGTTTTTAACAGCTGCTTTCAGGAAGAAGACTTGTGCTGGTTTGGGAACAAATTTCTGTGACGGCGAGTTCTCGTATTGATGTTTTTTGTTTTTTTACTTTAGCAACTTTATACAAAAAATTTCGCTTGTTACGATTAATATTAACCATTTTTTCTGTCTAAGAATAATATAATTTTCTCAGATGTTCACTTGTGGTTTTTATGTTAATATTCCAGTTCTCTCTCTCTCTCTCTCTCTCTCTCTCTCTCTCTCTCTCTCTCTCTCTAAATGTCATTATGTTCAGTAGGTTTCTTCTCTGATGTTAAATTCGTGTTTAATCATTTGTCATTTTGCTTTCATCTAAAACTTAAAGCTCATTGATGTATTAGTATTTATCTTTTTTAAGTATAATTTGCTACTGTGGTCCATATTAGTTCGATCTCTGATCAATAGATTTTAATAGTCTGTTTTTGCACACACATATTATATATATATATATATATATATATATATATATATATATATATATATATATATATATATATATGTGTGTGTGTGTGTGTGTGTGTGTGTGTGTGTGTGTGTAACTTTGTCTCTGTTTTATACACACACACATATATATTTATTTATTTATTTATAAATACATACATCCATCCATCCATACCCAAAAATTTTTTAACAACATACAATATAAACATACATACATACATACATACATACATACATACATACGTGTATAATAATATTAAAACTAACATAGCACCTCGGCTGTTACAGAATAAACAGTATTGCCAAATTTTATCATACACTTAATCATATATTTTACATTTCATTATAAATCAGTCCGGTCTTAAAGATATTGCGTCGTCCTCCAGTGGCTTAAGGTATTTAATTATTATAAGTGCCACTATTAAAATGCGTTATAATGGTGATATAGAAAGAGCTGACAAAAATTGCATTTGATGTGCACAAGTCAAACGATTTTCAGTCGCTTATAGCTGGTATGTAAGCTCATTCAAGACGACATTATTCTTCATAAAAGGAAGTCTGAAATAGCGTCATAAGCCGATTCGTGGCAGCAACGGACTAACCATTCGGGAGACCAAGAGTCTTGCATTAAACACAAGAAGACCATTCCCTTCGACATAAAGTGGGAATTACTCGGTGCACTTCTCTGCTCTAGGGAAATGAATGTCGGGACCTCCTCCGACAGTACACAGACGTCATTAGATAATGTGATTCAGTAACGTTATTAGATAAACATCCACCGGGAACGCTCCGTAAGGAGCTAGTGCTGTCAGAGCACTTCATGCGATGCACTGTAGGCATTACTTCTGCTTTTTGCAGCGTCCCTTCGGCCCCTAGCTGCAACCCCTTTAATTCCTTTTACTGCACTTCTGTTCATATCTTTCTTCCATCTTACCTTTCATCCGTAATAATTGATTCATAGTGCAACTGCTAGGTTTTCCTCCTGTTACACCTTTCAAACCCTTCTGCTTTCAGTTTTACTTTCAGCGTTGAATGACCTCGTAGTTCCCAGCGCTGGGCATTTGGCCGAAATTCTATATTCCATTCCATTCCATTCCATTTCACTCCATCGGGAACGGATCATTATGGAAACCGTCACACGCCCCACTTGGCTGTCATATAAGTCTTCCAAAGGAAAGATATTGGGGAAGGGAAAAAATTCTAATCGAATGTCAAGCGATGATAATTCCTTGTCGTGTCCCTTCTTCCAGATAACCAAATGTCGTCTAGGTTCTAAGCTCTAATATATTCCTACAATGTATCCTAATTAGGGTTCGCCCGTTCGTTGGATTGATGGTGATATTATAATCAAATTTGCATATGTATAGAGGGATAATAAGCCTGATCTTTTGTATCTAAACTCTCTCTCTCTCTCTCTCTCTCTCTCTCTCTCTCTCTCTCTCTCTCTCTCAAAATAATTTTTATCTCTTACTGCTTTTTTTGCCATTATTAGAAAATTACTTAAAGATAGAGCCCAGTATTATGAGTCAATATTTTGCAAATTTTTGATTCCGTGATACCTGTAGTGAAAATACCGTCACAATGAAATACGACAATCGTTCCCAAATTAATTCCTTTTCAGGTAGTTATGTAGGGACTTGTTTACCAATTTCCAGATGACAACTGAGGAGTTGTATCAGTCAAACAGAAAGAAAGATTTCACGTCAGACAGCCACTTGGGTTTTACCTTACACTGCAAAGGTCAGCAGGTTTAATCTTTGACTTGACAACAGGGATAAATTAGATAACTTGGACCACATCCTGGCAAATGTTACAAAAATTTAAAAAAACGTTAAGAATGCAATTTGGGGGACTTTGACAAGAAATTGTCAACTTGGGATGTTTGTACGTGAGTGTTCGACTTGTTGAAGGGCCGGTCGTTGTATATGTAAGAAATATGTAATATTCATAATTGAAATATGGGTGAATGCAATTCTTGTAAAGGTAACGTAATGATGAAGCATTAAATTGTATTGAGAGGGTAGTCTCGCTAATGTTTACCAAATATTTTGTCATATTTGTCATATTCGATGGTGACGTGATATTTGTAATAAACAATTAACCGTCGACCGAGGATCTTTGAATGACGACCTTGAATGCCATTACATTACGGTGGCAGCCGGTGTCCTCCTAGGACCAACCATATTGGGACCAACGAGAGAGAGAGAGAGAGCAGAAGGAAGCCGACAACAATTGCTACAATATAGTTGACTTCGGAAGAGGCGCATATTTCTACACACTCGATGATCTAGTTTCATCCATATGACGTGTCCATATACGGTCTCTCGAGCGCCTCAGTGGCGTGGTTGGTTTGGTGTTTGCTTCTCACCTCGATGGTCGCGGGTTCGCTTCCCGGCCATTCCATTGAGGAGTGAGAGATGTGTATTTCTGGTGATAGAAGTTCACTCTCGACGTGGTTCGGAAGTCACGTAAAGCCGTTGGTCCCGTTGCTGAATAACCACTGGTTCCATGCAACGTAAAAACACCATAAAAACAAACATATACGGTCTCTTCAGCTACCTGTTATGATTTCAATATACGTACCTGCTCAGTCCTGCTAAATGATTGATATATAACGCAAGTGTTCCAACCTTAACTTCCCAAATGCATGATCAGTCCCTTGGTAAAACCACCGAGATTGGTGTAGCACACATCTCCCCTTCATATTTTATTTTTGTGCCTCCGTGTCAGTGTTGTTGTTTCAATAATCTTGATTCATTGCTTGAAACGGACACTAATAATGTCGTAGGGTTGTTGAGTGGTTATCAGTGGGTGTATGCATTCCAGGTTTTGACCTATTTGTTTTTTTTATTTAGCATATGACGCATACGATTCTTTTCTTAGTTGCATCTGCAAAAACGCGCAAAACGAAAGCAGTCTTGCAGCCACGAGGGCAATTTGCTAAGCGTGCCATAGGTGAAGCCGCCTTCGCTCACAACCTGACTTTGACCTATGACTGATCGGCTCCCCTCGCCCCGTCGTCGGCAGTATTTACTATTACGCAAGGTTACCAGGTATATCGGGCCAAAATATCGTACCAAACACCTTAAAATGATCGTATTTTCATTTCAGTATGATTGTATTTCACCAATTCCAAAGGTTTTGTATATATGATGGCGAAAAGATAAATAGAAATTGATTTATATTTGCTAAGTATTCCTATAGTCAACGTAAATTGTACAGTGAAAATAGTAATATTATCATATGTATACATATTTACCAAATTCCTTTGTTATAATATTGTCAAATGTATATGTATATACCATTGGAAACCGTAATGCTATATGTATCGTCTTTTTTAATAATGATTTGCCTTGCTCGGTGTTATGAACGTAAATAGAGTTACTGCTTTCAATGATAATGGCACTTTCGTTAGCAAGTGTTGTATCTTTTATATGTGTTTTAACTCAAATCTGTGTTGCTATCTTTCGTTTCAACTGCTATGGTCGCCTAACTCGATAAAGTTTAGCCAAATCTCTAACAATTTCTGTATTCACTTAGACTGTAGAAATAAAATCGTTTAGATTATCATCCATTTATCGTATATTATCTTACAATTTCTATAATCTTCGCATATCTTACCCAAGTTATTGCTTATTGTACTAGTGTTTCTTCTATCAGTATACTACAGGGAACACTGATATGATGTCTGATGTTGTGGTGTACGCCACAACTAGTCTCTCTCAGGGTGCTTACTAAATTTAGCTAAGTTTCCCTTTAACTTTCTTTGATTTACCCTCATTATCCACATTAGACATCACTGCATATTTTTGCCAATTAGGCTGTGGCTTCAAATAGCCATTTCCAACATGCGATCGATATCCGATGCTATGTAAGGATTTTATCGACGAAACTCTTATTAGACACGGCCCCGAAATGCGCAGTCGTTTCCCATTGTCTTCTAATGCCAAACATACAGAAATGAAGAAAAGAATCAACCTGAGGACCATTCTTCTGCCAATGACAAACTCGACTGCGAGGGTTCACCTTGTTTACAAGCCCATTGTTACCAGGAGGAGAGTTTGATGATGCGAATCTTTCCTTATAGCAGTCAAATGATTTATTTGGTTGCAGATCCTTTCCCTGATTACGGAAAGGGGAACTCCTCTTTGGTTTCAGATTTCCAAGAGTTTGCTACAGGCAGCCGAGCATAAATGGTTCCAGAGTAACCCCCTATTTTTCTAGTACATGTAAACAGTAAGATTGCTCTCATTGGTTCATAATTTTACATTCATTTATCCTGAAAAATGTGTCCAACAAAGGGATTGTTGTGAAACGTGGTGAATGTACAATTAACTTTTTATGGTTTGGAAAGGCAGAATACTTTATTTTCTATGGTTACCGGAGGTAAGGGTCGGACTAACGTAAAATTGATTAATTTCATGTGAAAGTGGAAAACATAAGTGACGAAGACACATAACTGAAGTGTGAAAAACATGAAAGTACATACTATATGCAAGAATTATATATATGTAATGTGGTTATTACAATTACATATGTACTTAGTATAAAGTGACTACTATGAGATTTACAGCCGGTGTCCCGGTGTTTTTCCGGAATAAAATTTTATCAACGCACCTGACAAGAGGACACTGTCACAGGGTATCTTACATCCCTACCTAATTTTTTTAACCGTATTCCATATTACGAAAGTTGCATAATTCTGGTAATTATAAGAGTAACACCGACTTCTTGTAGACATCGCCAGCAAACTCGGAGGAATGTCTTTCGAAGATATAATGACTTAAGACTTTCCTTCTTCTCGATGGATAATTGGCTATTCGTGAAAAAGTCTCCACCTCTAGCAACAGTGAAATACAACCAATACTCCTCGTTTACACTTAGTTGTAGTGATTGTAGTAGTAGTAGTATATAGGATTTATGTCATGAGGTCGCATGCTAGAATCCTTGAAGAAAAGGGTTTCCACAAGTAATCCGAGAAATTACTTTGTATCACTATTTTCCATTGAAAAATTATATAATTAAAAATATCCAAGTGAAGAAAACTTTGGCATTCGTCGTAACTCCTTTGGTGTTTTTTCTAATATGAGTGACGATCGTTGTAATAAATAGACAATTACATAGGATTAGATTGGATTATAGAACTTAGACTTCAAGCCAAGCACTGGGACCTATAGAGGTCATTCAGTGATGTATTATAACCCTTGACTTTTTTTTTCTGGGAAAGCAAGTTTTAATATTGTTCCACAAGTTATATTTTACTAAGAAATCAACAGCTATTGCTTTATAGAGCATATATCATTATCTTTCTGCACTTTATGGAAGTCAACAAATGATGAAAATTTGGTAGCCTTGGATGTCCGAGTGTACTCCTTACCCAAACAAGGGCTCTATTATTCATATACCTGTTCAAGCTTACATAGGGTTTGCCACGGACCTCCTCACTTCTAAACAATTGTGCAAGTCGAATCACAAAAGCTGTCCTGCAACCACGGGGACAATGACTACCATAGCCACCATTCTTGAAGTCTTGACAAGGTACAATATTCATTCATAATTTCAGAGACAGCTGTTTGTCATCATCACCTTGTGGGAAGAGTCGGGAGACGGCATGTGATTACGTCATGTATAACTCTGAACCCATACAGTTGAGTGTTTGCCACTGGTTTCAGCTGCTTTATTTTACTCTTATGAATATACTTTTTTCGAATATGAGTACTAAAGAATGCTGCCAAAAATTAGGTAGGGATGTAAAGCATAGTATGGGTAAGTAATATCTTTGTTAAATGCACAGAAAAAAATTTTATCCTGAAAAACACCGGGACAAAGGCTCTGAATCTCATAGTAGTAGATTTCATATGTATATATATATATATATATATATATATATATATATATATATATATATATATATATTATAAAAGTATGTATGTATTTATGTAAACATATTTATGTAAACATTCTTGCATGTATGTGTGAAAGTGCCTGCTCTAAACCCATACACTTTTTCTACACGTAATGTATTCACACACACATATATGGATTGAATGTTAATGTAATTTTGTCCACAAATGAATTATTATTTCTATAAGGTTTATGAGATGATATGATTATAGGGACGCTATTAATGTCATTGGCACTTGTAACACTGACTACTATGTACAGTAACAGCAGCAAATGTGCCACCAAATTGCAAGTAAGAACACTTAAAGTGAGGATCTAGGACTTAGGACTAACAACATTAACATTATGCAATGGACCACTGTATGCGAACCTTTGCTCTTGCTGGTATCTGGGATTCAGCCCAAGATTGGGACTGACAGAGTACTTTGAGTGGCACTGTTGAACTAATGGAGAAAGCACACAATGGGGCAGGCTACAAAGATCTTAGTCCGTGGATAGGACAGTTGTAGTGGGGCCAGGGTGTCGGCAGAAGGACATGGGTCTCTTGCAGGCTTCACCAAAGGACAGATAGACGCTTCTCTTCAGGCAGCATCGTATAGGAACTTCTAAGATGGGTCAGCATCAAGATGAAAGTTGGAGATAACAGCTAGCCGAGTTGTAGTACATGACACCACTTCCAGACAGTATGGTGCCACGCCAGGTTAAGATGTAATGCAAGACATACTACAGCGGGAACTGACTAGGGCAAAGTGCAGTTTGGTAGGTAAGGTCAGGCCATATTTAAACCAGTTGAATGGGATCCGATAGCATCGGGTTCATGCTGGCTTGATTCTCATCAGGGGCTTTCATCTCCACTGGCAATTCTTGTTAATTACCTGAAAAGGGTCTTAGCACACCGGCAGAGAGGCGAGGAAAATGGGGTACAATGAAGGCTACTGTGCTTCAAGAGGTTTAGGACAACCAGAATTATGCAGGTGTGTGTGGGCAGAGTCGCAGAGGTGGAAAGGTCTCGATAAGAATAGTAAGGGAAAGAGGTCAGGTAGAAGGGCAGTAAGGGACAGGTCAGCGACTATTATAGCTGCTAAT
>NC_061089.1:75027522-75087522 GCF_015104395.2 Macrobrachium nipponense
GCTGACACTAATAGAACTGCTGACCTGTGAGCAAATTGCATAGAAAACGGGAGCATCTCAACCGTATGGCAGAGAGGGACAGTTACAGGATAGTGTCTTGGGACACTGGGGATGTGATGAGAGGATACCCTTCACACCCCCGGAGGTGGGAAACCTCGCCCCGCCTAGAAGCCGTCGAAGATTGCTAGAAATTGTCACTGATAGTAATATTAGTATTAGTTTGACTGCACAATGAACGAGTTGTGTAGCCTTTGGTAGCGTAATCAATAGCATGTTGTGTTAGGGAAATGCAGATAGGGAATTTGTAAAAAATGTAAAAAAAATGTGTATAAAAAAAATGAGAGAAAAAAATGATGGTTCTCTTAGGCAGTGTTCTGATCACATTTGAAGTATCACGAACGACAATGCATCCCATTTGTCCCCATTGAAGAACTGTGATTAAGATTTAAAGACAGAATTATTAACGTAAGTTCATTAAAGTGTTCGTCTGAGTAATGTAACAAGACTGATATATTTGTTGAAGAAATTCATTAGTGTTCGTCTGAGTAAAGTAACAAGACTGATATATTTGTTGAAGAAATTATTAACGTAAATTCATTAAAGTGTTCGTCTGAGTAAAGTAACAAGACTGATATATTTGTTGAAGAAATTATTAACGTAAATTCATTAAAGTGTTCGTCTGAGTAAAGTAACAAGACTGATATATTTGTTGAAGAAAATATTAACGTAAATTCATTAAAGAGTTTGAGTAAAGTAGCGAGACTGATATATTTGTTGAAAGAGTAATTTTTAAATTTGATAATGAAGTGAGAACAAATTGTGTTTTATCCCTGATATATAGAGATGCCCTTAAGAATGTTAATTTCTCAACAAGATCGTAGGATCGAGCAACTCTTGGTTGCCATTGCGGGGATTGATCATATAAAAAAATAAAAGAGCAATAAGAGTAGCAGACGCTCTTCCCAAGAGTACTGTAAGGCACGAGCCAGAGAGAGAGACAGGGGAACTGCGACACATACAGTTAAATGTTTCAGTTACACCTGTGGGTGAGTCGCACAGAAAACAAAAGCAAGTGAGGAGTCAGCTGTTGTGTGAACGTGTTGAGTGAGTGCCATGGAAGTGTGCATGTGTTGAGTGTGTGTGTGGGTTTGCTAGTGTGTGAGGGAGTTGACTGACGGGTCACAGTTTTCTGAACATGCACGAGATAAATTCTTCTTAAAAAAAGATAAATAAAAGAAACTTGTTGTGCCACTGTTCCTCCCTCTTCGATAAAGCAAACCATCCACATAATTTGTAAGTGCGTGTAGGTGCCTTACGTAGCATACCAGCGAATGTCATGAGTAAGTGTGTCCATCACAAAGTAAACAGAGAATATCACAAAAACATGCTTATGCACTTTTGTTTCATGTCAGTTATTGCTGAGAAATTGATGTCTAATTTTCTAAACATTTTGTTACAGTTCCAAGCATATCATGAGTGAGTCTTTGTATTCATAATTGTGTTATTTTTGTTGCATTATTATTTTTTATTGCATTTCAAGTCGTATTAAACATCTTATTCCAATGTATCTAATTTTTGTTCATTTCTATTTATACCAGTTATACTGTGTCCAAAATTTCATATCGTTGTCAATGCTGTCTATGCTTCGTCAGAAATTTATGATCTTCCATCGATGATGTAGGAATGTGAGATTATTTTGAAAGAAAAGAAAAGTTACTTTTTGTGTGTAATCTTTGAATTTTGATTTTTAAGTTTCTTGTTTTTATTGTGTTGCAGAAGGAATTCAGTAAGTTTTCTTATACTTTTACCAAATTTCTTATGAGTAACGTTTCATTTTTGACTCATGTTATGTGAAATTTTATATATGAATTTAGAGTTTTTGAGCTGGAGCCGTGATTATCCACTTTCTTATTGATATCATTGAATGTGAACCTAAATTAGTTTTTCTGTATGACACATTGTAAGGCGTAAGATTCATATGTTGTAACTTGTGTTTGTAACACGCCAAATGGCCCTACTCTAATAGTTTTAAATTTTGCACAAACTGGATGGTATGGCACTCAAAGGTGGTGTAGCACTCAAAGAAGAACAACAATGCACAAATCGTCAGATCAATGTGTGTCTTGCGGGACGCAAGAACTGGGGAGGGAGTGATGAACTTATTCAATACAGTTTTGAATATGCCTTTTCCGTGATAGTCTGAAGTCCCGTGAAACCGTTATAAGTGATACTGTGTGTATGTGTAGCAAAACAAGTCAACCGCCAAAGATGTTACAAGTTGGCGTGGCTTGGGCAGTTCAAAAGAGTGCCATGCATCTCTATATCCCTTCTTGATTGGCCCTTGTGTCTTAGGAGCCAGAATAACTAATCAGCTTCTTGCATAACGATGCCATCTGAAAGGGGGCATTTGAAACAGGCCGCACCAGCGGTCAGATCAGTTCGTTAGCGGGTCCCATACAGCACAGAGTGCCCAGTGCCTGGAGTCTCATTCCCGTCGGCCGCCAACACAAAGACGTGTGTCACCATGAGTGTCAATAGCAGTCTAACCTGCCGTCCGATCGTGCACTAGTATAGTTAACGTAATAATTACAAGTAAAGGCCACCTGTGTAGCTAAGAAGAATACACCTGTGTTAAACGTTTCATCGATTATTATTTTTGCATGTCCTACATTGCATGCACGCAAACTTATCTCTCTCCTGTTTTTTCCTTCATATCCCGAACCCACAAATGACCGAGATCTGGTCACACACACACACACACACACATAATATATATATATATATATATATATATATATATATATATATATATATATATATATTATATATATATGTGCGTGTATGTGTGTGTGTATGTATATCTATTCCATGGACAATGTTCCTTTGTAATAGTACTTTATGCTTATGGGGTGTTGGAAAATTTATACAGAATTGGAATAAAAGTGTTTCAAGAGCAGAACTTGCATGTATTACAAATTCCTGGTTATGATTTAAAGTACATATCTTTAGTGCTGCATTTTTAGTTTCGTTAATTTTCCGGTTATTGGTAATCTGTTTGAGTTCAATAAGTTCCAGTTTCTGGTTGTCGATTGAAATGCTTTATAACCTTATGTAATGTCTGGTTTTCAGATCGTGGGAATTAACATGTGGAAAGAATGTGGTCTTGTAACATCTTCCAGAAAAACTCTTGAAGCACATAAGATCACGAGCATGTTTTTACCAAATCAGGATCAGGAAAGTAGGAATTCTCATGGGCAATACTTGGGGAGCTGCCATTTGAGCCTCCCTCTTGTTACAGTAATGAAGAGTAAGACGCAGCCGAATTTTTAGGCGGTTTTTGAGCGAAATAGAGTGGTGAACAGGAAAATATTACTAATAACGTGAAAACACTTTCCTAAATAAATAGAACTTGAAGCATAAGTCATAAACTAAGTAAAGTATTTGCTTGAAATGTCTGTCCCAAAAAAGGAGAGAGAGTGGAATATAGGCAAAATATTGTTAAAAAAATGCTTGAAAATATAAAAATTATACATTATTCACGAAACATAAACGGTAGTATAAAAATGCAATGCATCGGATAGTAAAATAGAAAACAGCAGAAATTTAATTCAGTAGAGAAAATAATCAATAAGACATTGTAACCGACTTGATTAACATTTCGCATTAGTTTTCCGAATGGTCATCATGAACGTGTTGAAAAGACAGATGTAATTGCAAATGATTTATTCATACAAATATGGAGTACCATTTTCTTATGTCTGCTTTTTATTCACTTAAATATGCTTCTAATAAACCCTCTTTGAAATTGCAGAAGTGGGGTCTTGCTGTGGAAAGAAGTTGCCGAAATCGGGTCCATCCGGCATTCAATAGTTAGTGTATATGATTCTGGTATGTAATGACTGTGATTTTTCTTTTCACACATATATGGAAGATTATTTGATACAAATGCCAACACAAATATATATGTACACAGATATACAGTGTATATTATATATATATATATATATATATATATATATATATATATATATATATATATATAAATATATATATCACACATATCAAAAGGTGAAAAATAAGAGACGGGGTGGAGGTCCTGACTGGTTTTGACTTTATTTCCAAGTCATTGACGAAAGACTGATACATAGTACTAGGAGTCACAAATATATATACTACAGAGACAATACTGACGAACATACACAGCCGTTTGAGACTGCAGATCCACCCACAGGCGGGTGTCAAGGTAGGAGTGGCTCTCAAAACTCATTTGGCTAATATTTACAATATACTCTCAAGAGACACTACCGAAAAACGTACCCACTGGAGGAGACTACGACTCCAAACCTGACAGGTGTCAGGGAGGCGTGGTTGGAAAACTCATTAACACTGCTGCACCCTTATGTGTTTACAAATATGATAGTCCTATTTTCATACAATTTGCTTGTACTGTCTTATAATGATAATATGACAGATATCCTCCACCTCTTGAAGAATACTGGTGTTAATGTCACTATTAAAAACAATGATGTACTTATCAAAAACGCCCATGACAATACAGAAGGATGTGTAAATAAAATTCCATTTAATTCTTGTGACAACTTTTACATTGGACAAACGGGTAAGGCACTAGAAAAGAGAATAGAACAACATAAAAAATGTGTGAGATATGCACAGGGAAACAGTCGTATTTTTGTACATGTTAATGAAAACAATTATGCTATTAACTGGGAAGAGGCAAAAAGGATTGTTTATTCTAATAATGTACCTCTTTTTAATGGTGTTCTTCATAGTTTTTTCTCCCCTCCAGCTTGTGTTTTTCCTCATTGACTGTCTTCCATTCCCATTTCTCGTATTCATTCATATGTAAAGAATTTAACTCTTTACATACCACCTTCCTTTTCCTAGAGTGTCACTAAGGCGTGTGTGATGCCTGTAGTGTAGGGATAGATAGCATTGATTTAATGAAACTTGATTTCATAGCCAGTTTGCCATCTGTATCATTGACTAGTAATGCTTTAATGCTTGGAATAATGTTTGCAAACTTGAAGAGTGAACTTCTCAGACGTATCAATATTTGGGCTCAGAAGAAGGTACTAGCATGCCACAAAAGGATTACACCAGAGGTTGATTGTTCTAAGTTGATTGTCCTAAGTGACTAAGGACCTGCTTGTTGGAAATCTGTGCCAATGATCATATCAATCTGCCTCCATAGGGGCCTGCTGATCTAAGCCTACCTGCAGTGTACCATATGGCAAATGATGCCTTCCAAACAACAAAATCTCAGAAATAAAATTTTAAAAAATCAGGTAAAAGTGAGGAAACAAATGATAAATTTTCACGGATCTGGGACATGATCAAAAGATTACAGAAATCACTCAACAATCTTAAAGCTGCAGAAACAAATAATAATTTCTCATGGATCTGGGATGCGATCAAAGGAGTGCAGGAATCAATAGATAATTGTACAGCAACACACCAGACGCCTTTGAATGTGGCATCTATTATTTCCTCGACTCCCAGCATCACAAGAGAAGTGGTAGTGTGGCATGAAGTCAAGATGGCCATACCCTCCGAAGTGGGAACTGCCCTCTCTCCCTCGGATGAACCACCCACCTATTGAACTCCCGGAGGGCATCATTGGATTCCCAAACTCCTATCTCTACCCAGTGCCTCTGGTGGAAGATAAATCCTCAGTGACAATCACCAGCTCTTGTTAGTCTCCCGACCCTATCTCTCTCTCTACCCCACCCTCCCCCTAACCACAACCCCCATCGTGGATGAGGATGAGAATGATCATGAGGGGTCTAGTGGCTGGCAGACGCAAGCAAATAGAAAAAAGAAAAGAACCACTCATTTGCCCTCTGGACCAAACCCCAACAATTGTGAATCACCTCGCCCGAAACCTGAAAAGAGATGTCACATTGTGATTCACAATATCATCAGTAAAGCTAGATGCCATAGTAGAGAGAGTCAAGTTTTCCAGTCTCCGACCAGCCCATCTCCCATGAACTCTCATGCAAAGTTAAACATAAATTGGCTTATAGGATTACCTGCCCAATTCAACACCTCGGTATTCTTAAAGGCGAGAATTTTGGTCCTAATTTAAAAGTATCAAGATATCACCTAACTCAGGACCAACCCCCTCCAGAGGTACTTACTGATACCCCAAGCAAGGCTTTAGGCCTTCTACCATAAGTGCTAGCTAACCTCCTACGGCGAGTGACTGTCCACCCCTGCTAACTAATCCCTCATCCACCCATATGATCAACTCTTTTATCTTCCATTTTCGTGAGTTGCCATGGATACATTAAATATAATCTCTTGGAATATTTTTGGTTTCAAGCAGAACATTCATCGAAACAAGTTCTGCAAAAACTTCAAAGACATCATTATATTACAAGAAACGCTCCTCTGGCCACATGACCTTGTGATCTGTAATTCCGTACATGAAGACTTCAAAGTTTTCTCGACCTCAGCGATGCAAGTTACAGATCAAATTGTAGCCGGTCGCACATAGGGGGCCTTTCTTTCCTGTGGCACAAATCGTTAGACAGTATGGTAAAAATGTGATGACCTACAAGAGTGATAGAATGCTTGGTCTTCAAGTGACAGTAGGAGACTTAAGATCCTAATAATTAATGTACATATGCCCAGGAAAATGATAATTTTGGTCAAGACTTCATGATCCTTGGCGAGTTACACAGTATTATTTGCGATTCTCGCTGATCATATTTGTATAATCAGGGACCTTAATTCTCAGCCCGCAAAACAATGTCAAAATCATGCTCTCCAAATTAGCAATGTAAGGCTCCTCCCTTCCTCCTCCTATTCCTATGTACAAAATGGAATGGACACAATTACAACCTCCTGGTTGGACCATTGCATCACGTCTCCACAATTTCATGATACTGTTGTGACCTGCAACTTTCACTACAATCTTGCAACGGGCTACGATCACATCCCTTTATAGGTGTCATTCAGTACCCCATCCCTCCTTCCCGTGAACCCCCTAACTGATCGTCCACCAGGTGTTAACTTGGATTATAAAAACCAACAGAAAACCAGATACCTTACGGTGACCACGGAAACCAGGTTGCGTTCAATAGTTTAACTGGCCTTACTAGAAATGACCACCACAGTGGAGATCTGAAAGAATTCTATTCAAATTTAATTTCTGCTCTTCTTGCCTCCGGCAGGGCTACCTTTAGAATTCGTCAAGGCAATTCTCATAATATATATGGCTGGAATGACTTGGTTAACGATCTGTATACAAATTCACGAGAAATGTTTTTACTGTGGAGGCAATATGGTAGGCCAAGTAAAGGACACTGCATTGCTAATGAGACAGGTGAGAGCGCAGTTCAAACTTGCTCTTAAGCACTGTAGAATAAATGAAAAGCAACTAAGAGCCATAGCAATGTCTAGAAATTTAGAATCCGGCGATTATCCTCGTCTTTAGAAAGACATTCAATCCCTAAATGTCAAAACTAAAAAACTGTCACAGAGAGTAGAAGCCATCGGTGATGAGGCTATTGCAAGAATGTGGGGCGATCACTTCAGCAACATCCTGATTTGCATAAATGTTCAAGACTCCCGATGGGATGTAGATAACCTCCTTACTGATAACATTCTATTTCATTTCGCAAATCCTATTATGCCAGGGAACATCAGCGATGCCATAAACAACCTACCTAATAATGAATAGCCCGGCTGCGATGGTTTTCCTTCAGAAGCTTTCAGATTCTGCCACCCTTTAATTTACATTTTGTTAGCTGCGCTATTCAGTGTGTGCAAAATTCACCAGTTTCTTCCAGACTCCCTACTCTTAGTTCACTTAATACCATTAGTCAAAAGCAAGTTAAAGGATGCAGCTGACCCTGACAATTATCGCCTGATTGCATCACTGCGATCGCGTCGGAGATACTTGAGTTGGTTCTTCTGGTGAGACTTCTTCCCTTTCTACACACCACTGACAGTCAATTTGGATTTAAAGCAAACCACTCAGCGAACACCTACATCTACACACTGAAAGAATTGCTGAACTATTATCTATCATCAGACCCTCCTGTTTTCCTATGTTTTGTAGATGTTAGAAAAGCATTTGACAGCATAAACTACCTGAAGCTCCTCCTGAAGCTGCAAAAAAGAGACACACCTCTATGTTTAATTGGTATTTTATATTGCTGGTTCTCCACACAGCAATTCTGTGTCAAATGGGGTAACGTATTGTCGTACACCTTCGACTCCCTAAACAGGCTTTGGCAAGGGGCAGTCTCACTCCCAATGGGATACACTTGCCAACGAAACAACTATAAACTGCCTCTGTTATGCCAACGATATGGTTCTCATTTCCCCATCAGTGCAAGGTCTCCAGCGACTAATTGACACTTGCTGCCAATATGCAGAGGAATTTGATATCCTATACAATGAAACCAAGACCTAGCGCTTGTCGCTGCTCCCAAGTTTGCTTAAGCATACTACAGAACCACAGATTTTCTTCGGTAATCATCGGCTGGAATTCGTGCACGAATTTCGGTATTTAGGTCACATTATTACGGACGACCTCAAAGAATACAGGAGACATAGAACAGAGTTGTCGTAAACTATGTGCAACTGGCAGCATGATTGCTACCACTCCGCCACACAGATGTTTACAGAAAACCGCCTGTATAATTTAAAAATCACTGTAAGGCAAACAATGTCCAGTCTGAACACCCGACTGGGAAATGGCAGCAATTCTCTCATACAAAGCATCCTAAGCACTGAGGCAAAAAGTAGTTCTGAATTTTTTTTATTATTATTACGGTGAATATCAGTGTAGAGTTTTGCTACACTCAATTTTCGTATTTTGCCTTCATGGACCTGACTACTGTAACCACCTAAGGTCCCCAGCTGGAATTTAATTATATGCAATCTGCTCACTAATTGTTATAATTTTTAGTTTTTTCAACTAATCTCAATGTTAATACTGTTATCTGCATTATTATGAATACTATCTTTTTATACTACATCAACAACTGTATGGATATTGCCAATTGTACATCATGTATTTCACGTATGTAGATTGTGTATGTTATTGTCTATACTCTATATTCAGTGTATTTGGCCTTATGTAGATTGTGTATGTTATTGTCTATACTCTATATTCAGTGTATTTGGCCTTGCTCTGAAATAAAATCTGTTGTTATTATTGTTACTAATGGATCATTGAGAATGTGAAAGATCTTTGTTGGAATATCACTTTTTCGTAAGTTGTATTTCAACAGAGATCTTTTACATTCACAGTTGATCCATGATCCCCTTTATCGGCCGAGAGCAACTATATTGCAGAAATGTGCTTCGCTTTCGAACTTCTCAGTTTCAGAGGTACTTTATTCCTTGTACCGTTGAACTGTGGAACAGCAGCCTCCCTGAGGCTGTCACATAATTGTAACTTAGAACTTCGAGTGAAAATGCAGTGCATTATTACCCTAGTGCTATTCTTTTTTGCGGTTTGATACATTTTTATCCAGTTATCTATTTATTAATTTTTTGTTTGTAATAAGTGTTATCTTTCTGTATTTCCATTTACTTCCTCTTACTTCTTCCTATTGAACTTCATATTCTTTGGAAGCTTGAATTTAAAGTCAGTGGCCCCTTTGGTGGGCTTGTTCCATGTGAATAGGTTTTACTACTGAATATATCATACTAATAATAGTTAATTTAAAATGAGGCGCTTTCACAATATTATTCTCGATAGAGTGAAAATAAAGGCTTTTTCGTCAAAGACAGTGCCACATTTTACTAATCGATTTGTTTACTGCAGTTTGGCCCCAGCTTTTATACAGATTTCTCATACCACAAACACTCAGGAAAGTTACTTGAAGATCTTGAAGCATGAACGTATAGAAAAATGACCCGTGACCACGAGAGCAATTCATATTTTCCCGTTTCATATCTCTTCGTTCTCATGAAGTACGTACACATAGACACTTTTAATGTGCCCCTTATTTCCCTCAAACGATCTGCATTCTACGTTTTCCTTTCTTCTTCCATCCATCCATCCCCATCCCATTGAAGGCTTCCTGAGAATAATACCAAAATTTAAAAACATTTGATTTTTTGGGGAAAAGGAACCAACTTGATCTTCGCCACCCATTGTGCCTGATATTTTCTCTTTGCTCTTTCACCATTTTTACCGAATAGAAAAAAAAAGTTTAACATTCCCTTGTAAGAAGAGTCTTGGAAAGAATGCCTCAGAAGATTAGCCCTGGCACTCATTAGCGTGATGAGTTGGAGGCCAATTTCCTTTGGATGGTTCTTTTAACTAATCCTGGCTCGGAAGCGTGCCAGTTGCTTCGAGGAAACTATGGCCGTCTTCAGAAAGGCAGTCGATAATGCCTGACAGTATTTCCGATTGGAATCCATGGTATTAACTATTGAAAATTTTCAGTCCTATGGGCTTTTGTTTCTAATTGAACGAGACTTAATATATTTCATCTGCTTCAAATGCCGAAATAGGAAATCTTGTTTGAAATTCAAATTTTTAGTTTTTGCAAGAATTCTCGCAGTGGTAATGGCCATCTCATTATAGTAAAACATGTTTTGCTACAGAAAATTCATACTGGTAGTTATCTGTGATGTTCAGATGGCAAGTAATCTCGATGGCAAGAATCTCGATATAGATAGAACCGAACTCACTAGAATAATTTTTGATGGATTTCTTAAAATCTTTGCTGTGATTATACTAGTTGTTCAGAATGAGCAGTACTGAATAGAAGAGAATAAAGGCCCCCGATCTACGAAAAGCAGCTTGTGCAGAGTTGCATGATAGTATGTAAAAAAGGAAACAAAACAGAAAATAAAAAAGATATATATATATATAATATATATATATATATATATATACATATATATATATATATATATATATATATATATATATATATATATATATATATATATATATATATATATTTCATTAAACAGCAATGTGAAAATAAATCATCTAAGGCAGTGATACATCCTTAAAGAGTATTGAAACCCTATGCGCAATTAAATGCACATATGATGAAATAAATCCGTAATTTTCTTTTCTTTTTTTATTAAAATCTAAATGATCAGGTGCAATGGGAAAATTCAGACAAACATATGGAACAATACTATTTGTTGTATATATATTAATGGGGACTTGATTAATGCGTTCCAGAAATTCAAAAGTACAACAAATTGAAACATTGAAACTCGAATCTAGTAAGATTAGCATTCAGAAATTATACAAAAACTCATAAATAAAATAAGTAGATGACATAAATGTAAATTTGTTCTCACTTTACCTGTGATTGTAAGGGTGAATGGTGGTGAGGAATCTGTCAAGGAGGAATTTTATTGTTTGAAAGGGAGTCAGTGCCCATAAACCTTGCAGGCAACTGTGCTTCTTGGGTATTTCTCTTTTTTTTGTCTGTGTCTGTTGCTTTCTGCTTGAGACACTATGTGGCTTTCTCATTAAAAAAATATCCAATGATGTTTGTTTTTGCCAGCACTGTAATATGTGCTGAAGAAAATTCCTGAGCTGTTGTCTTTTGCTGCACTTTCCGGAAGTCCAGCAGTTCTGCTGTGGTGAGCTCTTCAGTATGTCTCCAAAAACTCCTCCACATCATCACTCGACTCCAAGCCAATGGACTTGCCCAGACACACATTATCCTCCACTCAGACTTATCCTCATTGCCTTCAAAGTTCCTTTTTGTTGTAGCATGTGGCCATAATTTCTTCCTGGCAGAGTTTATGGTCTAGTAAGAGATACTCTTCCAGGCTCTATTTAGGATGTTTATGCAGTGGAATATGTTGACAAGTTACTTCCAGATTTCTCTGTGTGGCAGTTCTGTATCAGAAGGCATTTACACTGCACCTCTGGAATGATGCTTTGTTGTAGTGTCTAGAAATTAGAGATGACTTGTTGTCCCATGGGTTGTATGAGAGATATCATGTTATTTTAGGGCAAGAATTTCACCCTTATTGGGTTAAATTCTCACAGAAACTCTGCCACCAAGCCTGGAAGATGAGCACGAGCATTAGTCATCACAAGAAGGGCTTTTAGAGGCTGACAACTTCGTTCATCCATTCAGTAAAAATTATTTCTAGTTAGCCAAGCCATACTGTTAGCCCTCCACATCGCATGCAGTTTTTATTACAGTATTTTTCTTTAAAAAAAACACTTTATTTTCTGCATGGTACACAAGCAAAGGCTTCAGTATTCTATCTCAACTTGCATTCCCAAAAGCAAAAGCTTTAGGCTGTTCAACATTGGTCTGTGTCTTGGGAGTGACTTTTCTTGGGTGATATAGTTCCTGCTTGGCATTTACTTCCAAAACATGACTTTTCTCATCATATTTGAATATATGTTAGGGAACAAAAAGTTTCAGCCTTTATTTTGTGATTGAACTCTGTAACTTATTTTTTGGCATCATCTTTGTTGGAACTGGCAACCTCCTATACCTCTCCACACTGTGGAAACCATTTTTCAACAATTTTTCAAACCATCAATGACTGACTTAACTGTTGATTGCTACTGTATCAGCACCCGTTCCTGAGGTGGTTTTCAAAAGATCATATAGTTGCCTTGGATTTTCATGTATATTGACCCTAGAAACACTATCGCCAGCTTATTATTTTTCATGTATCCAGATTAAGAACAATTTCTCAACCTCTTCAAAATGTCTGAGACTGTCTCATTAAAAATTTCATTCCCAGCATAACATCCATCTACTCCAATGATTATTGCAGGATGATGTGTAAAAAAATGGCGTCCCATAGGATTTTTGTGCTGAAATTAATTTTTTTCAAGATTTGGTATGATGATGGACTACAGTAACAGGAAATCTTAAGGTTCAAATTGTCCGGGACTCATAAAACCCCTTTTTGGGCCCTTTTCAAAATGACCACCACCGAACCAACTCCGGGCCATATGTCAGGAACATATTAGCTGAATATGATGATCTTTGTGTCTAGACAGGGGTTTTTGAGAGTGCTGTGCCAAAGTTTGAGTGTCTCAGATTGATTAGTGGGAAGTGTTAATTAAAGTCTTAAATAACCTCCTCAATTATGCAAGGTTGATGCTACTTCATATTCCCCAAATGAATGCATTGGAGAAAGACAACCCAGCAACATGGAAAGTCCTCAGGTCTGGAAAATTTGTCGTGAACACATCTGAAATTCCATTCACAAGTTTGTTTACTGACCAAGCATGGAGGTATTGTTGGGTTCACTCAAGATGGAGATGCCCTGGATAGGCTGCTTCACAACACATCTCACCTAGTTCACCTCACATCACCTAGCTTGAATTGGTAACCAGTTCTTACTAAGCTTCCCTCACCACTCCCAGAATTCAACCAGATCAGAGTATCATTATTAACTTTAAGGAAATATCTCCCCACATTCTAGCCATAATGCTCTAAAACTCGGAGACTCTTTGGAACTCAACTGTGATGGGAATCCCTATGTGATTGAAACACCCTTGAAGAGCATTGTTTCCTCTGCACTTATTCCTCTTAAAGCCAAACAGGTCATCCTCAGGTATGCATACTTAGGTCAAAAGTAGTATGACTTTGTTGAAGATCATCTAAAAACTTCCAAAATATCCATCTCAGACAGGATGAAAAATTGAAACTGAAGACATCCTCCAACTAGATGGACAAGACCCAAATGCTGGCATGGTTTCTAGTCATTCCGCAGTCTCAGCCAGAGTTGGTTCCCAAAATAGAAGCCACAGTTGATTAATACGATATGGCTGTGGTGCCATGGTCAATGTTTGCTCCCTGCTCCTCTGCACTGACAAAACGAGCCTCATGCACATCATTGAAGGAACAGCTAATGCTTTACCTTCAACAGGTTTGACCACTAAACTGCAAGTTCAACTGATCGTGTACTGATATTTGATGCAATGGCAATGTTCCAGTGTATGAAACAGACACCCGCTATGACAAAGATATGTAATCTGAAGGAGGCTTTCGTCATACAAACCAGCAGAATGTCAGAGGCAAAGACAAGGGGAAAAAGAGCAACTTCTGCTGCTAGTTATGAGGTACATGATGAAATGAGCATTAGAACCATGCCACTCAAGGACCTTCTATCATCATCTAAAACAAAGAAGGGGCTTTGTGAACTTCTAACTAAAGCTTTGTTGGACCACTTCAAAGGATGCATGAAGCAAGTAGTGGTTGTTCACAAGACTTTAGTGAATATCAGTTTGCCTCTCATCCATTAAAGAAGGTTTCAAAATTCATGGGCATGAGGAGGCTGACACCTTAATTCCTGTACATGTCCTTTCATGTGCCTTAAGAGCCTACGTGACAACAAATTCAAAGAAGCCCATGTGCGATACCCTGATAGGGATGTGTTCCTTCTCTTGATTGATCTTGCCTTGAATGATCGCTTTGGCACTACTTGGCTCAAGTTTTGCACAGGTGTAGTGTAAAGTACAGAGAATTAGATGTATGCAAGGTCATGTGTTCAGGTCATTGGTCAGTGGAAGGCCCAGGGTCATATAGGCCTGCACAAATCTCAAGAGCTGATTGGGGTGGAAAGTTTGTTGGAATTTTAAAGAAAAGCTGGGCTGATTCTTATCTTTCCCTTGAAGATGATCCCATCGTTGGTTGTATCCACAGCCTTGGTGAAAGGGCTTTGTCATCATCCGAGTTGGTGGTTAGACAACTCCCACAAGAAGTTAGAGAGTTGGAAACATTTGTCTGCTGAGTGTATTCACCAAAAGGTTCAACAACAACTGCCTGCTCTTCGATGGGAGCTCTTCAGTTCAATGAATCCTGGAGCTGAGATGCTCCCTCCCACTCACACTATTCTGATGCCCCATGTTGTCCAAACCAACTTCATATGCATGAGAGATAAATCTTATGTTTCTCCAAATCCACATCTTTCCCCTTTAGAAGAGAACAGATAGTTGCTTCATGACGAAGTTTACACGTCATTCAAATGTCCATCTCCCCCTGCTCCTCCTCGTGCAGTTCTGGAGCTTGTAAAATGTGGATGCCAAACATCATGCGGAGAAAATTGCTCCTGCACCAAGAACATATTATCCTGCACTCCTTGCAAATTTTAATTTCTGGTTGTGAAAACTTCTCTGACAGTCAAATGAAAAATGATGAAGATGAGGATGACAATGAGTTTTAGACCTGTAAATTTATAGTTTTCATTTCATATGTACATTGAGCAAGCCAACAGTGATCTTGCTTTTTAGCACAGATGTACATGTATATTCTGAATTTTTCTCATACGTCATATTGATATGGAGCTTATATAAGATTTAGTGTTCAAGATTAGATATAAAATTAAGTGATAAAGCACTTGTTCATATAATTCAGTGGCTTTGAATAAGTTTTTTACTTATGTGGATGAGGTTGCTTTTTGGCTTATTAAGTTGGTATTGTAGCCTTGACCTTGACAAAGTGACCAACTGTTTTGCCTTAGATTGGTTTAAAAACCATCATTTTTTGGAGTCAGTCCCCTTTAAAATCCCAATGTAGCTGCCAGTTAGTTCTGATATACTTATGACCCCTATCAGGTTAGGCGGCGGCCATTTTGAAAAGGGCACAAAAGAGTGGTTATGTGGCCCGGAAAATCAGGACCCTAAAGTTTTCTGATATTTTGATCCCTAGTGGTATTAATCTGAAAAAATATATATTTCAGCAAAAAATCCTACAGAATTACACATCATCTTGCACTATTATTGTAGCGGAAATTGCTTGTTTAGTCACCCCGTACCCACCAGATCATCCACTTGGACACCACATATTTTTCGGATATTTCCTCTTGAATCTATAGTTTATCTCTCTCTTTACCTTGCTGACACCTCTAGCTTTCTTAGGTGTCATGCTGTCCTATGTACAGTACAGTTGTTTACCACTTGAATAAGAAAAAACACAAACTGGCAAAGTTTACCAGAGATGTGTATGGAGCATGACCCATACATAGACTGAACCCTTCCCTATAGTTCAGCTGGGAACCAAACTCACTTGCAGTGCCCAAACCCATATGCGTTTTATACCATTTAATCAAATTTTGTTCTTAAAATACATTGTAGGGTTTCCTCCTACTTTCATTTCTTCTCTTCTGCTAAAACTCAGAACGAATCACTGTCATCACCCGATAGAAAGCAGCGTAATGACAGCAAAACTCTGCGAAATAAAAGATACAATACAAATGTCGCCGAAGACTGGACTTCGTTCGATCGTGCATGTTTTATACAAAAGTGCCACGGGAACTTGAGCAAACAAGATTCATGGGTTTTGGTCTCATCAGGTATTCATGAGATTGAAGTTAGACGCGAGTATTTCTTTTATTGCAGTTATTCAGACACACAACTTTTACCTCTCGGCCTTTTGCGCTTTGCCTCGTCCTCTGCTGAATGAGACCGTGATTGTTTTCGTTCGTGTGGGTTGAATAATGTTGCATTATTGTTGTTATAAATAAATGAAGGTAGTAATTGTAGCAGCGTACCTGTTATAAGAAGATTGTCGAAAATATTAAAGAAATTTTGTATTGTATTTGGTTATACAAAGGTACATTGCGTTACTTTACATTTCCTTGTTGAAGAATTTTAATGATCGCAGAGTGCAGCAACCCATGAGTATCGGTATTAGGAACCGACAGAAGCAAATATATATATATGGTATGCATTGCATTTAATATTATTATTATTATTATTATTATTATTATTATTATTATTTTAAAAAGATCATTGAGTCACATTAAACTTGCCAAATCTGTCCAGAGATTTTTTTTTATTTAGAATCTTTAGTGTTAACGGTTACGTCTTTTGCATTATGCAATTTGGGGAGTGCCTCCTACTGGATTCATCACTAGGAAAACGTTTTTAGTGATAAGCATATTGATAGTTTCACTCTTTCATCTCTATTTTGCTTATGTAGTGTACTTTTCTTTCATATTGTTCAAGCGTTATGCGTTGAAATTCATTGAGAGTCATGATAGCAGTTATATTACGGCTCGTTCCTTTCCTTTTCTTCCCAAAAAGATTTCCCGTTATGTGGAAATCTGAAAAAATGGTGGCGTTTGAGTAAAGACAAACATAGTTTCATATATAAGAATATTAATATAATATACTATATAAATATATATATATCTATATATATATACTATTAAATATTATTATATATAATTAATAATATTATATATTATATATATATATATATAGTTATAATATATATATATAATATATATATATACACATACACACACACACACCACACACAGCATATAATATATATAATATATCATACATATATATATATATTTATATTATATAATTATATATTAATTATATATTTATATATATATATTAACACCTAGCACACACACCACACCAACACTATATATATGAGATATATATACAATATAAATATTATGATAACGTATATACATGAATATATATTATATATATATATATTATATACATACACACACACACACACACACACACACACACACATATATATATATATATATTATATTTAATATTATATATTTATATATATATATATATATATATGAAACTATATTTGTCTTTACTCAAACGCCACTATAATCCCATTATTATGTAGGCTCCCACGACCGTAAACCAGCACTGGAAGAATTATTTGATGGCCCAGAGAACATGCACTGAGAATCCCACTTCCAAACGTTGCAACAGAAGCCTTAAGAATAAACCAGCAACTGCCTGCATTAAACAAACAATGGTCACGGATATGGAGCAAATCAGCCAGAAAGACTGGAATCACATCCTCGCTCACGCCCTTTGTTCTACGTCATGGCATATAGCGTGTCGTACGCCTTATGAGCACTAAAAATGCCATTGCTGCTACACAGACTACGAGTGGGAACACGAGAAAAAGAGAAATTCATAATTCCAGTGGATCTTTTCTGTGCCATCAAATAATTCTTTCAGTGCTGGTTTACGGTCGTGGGAGCCTACATAATAATGGGATAATGCCGCTTGGTTTCGGCGAGATTGGATTCGTCGAGGGGTTTTTGGTGCGACCTGCGAATTCATTGCTGAGTGTATGGCATGTCCCTTGGTATATTCAGATTTATATATTGCATTGTCGACTCCTACATCTCTCCACAGGGTCGGGGTTCGGAGGGGGCGAGTAGGTGCTATTCCCATTTAATAGGATGCTGAACGGATTTGGGCAGCAGTAGACGTGTAAGGAGACACTTTTTTTTTCTACGATTTGCAGGTGTGGCACCATTGGCAATTATCCTTTTCATGGCCTTGACCTCATCCTTAAACTGGCTATGATATGCCTCTCTGTAATGTATGATGTTTCCTGGTGAGGTAGACCCCGTTGCTCTGTCGCTAGCATACCTGTCTTATTGTTTTCGTATACAACTTCCAGTTAGAATGCTGTCTTGACCGTTGTTAGCAAGGAGCTGCCTAATATCTTCAAGCTCCACGTGAAAAGCTTTCCATGCGGAGCAGTGCGTTATTTATCATCTTATGCATGTACGCGGCTATTACAGACCATATGCAAGTGTCGTAGATGACCTCTTGATTGCTATCGAGCTGATGAGGACGCCTCCCACCTACTGTAAGCCTCGAAGAGGAACTTTTGTGTAAACAGCACTACCGAATATATTGTCGAAGGCTTGACTTCCTTGGATGTGAACGGGGTGCAGAAAGAAAATAGGTACAATACAACTGTTTACCCAAAGGCGACGAATGTGACACGGTGCCTCGACATCCTTGGGCAGAACCCAGACACTTGCAAATGCTCTGTAGTATCTGCGTAAGTAGGACATGCAGTTACGCACTGTTCCGCACTAGAAAACTACTCATGTGGCGTTTGAATGTGGTAGACAGGTCCTTACTAACAACTGGTATGACGTCAATCTAATTTAAAGTTTCATATGGAAACATTAGGGCATGTATGCCAGCACCCCAGCGACCACCTCTACCTCACCAAAAAACTTCATATTATAGAGTGGCATATCATAACCAGTTTAAGGAAGAGGCAAGACCTTGGGAATGATAATTGCCAATGGTGTCATCCCTACATATAACTAGAGTGTACTTTTACAAGTCTACTGCTGACCAAAACTTGTCAACACCCTCGTAATGCGGGAGAGCACCACTCTCTGCGGAGAAATGTGGGAGTCAACCAACGTAGTATATACCTTTGAATGTACCCAAGGGACGGGTGAAGTCCTCAGCAGTTGCTACATAGCTCTCACCACTAACACTATGATTGTAATCTCACTGCAACCAAGAGGTAATATTCCAATAATATGTGGACTTCCACGACTGTAAACCAGCACTGTAAGAATTATTAGAAGGTACAGAGATCTTGCACAAGTAACAGAAGCCGTAAGAATAAACCGACAACGGCCTGCATTAAACAAATATACAAAGGAAATCTTGACTTAATCCTCCCTTTTTCAAGGAAACCACAAAACATCCGTGAGAATCTGAAGAGAGAAACGAGCAACAGAACGCGCCCGAATACAACAGAACATACTGACAATATAGAAAATCAAAACTACTGGCGAGGGATGGGAATCAAGCCCTCGCTCACTCCCTTTGTTGCATGCCAGGAGACGGGGCGTGTCCAGTGGAGCACTAGAAATGTATAGACTATGAGTGGTCAATAGAAACTTGCCGACAAACAAATTCCTCATTTCAGTGATGTCAAATTTTATACTTAAGGATTAACTGTCAAGTCTGCATGTTGTAATGTAAACTGTTCATGTCAATTTGTAATTTAGCTCTGAAGACGCCACTGACAGAAGAAGAAGCGGTCTGCCGGCTATAAGTAGTAAATGAAAGTGATCACGAATAATCTCTATTTTTCTGAGACGCTTACCTGAGGAGAAAAATATAGGTTGATTCAAAGTCTAAATAAAATAGTATTCCTTGCAAATGATGCCATTGACTTCACTTCAATAGAAATAATATATGTGTGTGTGTGTGTCTGTGCGTACACACGCACACACACACACATACACAATTCTATTGAAGTCAATGGCATTTGCAGAGAATACCATTTTATTTAGACTTAGAATCAACCTATGCTCTTTTTCTCGTCGGGTAAGCGTTTCAGAAATATAGAAAGATTATTAATGTTCACTTTCATTTATATATATATATATATATATATATATATATATATATATATATAGATATATATATATATATATATATATTATATATATATATATATATATATATATATTATGTATACAACACACGCACACACACACACACATATATATAATATATATATATATATATATATATATATATATATATATATATATATATATATATATATAGTGACGAAGTGCCAAGTATCTGGTTCCTACACTTGTCAATCATTAAATGAGTACCTCACAACAGCCAGAGACCTGAACCTTCATCACAAGTAAAATACGACTGAATACTCTGAAGGCAACAGTGATCCCTTAAACAACTTACCAGTATTGTAGAAAATCAGATTAAGTTCATCAAAACAGGTGTAAGGTAATCTTATATGTAATTAAATTAATTAAAGGGCATCACTCCATCAACAACTTTAAAAGTCTAAGTATTTCCCTGATTTCAGAAGTAAGTACTTCCCTGGTTTTAACTCACTTCAAGTAAATTGAAGGAAAACAGCTCAATTACCACTCTATGTTTCTACCTAAGCATAATCATATAATTATATATACTGGTGAAAAAGAAAACACTTATAAAAACGTTAAATACAAAAATTTATTATCAAACTCAAAATTTATAAGTGAAATTCACAATCTCAGGGAAATTAACTGTCACTTGAAAACAAAGCAAAGTTTAATTAATTCTTGAATTAGTTAAGCAAAATTAAATCAAAATTAATTTATCACAAAATTGAAGAAAATGTATACATTTAATCAAAATTCACAAGTGTTAGGTAATAACTAAAATTTGGAAATTAATTCACAAGTGCTAAACAACACTAAAACTTGAAAAGAATTCTAAGTAAATGCAAATTAATTCACAAGTGTTAAATTCAGTTAAATGTGCAACAATTAATTAATGAAAACAACTAAGTCAATTAAATTGTGAATGCAAATGAAAACACAGAAAAACGTGGAAAATAAAAAAAAGATTGTAAAAGCACTAATCACACAAAACATAAAATAAAAATACACACTTCAATAAGAAAATGGATAAATTCACAAAAATCACTTCAATAAGGAAAATGGATAAATGCACAAAAATCACTTCAAATGAAACAAAACACAAAACACAAACATTTGCAATGTATAAAAACTTAAACTTGTTTCATGAAACACTGTAACTATTAGTTGCAACTAATAGATTTATAGTAACACTTTACCTTGGTACCAATTTTCTTTCTACTGCAGCTTGTTAAAAAAATGTCACCACACAATTCACAATATTTCAAAAAATAAAAATAAAAGGCGCTGTTACACACTAGTACAATGTTTGTTCAGATTCCACAAAAAGCACTAAATAATACTAAATAACTAAGAAATATCAAAACTGAAATCTACAAGTTACGAGTGACCAATTTACGTTACATTAATATCAAGTATAGAGAGAGAGAGAGAGAGAGAGAGAGAGAGAGAGAGAGAGAGAGAATGTCTGAATGCCAGGGATTCAATGTCTGTAATGAATCTCTCTTACGGAAACTAAACAGTGAATTTCACACAAAACGTTTTGGGCATGCGAAAGATGATTCAATCTTTCTAGAAGCTTCTAATATGACGTAACTTTACAGAAAAATCATGAAATCTACACGTGGTTATCGACAAAGAAGTACGCGTATGAAACAGAAGTCCCTTATCAGACGTGATAACAGGATTCCTAAACACAACGGAGATTTCGAGATCTCTTAATCTGAGGTGATGGCAAGTTGTGGAAACAATACGGAGACTTCGAGGTCTCTTAATCTCGAGGCGATGACATATTAAGAAAACAATTTCTATCTTGGAACGGACAAAGTTAATCTTTCTCTCTTTTCATTCTACATTATATACTCTTTTAAATTATGTTATGCAAAATTTGAACATACATTTTCAGACATCCTATAACTCTAAGCTAAATAAGGAATCTGAAAATGTTGCAAAACTCTTGTATATAACATTTCATACAGTCAAATAGAAGATATATGCGATATTAAAGTAGCAGCAGCCTATAATATATATATATATATATATATATATATATATATATATATATATATATATATATATATATATATATTTTAAATAATGTCTGTGTTTGTGTAAAATTACGTTCCTACATATTTGAACGGTCTCCTTACAGCATCATCGACGTTCTAAATTTTTCAGTAACCTAAGCATAGATTTAATTCATACTAGGTAATAGTAATCATCGATAGCTTCACCACCTTTGACAAACATTCGTGAACATCCCTGAATATTGCTTTTATCTGAATCGCTTGAAATCACTTTTGTTGAGGATACCAGGAAACAAAGTTTCTTCAGCACAATCGATTTTTCTGGTCGTTTCTTTAGATCTGAGGGCGGACGGACGAACAGACAAATCCGGCACAACAGTTTTCTTTTACAGAAAACTAAAAGAGTGATTAACTGTCCCTTCAAAATAAGATAACTGTCAGTTTCTTAAGTATTGGGGAGTTAGTGAAGGTTGTACCGAAATTCGATATGTTCTCGAAAGAGGATGATAGATCCTAAAAGCAAGGTGAGCAAACAAAGTCCCGAGATGCTTCAAAACCCGAGTGAACTTTATCTCCTCTGAAATTATGGGACTTAAGGGGCCCTTAGATATACGGGAACATAGGATTTATAACCCCGAAGAATTCCAGGAATTCGTTCTTTGTGTGTGGGAAGCTTCCAGTTTTGGAATAGATTTGCGAATTTCATTGCAAAACCCTCGCCTAAGCCAAAAGAATCCTTGCTCTGAGCTGAACTAAATCCTAAGTAACGATAGCAAGTAACCTTTTGTTTTTTTTTTCTTTTTCTTTATGTAAATTACAGTAGGAAAATATATTTTAAAACAAAGTCTTATCAATACTATAGACAAGGAAAGAGAGTGATTAACTGTAAATGAACTGACTTTACAAATGCTTTTCATACAATATTAAAATTCTTGCGGTTAATTTTTTAATCTGAGATATGTGCATTTTTTCACTGCAAACTGAAAAATGAAAATTGACAATCTGCATGTGTGAATGCGGGGAAAATTTTAACATAAGCATCATATCAAGCTATAATTTTCCTCAGAGTAAAAGAAGTTATTTTGTTTTTATCTTGGAAATTAAAAATCGGTTTTGATATATTATAAACATAGACTGGTAATTTTGTACAAATTTCTGTTGGAAGATCATTGGCAGAGTTCAATTCTGACATGATTTTTATGAAAATTAAACTGAAATGCGTAATCTCATTTTTTATTGATTTTGTTGATTTTCTTGACAGGCTTGTATTCTAGGAATCAAGAATGTTACTTTTTATTGTGGACAAAATATTAGAAAATTACCTGACAAGTCTCCCTTCATCCAACGCCAAGTTTGTTTTCTCTGTGCAGTAGTGTTAAACCAGTATATAAAATACAGATGTCTTAAGTCCTCATAGAAGAGAGAAGAGAGAGAGAGAGAGAGAGAGAGAGAGAGAGAGAGAGAGAGAGAGAGAGAGAGGAGAGATGAGGAGAGAAGGGAGGAAAGAGAGAGAAGAAGGGAGGAGATGAGAGAGAGAGAGAGAGTAGCAGGAGGAACCGCGCAGTCACATTTCTGACAAATTGGAGTAGGGGAACGAACATTTCCCTATCAAGTTCCAATAGCACTTGCTTCTCAAAGATATTTTTTGTTGTCCTTAATTTTCGTTTATAAGTTCTGGGAGAATGAGAGAAATATCTTCAAATGGGTCCCGTAATGATATTTGCCTCACAAAGATGTGGTTATCCTCGTTAAGAATAGTATATTTTTTTCTCTGAATTGGGGCGGGTGGAACCAAAAACTGACCATTTTCCTGATGAGAGGATGACATTCTTTTCTAAGGACACATAAATTCCACCTTTTAAGAGGCAAGCCTGTCGTAGACTTCGGAATGAAATCAGCGACTTTTCTTACTTTCGCTCTTTTGTCTACAAAATTGAGCCTCATAAGAGCGAAAACTTGCTAGGCCCATTGGCGGTTGGATCGAAAAATGAAAGGGTCGGCAAAAAAAGACGCTATTTTCGGTTTTAAAAGATTATATAAAAACAATCAAGGTCAGATTGAATGACTGTCGAGGTGTCATGGTCAAGAGCTACAACGTGAAAGCCTTAAGGCTAAGCTGAAAGTTTTCTAACATCAATCTTTACGGTGATCAGTGTGTTATTGACTGGTGCTTATGTTTGAAATTCCAATAAGATATTTTCATGTAATGCGGCATAAAGACGACGACAAATGAACTTTGGAAGTCTATTTGGGATGAGCATTGTACTCTTTGGCACCCACTGTTAGGCCCCCGTCCACGCGGTCGAGATTTGGTCGACGAACTTTGTCCGATGTGACGTCAGAAGCGGAGAAACAGCGAGAAAAGTCAGAACTTTGCCGCGGTTTCTCCGCTTCTGACGTCACATCGAACAAAGTTCGTCGAGCAAAGCTCGGCCGTGTGGACGGGGCCTTAGTGTCCGGTATCAATTTTGCTCCTGGTTTAAAACCTTGGCACTCTACCTTTTGCTTGCGATGTTGGCTTTCAGGGCTTACTAAGATCCACACAACTATGTCCCGTTAATTTACTCATATTTTTATTTTATTTTTAATATTTTAGATTTATTTTTTTTACAAATCTACAGCTTAAACCCATAACCCAGCGCTCAACCCTCCTCTTTTATCCGGGTCTGGACCTTCTAAGTACTCTGTCCTTTGATAGGTATTTGTATGGGGAAATTTTTTTTTTCTTGTCTGACAAAAAGATTTGACTCAGAGCACCTCTGCTTCCTTTGTCAGAAACTCACAGATTTGAAGCGTAATTTCTGTGCATGTAATAACAAGAGACTTTTGATTAGATTTGTTATTCCCCGAAGGAGCGCTGCCACCACGCACTTGTCCTTCTTAATTAAACTATTAATGTGTGTTATTTCAGATAATGAATGGAATTAGTTCCCTTCATTAGGACGGACGTAATAACTTTGGACATAATAAGCAGGTGCTGTCATAAACCAATTATAGTTGCCGACATTCATTGGTTCCTGTTTGCAATTATCAGCAAACTCAAGTATCAGGGATCGTTAGAACCGAAAGAGTAATGGCACATAAATGTATAGTATTTAAATTTATATTTTGTTTGCATTTTATTGAATAACAATTAGTGACTTATCAATCAAAATTCAGTATAGCTACTGTGATTAAAGACTATTTTTCATAATATTTCGTTTCGTAACTGCTATTTCACCTACTGCAGCCAAGTTCAGGAATTGATTTGTTTTGTCTCTTATCATAAAAGAATTTTTATTTGCTCCTAAATCAACTTAATCTTCAGTCTTCGCTAAACACTGCTTATTCAGATGAGCTACTATATTTGACTAATTCCCTCTATTTTGCCAGTTTGAAATAATTTTGTTTTATAAGCCGTTGTGTAAAAGTCGTGTTACTTATGTTTTTGTGCAATTAGTAGCACTTTATCTTTTAATATGTTATTTTCTTTTATGTGGACGTTTCTTTTAGTAATATCTGTATTATAGTTCCGTAACTTACAAGGCAAAGGTAGTTACACATTTCTCATGCGGAACACACTATTCATATATCTATATGTATGTCATCAATATAAACACTTGGGCATATAAGTAGATACAAATTATATATATATATTATATATATATATATATATATATATATATATATATATATATATATACACACATACATATGTACATACACGATTGTGTATGCGTATGTAATGTATGTAGATAATATATATATATATATTTATATATATATATATATATAATATATATATATATATATATATATATATAAATATATATATATATATATATATATATATATAATTTACGCATGTAGTGATTTAAGTTTATTCATGAAATTCTTTAGTAATTTTTTATGTCTCTCCATAATTCATGTACTATTCCTTTCCTCTTAATCTTTACTGAACTGATATTTGCAAAAAACCATTGAATGGATATGAATGCTTGGAAAACAAATAGAGCTTCCTTATCATCATTGAACTACTGGAAGGTATTTACTCGAATGTAAATGATTCCTGTTTTGTAGGTTCTTATGTACCAAAAACAAAGATAAAGACAAATTTGTATTTCACCTATCACTCCCTTCCTTTTTTTTCTGTAAAAGAAAACTGTCCGTCTGCACTTTTTCTGTCGGCGCTCAGATCTTAAAAACTACTGAGGGTAGAGGGCTGCAAATCGGAATGTTGATCATCCACGCTCCAATTATTTAACATACCAAATTGCAGCCCTCTAGGTTCAGTAGTTTTTATTTTATTTAAGGTTGAAGTTAGCCATAATCGTACGTATTGCACTGCAACACAGTCCACCACCGGTCCGTGACAGAAAGTTTCATACAGCATTATACGCTGTACAGAAAAGTCGATTGGCATTTTTTATTTGTTTTCTTTCGTCTGTAGTTGTGTTGATATAAATGAGTTGCAGTAATTCCCTCGCTGGCAGGACGGCAATGATAGCACAGGAAATTCTAGAGGGATCATTAGGAAGGAGCGTCTCATTAAATATTGTAGGATTTACTTTTTATGTTGCGGATTTCTGTGTGTGCTTTGCCCTGTTTCTTGCTTCGTGGGTAATTTGGTCTGTTTATGGTTATGTGCCTGTCTGCCTCTCGATTATTTTGACTTAAAAATTCTGTTAATTATTTTATTTTTTATGTATTGCACTGATCTCTCTCTCTCTCTCTCTCTCTCTCTCTCTCTCTCTCTCTCTCTCTCTCTCTCTAATTTTATCAGTCCATGTCACGGTTTTGTCTTCATAATCTTAGTTGAACGTTACACCCCCCAAAAGTTTTTATTTTTAGCATAAAATTTATCATGAAGCTCAAGTAGTTCACATTGCTTACTGTTACTATGTCTAAAAATGTTTATTGTTAATATGAACCAAAATCAACTCAAAACTCATTTTCATATCATGTAATTCCTGGAAGTTAATTCCGGCACACGAACAATATTCTGAACAAGACTACCAAATTGCTAGCTTGATTAAAGTAGCTACCTTTTGTGGTGTCTTATTTGAATCTCGAGAATATTATGTGCATTATACAGACTAGCTGACCTACCCGGCGCTGCCCGGGAAAACTGTAAATGAAAGGCTATGGGTAGGGGGTGGGACGAGGGAGGGGGAAGTGGAGGGAAGAGCGTAGGGAAAGGGAGGGAGACAGGAGAAGGGAAGGGGGAAGGGAAAGGGGTAGGGGGATGGAAGAAAAAGGGAAGAGGGATAGGGTGATGGAACTGGGAGGGGGAGAGGGATGGAAGGATGAGGGAAGATAGAGGGGGAGGGAAGGGGAAATTACTTTTCTGTATTAGACGAGAAGAATTATCTCTGCTGAATATATGCCTGTCCCCCTTTCAACAACAGTCAGACCTTTTATTGATTGTGTGAAATAAACTGCGCAGCAAAGCTTAGGAGAATCTTGCAGGGATCTGTCTTCAGCAAACTGCACGAATTCGTAATGGATTCAGTATACATGAATGTACTGCTAACTCACTGCTGTACTATACTTCAGAAACTCCAGCCTCTCCCTATCAGTCGCCTGTCATTCACAGTTTTCCTGGGCATTGCTGGGTACGTCAGTTAGTATATAGAAGGCTATAAATCATCCTCGATCAAAGCCCTATCCAATAGTTTTTGTTTGGTTTAAATCCGTCAAGCCGTTTAACAGTGATTGAATAACAGACTGACAGACGGATATAACACGTATTATAGTATTATTGTTATTTTTCTTACCCTTTTTATTCTCCCTAACACCCCCTCTGCTCTCCCTCTCACTCTCTCTGTCACACCCTGCCCAACTCCGACCCCCTTTGGTGCCATTGATATCTTACCCCCAGTATTCGATAGTAAGTCATATTTAGTACCTGTACCGAAAATCGAAAGTTATATTGTTTACTGTGTAAACCGAAAATTACGAATGATAAATTTGTAACGTTATGAAGTCTACGGGCTGAACTAGGCCCGTTTCGGGGAAGGCGCCCCGCCCCCTCCGGCGCCTTTTGTGCATTATGTTGCTTGAAACCCCATTATAACACTCTTAGGGGTCCCCACTATAACCCTGCCAAGTTTCATGCCCTTCGGACCAGCCGTTTGGCCGTGATTGAATGACAGACCGACGGACGGACAGACATAACGTCTATTATAGTAAGATGGTGCCAACATATTATTACAATTTTAATTTTGTGTTCATCCTTTGATTTACTGCGCGCTGCATTAGAGCACCTGACAAAAAAAAAATCTGTTTTCTCTTTCACCTGTTGTGTTTTCCTGGAAGCTTTTACCTCGCTTCTGATTTGGCGATGCTTGTGAACTGTAACCTCTGTGTTGGTGGTGGTCGGCATGAGCTTCCACTAACTCGATTAACTTCAAATGGTATCAGCTGCGGATATTTACCGTCAGAAAAAATCGAAGCGAACGAATGGAAAAAAGATAAGCTAGCTGTAATTAGCAATCGCAGTATAATACACAAAAAGATCCGGAAGATCGGTTTTATTTTTTCTTTCTTTTGTCTGGTCTGATTTCAGAGGTTTCTTTTGTCCAATAAAGTGGAAATGAATCTCCTTCACTCATCTCTATCCATTTGGCTCCTGCGACCATGAATACATTGGTAGTTTCAATCTTCTCTTTACACTTTATATGTAAGAAATTTTTTCTATCATTACTTGAAAACAATTCGAATGAGAATTGTCACCCACGGTTTCACGTTGATGCTAAATGAAACGCACCCTTCAGTTGGAAAATCCTTAGAAGTTTCTCGCTGATGCTAGCGACTCTCTCTCGCTCTCTCTCTCTCTCTCTCTCTCTCGTTTTGTCGAGTAAGCCACGTGTTCCATTATTTCCTCTAAAAACGTTGAATCCCTATATTTTAGCAATATACTGATCAGTGAAAGTTATATATATCACTATTTCCAAGAATATAAATATCTATTTATGACTAACGCTAATAAGTGGAAGGTATTCATTATCTTGGATTATGATTTTACGCACACGCTTACATATGCTAAATTTTTTCAATGTAACGAAATCCGGAAATGGTGTTTTCAGCATAATGAAAGCTAACAATTTTTTTTTCAACGTAATGTAAATTGAAATATTTTTTAATGACGGAAATGGATAACGGATTTGTTTTTCCGTGTTCTAAAAACTGAAAGTAAGTATTTATTTTAGTTCACAAAGCATGAAATCGGATATTATTTAGCATAATGATACGCATAACGTTGTAATGAAATCCTTTATCGTTCACATATTTTATAGGTTTACTTAATATATTTTTCTTTGATAATTATATATATATATATATATATATATATATATATATATGTTAATTATATATATATATATATATAATATATTATACTAATATATATATATATATATATATATATATATATATATATATATATATATGCGATGATTTCGTTAGATTAAGGTGTCTCAAGATCGCAGGACTTTTCTGTGAATGATTTTGTGCTGTAATTTCATGTGACCTCACCGATCAAGCTCTTGGTTACTGATATAGGATGTATAAGCATTTTTAGAGCCTGACTTTGTCTCTGAGGATAAAGAGCTCTTCCGTTTTTCTTTCGAATACTCAGTAACGGATCCATTGATGTTATGAAAGTATCATCATTTCCCTCCCTGTCTGTCTGTCTGGTTTCCCGGTTCTCACTAGATATTTCCGGGAGGCAAGGCAGTTCTTCTGTTGTGAATGATTAATCAATGGAGTTAGATAAAGCACTAAAAATTGTTTCTTATCGCGAAGACAACTTACTATTAGTACAAGAATTTAAGTAACGTGCTTTTAACTTCCGCAAAGAGTTTTCTCAATTTAAGTTTTCTCAATTTAAGTAAGTAAAAAGTTTTAAAAAACACCATCTTTTCGTGTCTATTTAAAGATTTTTTCCAGTAACCAAATGTAAATAATAGTTATCTTTTTTCATTAAAATCTGTACAAAAGTGTGTAATTGTCAGGTTGCCACTAATTAACATGTTCGATTCTCAGGCATTCCACTGAGGGGTTAGAGATGTGTATCTCTGGTAATAGAAGTCCACTCTCGACGTGGTTCGGAAGTCACGTAAAGTCTTTGGTCCCGTTGCTGAATAACCACTGAATAACCATGCGACGTAAAAACAAACTAATTAACATAAATACGTGATAAATGTACGTAACAAGAGAAAAGTAAAGATGGTATATAGGTTTTTGATTTACGAAATTTTGGTTGTCAAGCCAAGTACTGGGCACTCTCTGCAGTTCAGCGCTAAAGACAGTGAAAATAACACTGAAGTAGTTGGACAGCAAGGTAAAGAGATCCAGAACCAAAAGTAAATGAGGCACAAAAGGATCTAAAGGTGGAATTGAGAGATGTAAAAAAAAGATGTAAAGAAAGGAAGCGGGAATGGAAGGAAGTGAGGTAAAATGCTAAAAAGTGTTTACAGCTCGGGGCTGGAGGTCTTTGGAATGTGACCAAGGAAGTTGTTTGGTAAAAGAAGTAACCACCAAACATTAGGATGCATAAAGAATCTTGTACAAACAAAGGGGTTTGTAGAACACATTTACCTATTTTCTTTATTTTGTTCCCTTACCAAATGAAAGAACCCGTATAAAGTGTGAGAATTTCATTTTGGTTTTGTGTGAAGATGCCCAAAAACCTGATCTTCTCAACCCATTACGTACGTCTGATTTTTCTCTTTCCTTTTTTTTCCCTCACGGTAAAAACAGGAAAGTTTTAACATTCCACCGCGAGGAGACCGGGAAAGAATGCGTCGGGAGATTAGCCCTGGCACTCATGAATGTGATGAGTTGGAGGTCAATTTTCTTTCGATAGTTCTTTAAGTAATCCAGGTCAAGAAGAGTGCCCGTAGCTGCGAGGAAACTGTGACCATTTTTAGAGGAAGCGGGGATATTGTCAGATAGCATTTTGGATGAGAAAACCTTTTGTTCGTTTTATTTCTTTTATGATTTAAATTTCAGAATGCATTAACGTTTTTATTTTTATTTATCTTATAAACTTTATTAATTTAATATTTGTTTGATTTTTTTTCGTTTTATAAAGAGATGTTTGATTATAACTGACAAAACCACACGGAATATTCGTTTTAGTTAAAGTACCCTCGAACTGATCAAGCTTCTGAAATTTACTATTTTAAGAAACGCATCTTCTCTTGAGATAACTAATGATAGATTCATATCATTATCTGTTTCACTTGAAACTCGGCGGTTTCATGATTATTACATCCAAGTGCAGAAATTCTGCTAAGTGGTCTTCGTGAAGCAAACAGAATTTACCCACTGGAGGACAGAAGTTCTAACTGTTATTCGAAGCCAAAGAACAAGAATTAATTCCTTATCATGCTTAAGTGACTTAATTAGCAGTTTTCCGTATTTGGATCCAGTTCAGTGTTTATTCCTCCCGTAGCGGGTTAGTGCCGTCAATGGACCTCGTGCGGTGCACTGTAGGCATTACTTAAGGTTCTTTGCAGCATGCTTCGGCCCCTAGCTGCAACCACTTTCGTTCCTTCTACTGTACCTCCTTTCATATTCTCTCTCCTCGTCTTACTTTTCACCCTCTACTAACACTTAATTCATAGTGCAACAGCGAAGCTTTCCTCCTGTTACACCTTTCAAATCTATTACTGTCGATATCCATTTCAGCGCTGAATGACCTCATAGGTCCCAGTGCTTGGCCTTTGGCCTAAATCCTATATTAAACTCAACTTATTGTTTATTCTGATTATTTGAATTGTGCATAAGTTTCTTTTTTTTTTTTTTTAATGTTGTTGGCCAGTTTTCATGTCAGCACTTTCCAAAACTGCTCGAAGGAACCGTCCCCTTTGACTAAAATTGGCGATTGAAATTTTGATAACCTTTTGTGGATCATCTGAACTGCTTGGCCAGCTTTCCTTAACCTTGTCTTAGAGTCTTAGAAGGGAACCTTTGATATCCCGCTTTGTGCCTGAGTGTCTCATTCGTTTCAGTCTTCGTCTACAGAACGATAAAAAAAAACTGCGGGGCACATTTGCAAGCGTTTTGTCGTTCTTGGCTTAGAATTGATGACGATGCACAGCTATCAGTGCATTTATACTTTAATGATTTCCCTAATGTGCCTTGACTTTTGAATTGTGAAATAATTTTCCTGTGTCTTGCTCTCTGATTTCCCTTGGTCATTATATTCTGAAACTACACTTTCCATTACATTACCAAAGGCACTTCACTCCACATCTTTTTAAACTAAGTCTACCTTTCTTCATTGGAGACATTTTTATTCTTTAGTGAGAGGTTCTGAAGGTGTCTTGAAGACGAAGATCTTTTGCTTTAATTTAACTGAAGTAATTTTTGCAGGCTTCATTTATTTGTTTACAACATAATTTTCACTGTACTCTGTTGCCTTTTCATCCACATAGGATGCGTAAATTAATTAGGAATAATATATAGTGATAATGATGATTTTATATTACATTAAATGATAAATAGAAATTGATATAGTGAGTGTGTCTAGTTTATGAATATTTTTGTAAAGCCAAATGGAATTGTAGAGAGAGAGAGAGAGAGAGAGAGAGAGAGAGAGAGAGAGAGAGAGAGAGCGGATGCCTCATCTTATGTAAGACAAAAAGTGGGGAGGAAGCCTCATCAGGTATTCATGACATGCAAATTGGATTAAAATATCATAACTATTTTAATACCTCGAGGGATATGGACACCGATTTGTTTTGTAGATTTATACAATGTCTCCTGAGACTGATAGATCTTTTATTTCCGCCTTTTGAGAGCCTCAAAAGTCATTTTCTGTAGATTTATGCAAAACGATTAAGGTGGTTGTCTGTAATTTATGTATAGATAGGCCTATACACGCGTGTATGTTTGTATGTGAGAATGTATACGTTGGTCCTCTCTCTCAGCCTACATGTTAAGAATCTTTTCCCTTTCCATACCGTTCCTGGGTAAGAAGCCATCACTTCCTAGGTTTCTTTGTGATGTCACCAATCTCTCCTCGCCTATTCTCTCTCCATTACAAAATGATCTCGGAACAATTTTGTTTATATGTTTTCTTAACCTAACTTTTGCGTCCAAGTATTTGTCTTCGTTCAAAGTCGCTCATTCTTTCAGGAATCTGTACGTCATATTCGCTACCTTTTTTAATTCGTCCTCATTCAGTAAGGTAGCTCCTCGTTCGGAAATAAGTAATTGTCCAGTGCTATCCTTTTATATTCCAAATTTTACTTCCCGTTACTCGCTCCTATTCCATGATTTCTCCAGACACTAGCTCCGAATATAGATAGAGAAAAATATTTGTTGTTGTCACCTTTCTTTTCCATAAAAATACTTCGTTCTTCCTCTTGTTTTGCATACACATTGGTACGAACTCAGCCGCGCACACGCTCTTACCCTCACCTAATATACATACATGTGTACTGCCATATGTACATACATATATAGTTGTATATATATTATATATATATATATATATATATATACTATATATATATATATACATACATACACTCAGGTTTGATTGTTGTGATTAAATTTATTTTTAGATGCACTGAATCCATTTTTTGACAACATAATATGTCAACGCATTTTGCGAAATTATTTGCTGCAGCAGCCCCGAAGTAATTTCGAGAATGCGTTAGTCAGTCTTTTTAAAGGTTTTCTTCATATTACGGTAAGGGTTATGAAGACCTCTCGGCTTTTAAACTTATCTGAGGTCAGTCTAAAAGCTGTTAAAGAATAAAAATGGCTCTCAACTAATCACCTTAATGACTCGGAGGAGAGTTAATCGGGAGAGGTTGTTTTTCCAAGAGTTTCCTCATAAAGCCAAGAGGAAAATTTTACTCTTCAAGCAAAAAGGGAAAAACTGCAAGTTGTTAGAAGCAAAATTGATGGTTATTCCACAGTTCCTTGCTCTCTCTCTCTCTCTCTCTCTCTCTCTCTCTCTCTCTCTCTCTCTCTGTTTCTTGCTAAGTTTACACTGGAAAGTATCGTATTAATGAATTTCAGAAAGAGCGCTCTGCTTGTTCGTTGCATTTTGCTTAGGATTCTTTTTCATTCATAAATGTTTACAAAATTATTGATGCAGTTATCTTTATTTTCTCGACCTGCGTCCAAGAAAAACAATCTTTTTACGATCGTAATAATAAATTCTCTTCGTTTCTGGCTAATTACCGAAACTCGTGATATTCTTTTTCCTTGTTTATGCGTTGATTACGTCATCTATCTGTTCTTTAGCTTCATTATTTTTAAAGTTAACCATTTGATTATTAATTAGTATGCAAGTTTACCATTAATTCTCTTATTTTATATAATTCCTTCGTCAGTGCTTTAGTAACATTATTTTGATGACATGTATTCATACACTAAGATTTTTGTTTATTTTCCTGTTTGTTGATCATTACTAGATTTGCGTCAGCATCTTAGGAGGTGCTTCCATCTACAAAATTCCTAATTAAAAAGAAACGCCAACGAAGCCACTACAAAAGAAGCCGATGTGAAAATTACTTAGCACGTTTGAAACGAAGCTATATAGACGCAAACGCAGCCCGTAATGAGAAGAGACTAGCCGCCATGTTCCTCGAGCCATTCATCAACCTGATGACCTTCGAGGTCCCCAGGAGGTGTTGCATGAGAGTTCAGTTGGGCCAATTTTAGCCTATGCCGGCAGTCTATGAGTAGCCAATATTGATGGCTAAACTGAAGTCCAGGATCTTTATTAAGATGGTGTTGCGCGACCCTTCACATTTTACTTATATCTTTTAGCATCTTGAGGCAAACCTTGTGCCATGAAGCCTGTCAGACTATGTAACTTGGATAGCAAAATTGACGTCGCTCGTTTTGTTTAAGGCGGAATTCTTTTTCGGTTCGCACGGCAAAATTATCGTTGCACACTACAGTTAAGGCTGTGACTCGCGAGTTGGAGCTTATTGAAGACTAGGGACCATTTTTGTGATGCTGATGCTACCTTCATTTAATTACTCTTGCGTAATCTTGTGGTTCTTTCGTCCATACTTTAGCCAATATCATACCTGTTAACAAACTAGGCAGGAAGTTTGGTCATCAAATGATGAAATGAAAGATATTGAACACTTATTAGACATTTCGTAATTTAGTAATTGGTTAAGATGCTTTCCAAATTTATCTGCTGGCAACTATAATATTTAGTGGTGACATCCTTTACAGAAACAGAATCAGGGGTAAAAATAGTATATATATTTTCACAGATGGAGGGTGGTATTTGAACAGACACCAACTTTGTGTACAGTCAGTAGAACGCCCAGGTTTACCAATGCGTGATGAATGAAATCGCCAATCGGCTCTTTCTTGGTCTGTAGTAGCCTCCTCTTCCACAAAATTTTTTCGACTTCATCAGTTAGTCTTTTAAAATATCTCTTGGACAGTCAGTGAGATATGAAAAATCTCTCAAGTAATATAGTATCTATGAATTCGGTCATAATTTTTTGGCGCATTCAGTAGAGTGTATGCCTCCACAATGTCTGAAGTTTCTTTTGCCTGGATATGAAACTATATTTGACATGGTAATATGGACGGATCTTTGCAACGAAGCTGTCTTTCCTACAAGGTTTTACATAAATCCAATCAGGTTTTCAAGCACTGATTGGCAGATAGTCAGACAGTCAGTTCAACGAAAAGGAAACATTACGCCGAATTCTCCTCGGCGCAATCGAGTTTTCTTTACAGCATATAATGCTGCATGAGCCGCGATCCAAATGCACGATCATAGGTAACTTTAATCTTAATTAAAATAAAAGTCACTAAGCTAGAGGGCTACAATTTGGTATGTTTGATGATTGGAGGGTGGATATTCAACAAACTGATTTGCAGCCCTCTAGCCTCAGTAGTTTTTTTAAGATCTGTAGGCGGACAGAAAAAGTGCGGACGGACAGACAAAGCCATCTCAATAGTTTTCTTTTACAGAAAACTTAAAAGCACTAGAAACAAATTAACTGAATTTTTATTATTCTGTTCGTAAGTCATAGCAATCCACTAATGATTTAAGATGCAATTCTAATGGCAAACATTTAGATGGACCATTAAAACATAATATGCACAACGAAAGCATTGCTTAGGGTATTTGCTGCCCTAGTTACGCCCATTATTTTTGCCTTCTAGTTTACCTCTATTTTCGCTTCATTTCTTCCTTTTTGCTGTCCTGCATCTCTAACTACTACCACTTTCTGCAGGTTTTGAGGATTACTTCCGGTTCCACCTGCTGAGCCCGTGCTTCGTCTTATTTATTTTCTTGATCTCTCTATTTTTCTGCTAAAATAATCTAACTCTCTCTTTTTCAATATCCCAGTGTTTGTGTTTGTCTTTATGGCCTGATTTTCATGATAATTAGAAGCTGTGTGTGAATTAAACGAATCGACTGAATTGGTAAAACAGTTTTTAAGGTTATTTCCGTCGACCATTTAATCAGTTTCCCTAGGGAACACATATTTTCGCTAAATTATCTCCATAAATTCCTGTATTGTATATGTTTCCGTAGGTCGGCCCAACATTCCTCTCCTAGAGCAGATATAGAAATCCTCCTACAGAAATCTTGAATGACGCATCTCTTGTATTCGTAGGATATCTCAGAGTTTCACATTACATTCTATATTTAGTTCAAAGGTCCTTTGCTTCCCCGTTTCCATGCTTTTATTTCTGGTCGAGAGGATTTACCTTTTCTCATAACAAGAATGAATTTCCCTTCACATGTCTCATGCCTTGACTTGTCAAAGCTCCGACCATGCGAACCACTGCTGACGCTATTCCCTTGAAGCATTGAAACGGAGGTAGGATGTTCGGGTAAAATGCGTTTCGCTGTCTTGCAGTAACACGTCCTGTACACAGAGTGCTTTTGGTCATAACGTTTTTTCGTCCTGCTTCTTAAGGAATGGCAATATGGTTACAAATTTGTAAGCTTTATTCACTTTATTTTGGTGGCAAATAGGTTTAGGAGCTGCAGTTACCTTTTGTTATGAAATCTCGATACACACACACAATATATATATATATATATATATATATATATATATATATATATATATTATATATATATATATATAAATTATTGAACTCCTGTGCCGTCTTTCAGACTTATTCCTAATGTACGGAATTTAATTTCTCTATTTTATGCTCTGATGATAAGAATTGTATTCCCGTTCCCGGAACTTTGGTAATGAAAATATACTTATAACTGGAAATGATTGTTTCTGTTGGCCATACTGTTTATATATATATATATATATATAATATATATATATATATATATATATATATATATATATATATATACATATATATGTGTGACTGGTAAAAATGTTCTGTAACAACAGAATTCCATCTAATAAAAGGAGCCCATAAAAACAAAAACACCAAAATGTAGAGAGAAAAGTACTATATTTCAGAGACTGCTGTCTCTCTCTTCAGGTATATGAATGAGAAAAGTTTACAGAAAGGGTGGTATTTATACCAAGAGAACGTCCTGTGCTGGTACTTTTGTGACGTAGACTCCCTATTCACAAAAGTACCAGTAAAGGACGTTCTTTAGTTTTAAGGGAAAAATTATCCCCCTATTCAGATCATTTCCCATTGGCGCTTGACAAAATAATACAGTTTGTTGAATTATGTGCATCTAATAACGTATTTTCATTCGGGGAATCATTCTACAAGCAAAAATTCGGGTGTAGTATGGGTAGTCCTTTAAGTCCTGTTTTAGCCAATCTGTACATGGAATACTTTGAAACTACAGTAACAAATGCAATAAAACCCAAAAACATGCGGTGGATGAGATACGTGGATGACATTCTAACATTTTGGGATAATAGGTGGGGTAATTTTAATGAATTCCTCTCAAAATTAAACGCATTAGTGCCCAGCATCAAATTTAAAGTTGAATGGGAAACAGACAACAAAATTCTTTTTCTTGATGTTTTAATAATCAGAGACACGACAGAATACAAATTTACCATATACAGAAAACCAACGTTCTCACTTTCATATATTCACTACTTTAGCTATCACGACATTACTATCAAGATAGGTGTAGCTAGCAACCTATTCTTAAGAGCCTTACGAATTTGTTCCCCAGATTTCCTGGAAAAAGAATTTGAACTAATTCGCAAACAACTTTCGTCTTTAAAGTATCCTGACCATATAATTGAGAAAGCAATTCAAAAAGTAAACGTAATTTTCTACCGACCCCCTAAAGACAAGACCAGAGACACACCCAACAATAAAATAAAAATTCCTCACCTGGAGACGATTAAGAGAATAACCCACACCCTTGGGAAATCCAACCCTTTTGCATTTACCTACCCAAACACCTTAGCCAAATCCCTGATTAACGTCCAACAAAAGACATCTCCCAAGGACTCTGGGGTCTATGAGATCCCATGCCAAGACTGTGACCAATCTTACATCGGATTTACAGGTAAATCACTTCCCCAGAGATTAATACAACACAAACGGTCTGTTAGGTATGGACAACAGAATTCGGCTATTTTCAACCATATAAATGAACATAACCATGGAATAAACTGGAATTTGTCACGTGTAATTTATAGCAGCAACTGCCGGTACAAGAGTCAAATGATGGAATCGGCCTTAATAAAAGAGAAGCAGGTAATGAACATCTCAAAAGGCGCGTGGGTCTCAGATGTCGTCGACCAAGTTTTCATTCAACCAACGCTTAAGAAGATTAAAGGAAGATTATCAGCGGGGGTGACCTAAATTGGCTTACTTGTGGACGGATCTCTTGGTATAAATACCACCCTTTCTGTAAACTTTTCTCATTCATATACCTGAAGAGAGAGACAGCAGTCTCTGAAATATAGTACTTTTCTCTCTACATTTTGGTGTTTTTATGGGCTCCTTTTATTAGTATATATATGTATATACATATATATATATATGTATATATATATATATATATATATATATATATATATATATATATATATATATATATATATGTATATATATACATAAAATGTGTGTGTAGTAAGTTTTTTTCAAAGATTTTATTTTTACTGCGGTATTATTAGGATTTTGTGACCAAAGACACAAGAGGATGTTTCCTATTTTTTCTTCTTAGTTCCTTTGCGTTTTTCTCCGTTTATCGAAGTTTTCATTTTATTTGCATAACTCTTTTCCTTGGCTATCAAATTTATTCTTTCATCTCTCCGTTTCACATGTCACTTTCGCAAAGCGTCATTGCTGTAGGTTGCAAAAACATGTCAATATTGTTGGTCCACCTGTTGCGCATAACTAAAAATGAAATACGAAAACATTCCTTTTATATTTTGTCGCATCCTGACATATAGAAATAAAGTCTACACAGAAATAAATTCTACACAGAAATAAAGTCCCCAAAAATAGCATCTCTCGTTACGCTCTGCAATTTACACGTGAAATGGAAGAAAGCAGTAGAAAGAACTCGATTGAAATACTCCTAAGTATCTGACATAGATATAAAGAATAAAAAAAAAATAGTGCATATTTGACACTTAATAAAAGCAATAAAAACTACCAAGTATATTCTTTTCCATTCTTGATAAATTTGTACCGCACATGAGAACATCATATTCTCTCTTTTTACATTTTCACACCAGTATGTTTATATATGTGAGAAAAAAAAAAAAAAACGCATCAAATATTCTCTCCATGACGTATGTGTACAAGCACTAAAAATGTTTCATCGTACACGTAACAGAAAACTTGCAAAAACTCCCCAGTATAATCTCTGTTATTCCAGCATACACAAAACATTTCACTTTCACCTTGCACTTTCGTGTTGAAATAAATAGTTGCATATTCTGCAAGCATTATCGCTCATCTAAATGCAACGCTTTTCGCTCTCGACTATCTCGGCGTTTGAAGTGAAACCAGTTCTGAGGGACGAAAACATTTCCCGGATCATTTGGCTTTGTAGCTTTATCGATTGAATCTGATTGTTGGAAGCATCACCGGTTTATTACATTTGACAGCGTTATTGCGTTGAGTCCCGTACCATTTAAAAAAAAAAAAAAAAAAGACACGGGAGACATCCCATAACCGATTTTTTTTTTTTTTTTTTTTTGCACGACATCGTTTTATTACGTTATAAAACGAAATTACACAGAACAACGCTTTATTGGAGAAGGCCGTATTTATTCGCAGATCAAAGTTGTATTACGCACGGGAGTGATTTTGCATAAAACTACGGTTTGTTGCTTAAAACTGTTACGCTGAAGGAAATTTCATTTGATAAGCAACTATATTACGCACAACAACGTGAAAACAATATTATAGAGAAAGACAACTTTTAATTGCATAAGAGATTCTAATGACTCTGGAAATACTTAAGAATGCAAAGAATTCCACATCCTGACTATTTGAACCTCAAGTTGTTTATCTCCACACAGTTTCTGATGGATTGTGACAAATTATTATTATTATTTATTTTATTTATTTATTTATTTTTTGCTCTATCACAGTCCTCCAATTCGACTGGGTGGTATTTATAGTGTGGGGTTCCGGGTTGCATTCTGCTTCCTTAGGAGTCCATCACTTTTCTTACTATGTGCGCCGTTTCTAGTATCACACACTTCTGCATGAGTCCTGGAGCTACTTCAGCCTCTAGACTTTCTAGATTCCTTTTCAGGGATCTTGGGATCGTGCCTAGTGCTCCTGTGATTATGGGTACAATTTCCACTGGCATATCCCATATCCTTCTTATTTCTATTTTCAGATCTTGATACTTATCCATTTTTTCCCTCTCTTTCTCTTCAACTCTGGTGTCCCATGGTATTGCGACATCAATGAGTGATACTTTCTTCTTGACTTTGTCAATCAACGTCACGTCTGGTCTATTTGCACGTATCACCCTATCTGTTCTGATACCATAGTCCCAGAGGATCTTTGCCTGATCGTTTTTCTATCACTCCTTCAGGTTGGTGCTCGTACCACTTATTACTGCAAGGTAGCTGATGTTTCTTGCACAGGCTCCAGTGGAGGGCTTTTGCCACTGAATCATGCCTCTTTTTGTACTGGTTGTGTGCAAGTGCCGGGCATTCGCTTGCTATGTGGTTTATGGTTTCATTTTTCGTATTGCACTTCCTACATATGGGAGAGATGTTATTTCTGTCTATCGTTCTTTGAACATATCTGGTTCTTAGGGCCTGATCTTGTGCCGCTGTTATCATTCCTTCAGTTTCCTTCTTTAGCTCTCCCCTCTGTAGCCATTGCCATGTGTCATCGCTGGCTAGTTCTTTAGTCTGTCTTTTGTATTGTCCGTGCATTGGTTTGTTGTGCCAGTCCTCTGTTCTTTTTGTCATTCTCCTGTCTGAATATTTCTGGGTCTTCGTCTACTTTTATAAGTCCTTCTTCCCATGCACTCTTTAGCCACTCGTCTTCACTGGTTTTCAGATATTGCCCCAGTGCTCTGTTCTCGATGTTGACGCAGTCCTCTATACTTAGTAGTCCTCCTTCCGTTCGTGTTATGTATAGTCTGTCTGTATTTGCTCTTGGGTGTAGTGCTTTGTGTATTGTCATATGTTTCCTGGTTTTCTGATCTATGCTGCGGAGTTCTGCCTTCGTCCATTCCACTATTCCTGTGCTGTATCTGATTACTGGCACTGCCCATGTGTTTATGGCTTTTATCATATTTCCGGCGTTGAGTTTTGACTTGAGTATCGCCTTGAGTCTCTGCATATATTCTTTCCTGATTGTGTCCTTCATCTCTCAGTGTTTTATATCCCCTCCTTCCATTATTCCCAGGTATTTGTATCCTGTCTCATCTATGTGTTTGATGTTGCTCCCATCTGGTACCTTTATCCCTTCAGTTCTCGTTACTTTGCCTTTTTGTATGTTGACTAAGGCGCATTTTTCTGTTCCAAACTCCATCCTGATGTCCCCAGATACAATCCTTACAGTCTGGATTAGGGTATCTATTTCCTGGATGCTTCTTACCAAAATATTTAATTAATTATATTATTCGTTATTATTTATTTAAATTATTTATTATTATTATTATTATTATTATTATTATTATTATTATTATTATTATTATCATCGAGAATGAACATTCGTATGAAGCAAGCTGAAAGGAATTTCAAAGTAGACTTCCACATAATTGAACAACTTAAAAAAAAAAAAAAAAAAAAACAACGAATGGCAAAATTAACAGTCAAAGATACATAACCGTTTGAAGGAGGCAGTGAAAGCAGACAAATGAGATAAACGAAAAAGGCTGGGATCATACTTTAGGGACGAATGAGGTACCATCTTGCTACTGCCGTGAAGTGCAGGAGGGAGATCATTCTTTTTCAGGATCGTGAAAATAACATTTAGGGGTTATATATATTTGAAGTCAGTGGCATGTTTTGCTGCTACTATGTTCTTATACAGATTCTCAATTAGTCTATACATCCTCTCTTACCAGTAGAGAAAAAGAAGTTTAGCTGCAGAAAATACACACACACACACACACACACACACACACACACACACACACACATATATATATATATATATATATATATATATATATATATATATATATATACAGGCACACGCATATACGTACACACAAGTGTGGGTGCTATTCCTGAAATATTTCTTTGAATGTCTGTTGACCTTGGCAGTGAGTCAAATGCTTTGTGACAGGTCAATTGTGGTGGTGAGTAGCGAAGTTAAGGGAATACTTGCGAGGGACCACAAACGTTCACCGAGAACGACGAAATGAGAATCCCGAGATTAACCTCCTGTGTAGTCACTTCTTCTTTGGGGAAGGCATATTTTGACGATGTTTATATACACTTACTTATATACAAAAGTATATGCATAATAATCTCATAATATATATATATATATATATATCTATATATATATATATATATATATATATATATATATAAACTAATAAAAGGAGCCCATAAAAACACCAAAATATAGAGAGAAAAGTACTATATTTCAGAGACTGCTGTCTCCCTCTTCAAGCAGATGAATGAGAAAAGTTTACAGAAAAGGTGGTATTTATACCAAGAGGTCCATCCACAGGCAAGCCAATTTAGGTCACCCCCGCTGATAATCTTCCTTTAATCTTCTTAAGCGTTGGTTGAATGAAAATCTTGTCGATCGTATCTGAAATCCATGCTCCTTTTGAGATGTTCATTACCTGCCCCTCTTTTATTAAGGCCGATTCCATCGTTTGACTCTTGTACCGGCAGTTGCTGCTATAAATTAATGTGACAAATTCCAGTTTATTCTATGGTTATGTTCATTTAACGTCCAACGAAAGACATCTCCCAAGGACACTGGGGTTTATCAAATCCCATGCCAGGACTGTGACCAATCTTACATCGGATTTACAGGTAAATCACTTCCCCAGAGATTAATACAACACTTACGGTCAGTTAGGTATGGACAACAGAACTCAGCTATTTTCAACCATATAAATGAACATAACCATAGAATAAACTGGAATTTATAGCAGCAACTGCCGGTACAAGAGTCAAATGTTGGAATCGACCTTAATAAAAGAGAGGCAGGTAATGAACATCTCAAAAGGAGCATGGATTTCAGATACGATCGACAAGAAGATTAAAGGAAGATTATCAGCGGGGGTGACCTAAATTGGCTTGCCTGTGGATGGACCTCTTGATATAAATACCACCTTTTCTGTAAACTTTTCACAGTCATCTACTTGAAGAGGGAGACAGCAGTCTCTGAAATATAGTACGTTTTTCTCTATATTTTGGTGTTTTTATGGGCTCCTTTTATTAGATGGAATTCTTTTGTAACAGAACATTTTTACTAGTCATATATATATATATATATATATATGTATATATAACATATATATATATATATATATATATATATATATATATATATATATATATATATATCATATATATGTATATATATACATATATATATATATATATATATTACATATATATATATATGAGAGAGAGAGGAGGGAGAGAGAGAGAGTCAGAGGAGACGAGAGAGAGAGAGAGAGAACGAGCTTGTGTGTATATGCTTACAATTTTGCGTAGTGAAATTTATCCAATTTTTTCAGGTTCTTGTAGCTTGCAGTTGCCAGGAATAATTACTAACTGCCTTCTATTAATTATGCTTCGAGACGCCCTCTTGCTCTTCATAACCCATATATTTTAACGTTTGTAGCTTTATCCCCCATTATGCATAAATGCAAATGCTTTGCTTTGTTAAATACTGATGGCGCAGCGCTGGTTTCTTGTCATCGTTGTATTAGCAGAAATCTAAGTCTGTTTACTCTCTGGTAAGCTATCTGTGTTTTCTGCTGTCATTAACTCTTTTATTATTATTTCTCAGTTTTGCTGTTTTGACTGGATGGAATTACACTTTTATTTAAAGTAACATCATATACGTATAAGACCGGTAGGTATTTCCATTTTGACTGTATCTGTCTACCACTGTAACTCAAACATGAACTATAATTCGAGGAAACAATCTCCCTCTCTCTCTCTCTCTCTCTCTCTCTCTCTCTCTCTCTCGAGGCTCAGCGTTGCTGTAAAGATTAGGTTCTTATTTTCAACAGGCAGAAACCTTATTTAATTAACAGACTTAAATAGCTTAGAAATTCGGGAATAATGAAAGGCGTAATGTTTCATTGGTATAATGTAAAAATGAAAGCTATTACAAATTTTTTTCAGTATGAAAAGAAAGCTTGAATCTTGTTGCATAAGAACATCTAAATGAGAATGAATTATATTTAAGAGAAGTAAATTAAGAAATAAGTACAGTGAGATGATAGCGATGATAGTAATAAGACAATGGATAGGTTTCTCGTATTTGTACAAGATAGATCAGAGACACCTTATATATTTCATTTATTTGCTCTTCGTTTAGCCCAATATTTTCTCGCAACTTCAGCCTGACTTCTTCAGTTCTCGGAAAGCCAAGGTTCGTATATGAAGTTAGGCAACCTGGAGGAGATCAGGTTTAACCTGCATGTCAGGTTTTCCCACTCGGATCACGTTTATCCAAGAAATCACGCTTGGAGGATCCACAGAAAAGGGAATAACTCGTGTTTCGAAGTGTAAGGCATGGTGGTCTCTGCTCCCTGGTGAAAGGTCTGGTAATTCAGTTCGCTGACTTTAAAAGGTCGGATATTTCATTTCATAATGTCATGTGTGTAAACCTACAAGAAAGTAGGTTTTCTTGGTTGCCAACTGTTGCAATTTTTTCGTATTGTTTCATGATAGGAATTGCGGTTTCCTCAATTCATATAAACTTAGACTTGAACTATTATCACAATTATCTCTTCTCCGTAATCATTATTGTGCCATCTGCTTCTCTCAGTCCCCTTCTTGCTTCTTGCGTCTACCCTCATCGAACCTCCTTTAGCATTTTGGAGTTTCTTTCTGCTATATCCTATGTAAATCATTTCTAAACTTTACCTTGATGAACTTTTAATTATGATATTTATTAACGAGTACGACTCATGAACTTGTCTTAAAGGGATCTTTAATTTTAGTAACATCGGCCCTAAAATGACTTTGTGTTACTTACGTGTGCGTAATTATCAGTGTATGATAATGACAAAAAGAAATGTAGAAAACGCCAACCTTGTCTTGCCATTATTTGGGAGATATTTTTTTTTACTTCCTTAATATTTCTCATGTTGATTTATAAATGTCGAAAAAGTCAAACCTGATCTCATTTTTTAAGGGATGATTTTCCCAGCTGACATCTCATGGACTGATATATACAGGCGATGTCCCAAGAATAAAATGCTATCCCAACATTATTTGGAGGATATTAGTTTACTCAGCTGATATCTCAAGTGTTATTGATATAATATATTTTTTAATGTGGACGTTTATTTTTCCGGGGAACTGAAATGATTCTGCACGCATCAGGTATTTTGCCTACGTTTATAAACGTCAGTATGTATACAGATTTATTTCAATATATTTCCTTTATCTTTGTAAATCTGTCTGCCAGCCTTTCTTCAGAATTCTTAGCAAAACTAATTTTTTTCTATGCATTTTCAGGTAATGGTAAAAACGTTAAAGGGAATATGAAACAGACTGAAAAAAGGGTATATTTCTCACACATCAATTAATTTTTTAATTAAATATAGTATAATAGATTCATTATCAGCTTTTTATGAATATCATGAAGAAGGGCCTGTAAATAACTCTCATTATTATTATTATTATTCTTAGCAATACTCCCTTTTACTTAGGGTTGTTTAAAAACCTTGTGAAAACAAGATGAATTTTACAACCATTTTGATTGTTGTTATTATTACCACAATTGTATATGGAATTGTTCACATATATGTCGTGTAAAACGAGAAAGCAATAGTAACCCTAATTATGAACAGTTAAAGAGCCTTGTGACGTAGCAACATACAAATGGGCTGAGACAAAGGAAAGGACCTTCCCGGGGATTTATGGATTTGTCTCTTCTGGGGAGAGGAAGCAGATCTGTTTCCATTACCGGGACAGGAAAGGATAAAGACTTACAGGATTTGATCCCAGAAGATCCAAAGGGCATATATACAGGGGCCGAGAGCATCGCGTTTAGACCTTTGTTAGTATCCCCGGTTTTCCTTATTTATTCAGTTTAAATTATTAATATTTTATATATATATATAGATATATTTATATAATAATAAATATATATATTACAAGTTAGATGGGAAATAATTTCACTTAAATAATTCGATTGCTATAGTTTTTTTTATTTTGAACCCGTTTGAATTACTGAACACACGTATCTAATACATTATAGACTAAAGTTTTTTTTTTAACTTTTAATAAGTAATAAGTGATTTCTTCCGTTTATTCCCATTTCTAGAACTTCTTGTTGTACGTAGTGAACAAACATACCTGACCTAATATGAGATTGTGACGACATGAGTGTAGGCTTAGTAATTACTGTGTTCAAATGGGTGAAGTTTCCCTCCAAGATTTCAGGTCCGGAAAACGGTCAAATTGCCGCTACGAAACGTACCTACGGATCAAACATTTCCAATGAGAAAAGGAAGGGCGATACGTTAAAGAGAGACTTACTACATCTTTCCTCAGTCATAGGAGAAAAGAAGAAATATCTTTATCAATTCTTGGTTGAAGGAAAAACGGAAGGGACGTAAGAACAGGTCGTGTGACAATAATTAAGGAGGATGGAGCAAGTTGAATGGATCGATCAGCCGACGAATGACGTTGGAATTGAGATGTTGGAATTGAGATGTTGGAATAGATGGGAGGGAGGGTAAATTGGATGGTTTTCGATTCCGCATATATTACAGGGAGAGGTGTTAGTTAAGGGACTGTATTCGTCGCTAAAGCAGAAGACAGGGAGAGAGGAGGAAAGGATGGAGACACTTGATAAAATAAGAGGAATGAAAGGTTTGAAGTGGAGAACGTTGGTGTGTGTAAGAAAAGATTAATGGTTAATTTGCGTGGTATCACATAAAAGAGTCACAAAGAGTTACAAGGATTAGGATTTCTCCAAGACATTAGTCTATCCGAGGAGACATCATGTGCTCACTTATCTCTAGGAACAGATTTTACCATTCATTCACAGTGTCCTAATGATCTTGTCTAGCTTTCTTTTAAACTCTTTCACACTGTTACTGTTTATTAGATATGTCATATATCTTTTATGTAAAGTTCCCACAATGAGATGTATTATGCTGCATCTCCTCAGCTCTAGTTTCCATCCATTATTTCTTGTCTGGTTTTCGTTTAATGTGAAGAGGTTACGGTCTACTTTTGTTATGCCTTTCAGTATTTTGAATGTTTCTATTAGTTGTCCTCGCAATCGTCATGTTTCTAAGTCATACATGTTCAAGCTCTCTTGTCGTCTTTGGTAACCTATTTGCCTGATAAATGTAATTAACTTTGTGGTTCTTGCTTGTACCACTTCTATTCTATTTTTGTCCTTGCTTCGTGTTGGTGGCCAAAACTGTACTGCATATAGAAAAGAGAGAGAGAGAGAGAGAGAGAGAGAGAGAGAGAGAGAGAGAGAGAGAGAGAGCATAGGAATGCAAGAAAACAAAGTTTGCAATGAACTGACAGTAATAAATTATATATTTGCGCTCGCGAGTCATTGTTTGTTTATTCATACTTATCCGTTTAGTTTATCACATATTCAATCACCCTGAGAACAGGTAATTTTTGACGAATTACTCAAAATTCTTGGAAAATTTTCTGTTTTCGCAACTTACAAGTATCCTCTTTTTCTCATGTTATAGTAATTAAAATCTCCAGGTGCTGTCATTGCAACTTACAGTACTATTGGCAACATAAGTAAATTGTTATCAACATTAAAGACCTACCAAGTTCAGAACTGATTACAGAGTTCCTGTCATCCCAGTTGTTTCCAGCCTAAACCGTCCATATTGTAAGAGATTGTATGAAACACGTAGCATTCTGTTGAATATAGTACTGAATATTCTGTCACCTTACATACGTGGGATTTTGGTCGGCAGGAAATGCTGCTTGATCTCACCTTTTTTAAAAATTTTTCTCAAAGGTAGAAACCTCCCAAAAACTCCTCTAATCAAGAAACAGATTCTTACGATATCAATACCCAGATTCACCTTCAGTTTCAAGGAACTTATTTGGAAGACGTGTTTTGGAGTGTGTAAAATGAGCATGATTTAGAATTAAATTTCTTGAGGTTACTTTGAGTGGTCGATCACATTGTCCATCTGTATTTATCTACCTGTACGTAATATGTATCAGAGTATTATTTACGAAAAGGTCATGATTTTGAAAACGATAACACCAACTTTTCCCCTGATTTTCACCAGTACATGCAAAGTTTTCTTCACATTGTAATGGTCCTGTTAATGATGGTTAATTATTTGCTTAATCCAAGATTGGCTGAGTCACTGATAACTTGTTTGCTTCTTAGTCCAAGATTGACCTGGAACCGTGAGAGGTTGCTACCAAATCCGTGTTCAGATATTGATTGGGTTGACCTGGGGCTCTGAGAGCTTGTTACCGTATTCCTTAATCCAAGATTATTAAGCGCTTCGTAGCCAATTGCGTAAACCGGAATTAAGTGGAGTAGTAAGGTTCTGTTTTTTATTTCTTAATCCGAGATGGACGAGGTCGTTGATGGCTTATTAGTGGATTTTATTTTTCAAGAATTACTGTTCATTTAGGGCCTGTTACTCTATTTCTCAATCCGTGATTGTTTGGGATGCATTTATCCAGTATTGATTTTTGTTAGTAGGAACCTATTACATTCTAAATTCTAGATTTTTTCAGTCATTAAGTACTTGTTTCCTTACATATGTGTTCATTCAAGACTGACCGGATGAGTGAGTGCTTCTTAGGTTATTTCTTAAACCAAGGTTAACATGGGAACTTATTTCTGAATCAAAGATTGATTTGGTATCTCATTCCTTAATCAAAGGTTATATAACTGGTTGAGTGGGTGCATGTTATTTTTTCCCCCTATAAGATTGATTGGGTCAGTGAGAGTCTTGTTACCCTTTTCCTTAATCCAAGATTGACTGGTTCAGGCCGTTTTGTTTTTTACCTCCTTCTTAAACCCAAGATTATTTGATTGATTGCGTGTTACATCATTCCTTAGTCCATGATTGACTGGGCCAGTGAGGGTGTTACCTCATTCCTTGAAGTGTTTGAAGGTGTCTCGGCTTTAACCACATCTGCGTCTCAAACCACCTCATTTATGGGACGATAATGGGAAGGATCACGGTAAAGTTAGTAAGAAAAATAGAAGGTGAAAAGAACATCTGGCATTTTAATACCAGTGACAGAAATGCAAATTGAAAGTTAGATGACCATTATCTTAATGAAGCATTATGATTCAGATGAATATAAATGTCCGAGAGAGACTAATTGTCCAGGGGCATCCCCCTTTCTAAGGGAAACGCCGGACTGTATGAAATCATATTGTATGAAACGCCATGTGATCCATATACTGTACTTACTTCTCAGCATGTAATCCAGGCAATCTACGAGCAATAAACGCACTTCAACGCAGTGTATTTATCTATCACAAACCATTGAACAAATATATATAGTAATTTACTGTAATTCATACAGTATTTCACATGCACGATGGAGTTGCGAAATTACTTGATTACTGACGCAGTATTGGACGTAACAGGTACACTCGCATCAAAATAACGGATAGGGGTTTTACGTGTCTGGGAGCCTTGATAGATCAAAGTAAAATTGATGCTGCCTTTGACTCTCATTACTCATTAATCAGTCATGATAATTCATCTACGTTGACATTTCCACTTTCAGAAGGTGTTTGCTTAGTGACGGTGATTCGATGATTTGCATCTCATAAATGTTTTAACTATTGAATCTCCTGTGTAGATTTATGTATAATAGCATATTCTCTGTATGTCTTGGCTGTCTACAGTTGCAGCAAACAGACTTCATTCCAATGTCTGATCTAATATATTCAATGCAATAAAGCAGCAGAATCTTGAAAATAGAAGATGAAAGTAGGTAGAGAACTTCCTTTGATCACTTACGTTGAACACTATACAAGGGGCGTAAATAATTATGACTGGAAGAGAGAGAGAGAGAGAGAGAGAGAGAGGAGAGGATAAGAGAGAGAAGTCGAGAGAGAGAGAGAGAGAGAGAGAGAGAGAGAGAGAGAGAGAGAGAGAGAGAGAGGATACATTTATTCCTTCTTTCATTTATAGATCCCATTCTTTTTAATGTTTGTTACTCCCGTTTACGAACTACATTTAAGAGGAATGATACCAAAATCTACACATCGTTTTGATGGAATTTACATAGAAGTTTTGATTGGTGTGTGTGTGTATATGTATATATATATATAATATCTATATATAATATATATATATAATATATACATATCTAGTATATATATAGATATATATACTATATATCATACATGGTGTAGCATGTCTGTGCAAATATTTTGTGGAATGAAAGAAAAAGTAATTTTGAGCAGAAAATGTTCCATAAACATACATTTTAAGGCTTTTCTCGCCGAGGGGGAACCTTATAATAACCGTTATCATTCATTACTGCTGCTTTCATGCGATGGAGGTTGGTAGTGAGAAGCCGGGGCAGCCTTGGATGTGGGGGGAGGGCAGGGTGTCAATAGGAGGAGGATGGAGCGATTAGGCCGATGTGAATAAAGTGCCTCCTAATCAAATGTATTATTTAGATTTTGAAGAAAAAAAAATGCATGCATCATCGAATCTCTTTCCCTCCCTGTCAGCGGTATTTCCCTCTCCATCTAAATTATTCATCAGAACTAGTCATAGGTGTAGACCTAGTCATGATTCCTGCTTCAACAATTCCGTTAAAAGGCAGCAAGAGAGAGAGCGCGCTAAAATACAACGTTCACTTATGATCGTGGCTCAGTAGCATTTACACTATTCACTTGATATATAAAGCCATATGCTACTGCTGTTAGCTAATCATTAAAGTTAGCTTACTTACAAGAAAAAGACTCGTTATAATTAAAAGACTATTAATCCACTTGCCTCATTCACTTAGGAAGAAGAAGAAGAAGAAGAAGAAGAAGAAGAAGAGAGAAGAGAGAGAGAGAGAGAAGAGAGAGAGAGAGAGAGAGAGAGAGAGAGAGAGAAACGCACATCCCAGGCTACCCCAGCTTCTCTTTACCAACTCCATCGTGAGCAGTAATGACAACGGTTATTTTAAAGTTCCCCTTACCTGTGTATGTATAGGGTGTAACATGAGTTCATGCAAATATTTTAGGAATGAAAGAAGTAATTTTGAGCAGAAAATGTTCTATAAACACATGCATTTTAAGGCTTCGTTTGTCGGTGAGGGGAATTTTAAAATAACCATTGTCATTCATTATTGCAGCTTTCATGTGTTGGAGGTTGATAGTGAGGAGCTGGAGTAGCCTGAGATGGGGTTGGGGACGCGCGGTTGAAGTGAATAAGACAAGTGGATTGATAGTCTTTAAATTATGATTCTTTTTCTTGCAAGTAATCTCATTTAAACTATTAGGCAACGGCGGAAATGTATGGCTTTATGTATCAAGTGGGTAGTGTAAATGTTGCTGAGCCACGTTCATTTGTGAACATTGAATTCTAGCGCTCTCTATCCTGCCGCCTCGTCATCGAATTATTCAACCAGGAATCATGACTAAGTCTACGCCTTTGGCTGGTTATGATGAATACTTTGACACATTTACAACAGACATTAATTTAGAAATCCCCTCCTGATGGTTTTTCAGGATTAAGAGAATGCAATTAACGCCGTTTTAGTCAGCAAAACACCGAATAATATATGAGGCTTGTATAATAGAATGCATCATATACCTAGAGGGATGGGACTCAAAATAATCTGAGAGAGAGGAGAGAGAGAGAGAGAGAGAGAGACGAGAGAGAGATAGAGAGAGAGAGAGAAGAATGAGAAGCGGCAAAAGCTGGATTAAAAAAGCATATTATATAGAGAAAAACTTATGCAACTAATTCTTCCTAATGTTTAGGTAATATGATACCCAGTACATTTTTTTACCTTGTTGGAATTTAATGGAGGACTAAACAACACAAATCAAATAATGGAAAGGCTGCATGATAATTGGGAATAAAGATTTAAGGAGAACATTTGGAAATAAATGGAAGGACTTACAAATGGTATTATAAGGGAAATGACAGAATTTCCATATGCAGATGAAAGGAAGATGGAAAAGGGTCGGCATGTTTTTAGTACAACCCCTGAGAGAATAATAGGAGTGTCAGCTGGGCTCCTCCTACGGGTACCAGAAGAATAACATGGGGAGGGGGGGGGCTGGGGGGGGGGAGGGGGGGGGGGCTTTCAGAGACCTTTGGGCTCAAGCAGCGTTGAAGCGATCTAATATATATATATATATATATATATATATATATATATATATATATATATTAATAACCAGTAGATTCTACGTACATATTTATCTAAACCTATAAAAAGCAGTACGGATTTGCCCACTTGACTACGATGGTGAGGATGGGTCTACTCCAGCTCTAGTATATATATATCTGAAAACGACAGGTATATATATATATATGAGAGAGAAAAATTAGACTTATCCGCATACTATGCATAAAGTATGATATCTTATTTTTCATATACTTATATATATATATATATTATATATTCTTATGTATATATATATATATGAGGATAAGTCTACTCCCTCTCATACCTGTCGTTTTCAGATATATATTCACTAGAGCTGGAATAGACCCATCCTCACCATCGTAGTCAAGTGGGCAACCGTTTTTATTGCTTTTTAGGTTTAGATAAATATGTACGTAGAATCTACTGGTTATTTTTACCAGATACATATGAAATTGTAATAGCCACAATGCCCTCTTAACTTCTCAAATTCTTTGTTAATTTTTGGATACGCTTGTCACTACAAAGCTCTGAGTTCCAACTTCCAAGTGTTTTTTTTTCCCTTTTTTTTCTTTTTAAGAAATCATGATGTGCTGTAGCGGAAACGAATTCGCGATGCCATAATCACGGCAGGGTGACGATGCTGACCTGACCAGCTCTAGTAAATATATATCTGAAAACGAACAGGTATATGTATGTATGAGAGGGAGTAGACTTTTATCCTTCTCGTGGTCAGGTCGGCAACGTCACCTCGTCGTGATTAAGGTATCGCGGGTTCGTTTCCCGCTACCGGACATCATGATTTCTTCAAATTTCTTTGAATTTGGAGTAAGGTAGAGGAGACTAAGATCGGACAATACGTATTTTAAGGCGTCGATCGGCCTCCAGGGCCTGTCCTAATGGCTGAAGGCGTTGCTTAGCAGTAGAAGACGAGTCTGATCTTCCAGGAAGCGAGGCATTACCTATGAATAATGACCAGTATGTCACAAAAGATTAAATTTATTTTTAAAGTTACTAATATGGCAGGGGAAGAAATTTGATTATGTGTATGGTCAGGAATTACTATCACTTCCCGTATTGCGCATTCATCTAGTTGAAATTAGGATGCTTTTGTTAATCTATTGTGGTTCCAAAGTGAAATAGTCCAGCTAAAGTGAGAAAATAGTTAATGACATGAGGTAATTAAACACTGATATTTATGTCCATGGTCATTACAATGAAAATAATATTTATCCAAAGATCTATAGTTTCAGAGAACAGTATAAGGATATACAGGTCAAGATGTCAGTTTCTTATTTTCCAGTATGGTATTTGTGAGAAAAGTGTGAGGAGTATGGAAGTGTGAAGTCGAAACAGGTTGCCTCAAGAAGCTTTGTCTCTGCTATTGTCTTTGCTGCTGCTGATTTGTTTATTGAGCCCCGTTGTTGTTGTAGGTGTTTCTTTTTCACACAGCTGTTGTTTATTATTGTTACATTATTTATTTTATATAAGTCATAGAAAGGTTATACGAAAAAACTTTCTGGTTTATTCTTAAGTATGATTAAGTAAGGGCACACTAGTTTGATGGGTGCTCTAATGTTCCGTAAGAGAAAGCGAGTGAATGTTGTAAGTATCTTACTTCTATATTTCACCGATGGCCAAAGTAACACGTTCTCTTAGCAAGTCTTCGTCACTTTCAAAATAATCCCCCATGTGTGTATAGTACTGTCCCTCCATAAAGTCTGTGAACCGTTCATCTTCATAATCACTACCTTTCCCGTTTATAAATCACCTTCGTGGTTTAGGCAAATTACCCTGAAGCCTCATGAAAAAAGCCCCGTCACTGAGAGTTTTCCCGATCATAACATCGAAGTTATTACATCGGAAAAGTTTGGGGGACGAGCGAGTTTATTTTTGTCTCATAATCATAAAGATTTTAATGATGGATTTCCATTTCATTGACGGAAATCGATGATACGAATATCAGGTGATGTATGAATTGTAAGAGATTTTTAAAAAATTTTTTCACTGGTATTTTCTTTGCCAGTATTTTGAGGTTCACTTCCTATATGTTTCAAGTAATTAAAATTGTTAAGTTCGTTCGAGTATCATATATTTACACTAAGCATTATCCTACATAAATACACACTATATACATATATATATACATATATATATATATATATATATATATATATATATATATGTATGTATATATATGTGTACTATATATATATAATATGTGTGTGTGTATGTATATGGATCAACAACTTAAACTAGCAACACTAACATTAAATGGTGGAGTACTGTGAGCAACTGTTAGGCTCCCACTAAAATCTCAGGAATAATATCCTAAGATCTGGCACTGGCAGTACACGTTGAGTGGCACTGTTGGACTACAGGAGGAGGCACACAACGGGGGCGGTCTACACGAATTGCAAAGCAGTAAACGTTGTAACACAGTACCAATGACGGTAAACTTAGGTAAAATGATAAAAGGCAAAATGAAAATTACACAAAATACTTGAGTAATCAACGCCTCAATATTACGTAAATGCAATGAAATCACTATTAGCAAAGTAGCACGCACAAATATCACTTCACACTTAATTCACGAGAATATCATAATTGCTATAACTCACGTGGGTCTCTGACAGAAATGGGAATATGAGAAACTGTTGGAACAGGGAATGAGTGCAAGGAATAGTAGGTGAATGGCCGATAGAACAATTTCCAATTTCAATTACCTTAGTCCGTGGACGGGATGGGCGTAGATCGAGCCAGGACGTCAGAGGAAGGTCTATGTTCACTTGCAGGGCTTTACCAAGGAATCAAAGAGGAAGGCGATCCTCTTGAGGTAGTGCCCTCAGGAACTTCAGGAACATTAACTTCGGTAGGGGTGTTAGGGTGGACGTTTAGACAGAGTCCGGTCAGAGAACAGTGAATGGGATGAGACTGGAGGACCGGTTAGGGTGTAATGCAGGGATACTACCGCACATGCTGGCTAGGGCAAAGTCCAATTTGGTAGGCCAGGTCAGGCCATATTTATACTCCGTTTTAGGGAATCTGGAAGTACCCTGTCCAAACTGGATGTGTCTCTCCCAAAACTGGATTGATCGGCTTGGATCCTTTCATCTCTGCTGCTGATCCTTGGCAGGTACCTGAAAGAGGTCATTGGACCCTGGCAGAGGAGGTGTGGAAAAAGGAGAACAATAGTTTTAGCTTGGGTCGAGAGACTCGGGTCAGTAGGCGTTAATGCAGGTGTGAGAAGGTGGAGTCGTTGATGCAGAAAACTCCCACAACAATATCGAGGGAAAGTGTCAGGTAAAAATGGGTAAGGGTCTGGTCAGACTTAGCTCGTGTGAGATGGTGTGAATTCTGGCAAATGAAGGGGATGCTACCAGTTATTGGCTTCTGTCAAATTAGGTCGGGGACTGTACTACAGTAACAAAGGGGCCGTGATTCCTGTAAGTGTCGGTGTCCCTTTTTGGGATTTGGTGTATGGCCAGTAGCTGGGTATGACAAGCACATGACAAGCGAGAAATCAAGTTTGAAGAGTTGTTAAAGTGAAATTAGGAATGTTTTATGTTTTCCACCTACGACTTGTAGGCTACGAGACAGTTTAGAAAAAAAAAATAAGGCTAAGTGTTCTCACGGCTTTCAACAACATCCCGACAATAAAGGATTGTTTTACTGTGTCTGATATGGAGCAACTTAGTCTAATTTCATCGGTTTTCCCTCCTATTACAATTCTACCTCACCCTCAAAATTTCCCTTTACATGATTCACTCAAAATGTTAAGTTTGGCCAAAGAAAAGAAAAATAAAGAGGTACAAAAAGACGCTCGTAGCAATATATTATAGTAGATATATATATATATATATATATATATATATATTTATTTATATTGATATATAAACATACATATACGTATATATACATATATATATATGTATATATATATATATATATATTTTTTTGTTTTTTTATTTATTTATTTATTTATGTTCTTTTAATAGCCTTTACCAAACTTTTTATCGTCAAGGAAATGCAGGACAAGTTTCAGATTGCCTTTAACCACTTGAAGCTTATCAGTTCATTTACATTTGTTCATTTCCTGTTTTAGTCAAAGGACCTGTTATGCAACACAGGAATTCTCAACTGTTTCTTCAACAATAGCACAGCAAAGGGCCAAATTCCGAATTCCTTCACCAAGACTATTTATTCGGCCTTGCCCTAATTTTCATTATCGTCTCCTTGTGCTTAGTATACACCGGGAATTTTGGAAATTCTACTTTACTATAGTAGTGTTTCTAGTATATTTGGATTGCATAATGCTTTTTACATGGTGATGGACTCTAAAGGATAATTGAGTTCAATTGCAAAGATGTCATAAAGAATTTTGTGAAATGTATCTGCCACTTCAGTCTGTTTCCCAAAATAATTCAAGAGATTTTATTTCGTGTTTGATTGGATGAGAAGTGGATGGCAAGAAAAAAATTATTGTTTACAATTTTCACAGGTTAACTAAGTCAATATCACAGATTAAGTAAATTAACTTAGTGTCTTTTTAAAATTAAAATGCATAACAATATTTTTTTTGTGAATTAATAAAATGCATATAAACAAGTTGTTTTAAAGATGGCAGATAGTTTTCTTATTAAAGCTGCTCATTTTTATCCCGTTTCTTTTAAATCCCTTTTATATTTTTTCCATTATTCACACTACCTCCTAACTCTCCTCTCTCTCTCTCTCTCTCTCTCTCTCTCTCTCTCTCTCTTTTATCAGCGTCTTTCTTAAAGTTATTTCCTGACACCCCCGGATATCTTTCTCTGTAACATTGCCAAATAGGAACATTATAATTCTTTTGAACGACATAAGAACTTGGCAGTCGACTGTGGGAAAAAAAAGACATAAAAATTTGCATATCAGCAAAAGAAAGGGCAAAAAAGGATTATGAATAAAGGATGAACGATTGGTATAGTCTTTAAATCGGAATATTTTTTAGGAACTTCGTTTATTTACGCCGATAAAAAAGAAGGCTATAGATGTTGCTTGTAAGCGTTTGACGACTGTGGTCTTTTTGAGTTTGCTTGAATTAATGATCATATTTCATAGCTTAATTCGGAGTAAATCCAAGATTTGACTTGTAAGATCCTTGGGTGAGAACAGATTCTGTTAGAAAGTTACCGTCCTTTCTTCAGGCATGAAAAAAGGTCAAAAAAGGTCAAGAGCCCATTAATTTATTGAGAATATAAAGTGGTGTGTTCAAAACATGAGATCGTATGGTTATCAAGAAGCTATATGGATTCTTTAAGAATGAAAGGATTTACTATATATATATATATATAATATATATATATATATATATATATATATATTATATATATATATATATATTATATCTGTGATTATTACACACAACACTTCGGCTAGTCGTAGAAATGTAGCAACCTTTATAACCCTCAGCATTACTCTGTACAGTCACTGCCGAAAATCTAGCGACGTATATGATCATAAGTGAAGTGAAATGTATTGAAAGTAAAATGGAATGAACCTCGCTCTTAATATGACATTATTGCGAGGATGATCTTCCGGGCAAATGATCGCTTTTTATTCCAGTATTGAGAACCTGGATCCGTCATGGCTGCCCAAATCAACTTCCGACACCAAACGAAAATCCAGTTCACTTTTGGGAAAAATGTGCATAATAATACAAGGGACCAGTCAATGGAAGAACTGGCAAGAACTCCGGAAATCACGTGTGCCGAAATTGGAACTTAAGGAGTATTGGCGCAAATAATAATTCGATAATTGGAATGATTTTATGCAACGGATGGCAGAAAATGTGACACAGACAGAAAGCTTTCTTGACAGGAAATACAACTAAGACAAAGTTCAGCAAAACATTTTCTAATGGCTTTAAAAAGTATTTATATTTAATAAAATTCAAATGTAACAATAAGGTAACACTACAAGAACAACATTCTGTAAGCAAATATTTTCGGGTAAAAAAAGTTGGGATTATAAATGAATGAATAAAAAAGGTCTCGTATAATGAATATTGCTGATACCTGGTCCCGTTGTAACTGACGGTCAGGTAGAACGGGATAAAATTTTAACTATCCGTCATGCGAAACGAGGTCAGATATCATCAATATTCGTTTTACAATATGTTATTTTTTTCTAATGTATAATCCCCAATTTTTTTACTCGAAAGTATTTCCTTACAAAATGTTGTTCTTGTAGTGTTGCCTTATTGTTACAACATTTTAACTTTATTATATATAATTTTTTTACGCAATTAGAAAATGTTTCGCTGAACTTTAAAACTTTCTCTGGCTGATACGAGATGTTGCAATAATTTCACAATGTTGTAGATCCTTGATCGCCAGAAAAAGTAGAGTAAACTATGAGTAATTCTTATGAACTTATGATGACACTGCAAACCAGAATTTACTGAGGAAGAGGATTCTGTAACTTCCTGCAACCCTAATTACCATCAACTCAGCCATTCAGAAAACAAGACTCCCTGCTTCGACGCTCCTTTTCATAGATTAGTACCATCGCATTCAGTCCTCATGCTGTGTTACGCTTAGCAACACTACGTGGACGAGAACACACTCAGTTGGCAACTTGGCATTGCTGCCAGGGCTAAAGGAAGTAGCATACAGTGTAAAGATAAAAAAAGTAGATCTCTTTAAAGATAAAAATGAGATCAAAATTAGGTTTTCGCTTTGTTTATTTATGTTTAAGGTTTATTGAATTTCCAAATATGTCTGAAGACCATTACTTCAGAAACTCGACTTAAGAAATGTCCTCCCAAATCCCCGAGAAAAAGGAGGAACAAAAATCGGTTCGCAATCCTTTTATCTTTTGCATGTCAGAGGCTACTGCCAGCGGTTTTTTTTTAAACTTGAAGGCCAACAAACAATATTTCGGTT
>NC_061089.1:75090022-75112522 GCF_015104395.2 Macrobrachium nipponense
GGTTTATCACCCTTCTCTGATCCGTTTTCGCTTCCTTCCTCTCCCTACCTTTGCAAATTTTGTTTTCCCTTTCAGAACTTTTCATCCCTAGCTGTCGTATCTCTTTTATTCCCTACTTTTGTAGAAATAAAAAAAAGCAAGCGAGAATTCCCTATTTCGTTTGGTCCGTTCTTATTTTCATTCCCTATACGTCGAATTTTTCTTTTTCTTTCAGTATTTTATTATCTGTATCCGTTATTTCTCCTTTTGTTTTCGAATAGTTAACCAGTTTTATATAAGAAAAAAGATCAATTAAGATTTGATACTCTCGTGTATCCTGTTTTTGCTTCGCCTTTTCTCCCAGTTTCTTGGAAGTAATATCTTTCGACTTTATTTTTTCCCTGTAGAAGGCTCCTCATAAGTTTTCCCTGAAAAACCCCCCCAAAACCAAACCAAATGATGCCTATATTCCGACTCCCTCCCGAGTTCATTAGGGAGGGATGAGTCCATGTGAACCAGTAGATCTTTGATATTCTGAATTTTGCTAAGTATTCCACGGCCTATGCATACGAGTAAGCGATGTGAGCGTTTAATGAGTATATTTTATTTTTGAATTTTTGAAGTTTGATTTTTTCCCCCCTTCAATGTTCCTTTTTAGGTACATTCAAAGATTTAAGCAATTTTCATTAATAGTTGCAAGGGGAAAGGTTACTGACGGGTAGAGTAACAGTTGTGGAAAAAGAGGTCAAGGTCTATAGAATACCTTGAAAGAGATGGTTTCTTTAATTACTTGGTTAGAGCGCATGATGACGGTACCCACAGAGAAGGAACAGTAAATGAAAGAGCGCATAATGAAGGAGGGTTTAATGAAGGAATGCGTACTAAAAGGAACACAAAATAAAGCACGTTTAATGAAGAACACGTTGAAATAACAGATAATGAAGGATTGCAAAGCCAAGCAGCGAATATTGAGGTAACATTATTATAATGCACAATGAAGGATTTCAGACAACAAAACGACAAAGAAAAAGCCGCAAAACCCTAACGGTTCGCTTTCTTTGACCGTTGATGCCTCGTAAAGATTCAAGATGAGATTGTAACGGTCAAATGCTTATCCGCTGGTCTTCGGCTGTCGGATAACTGGCGAACTTCTGAAAGGCTCTTTGCGGCTACATCCTGCTCTTAACGGATTACGAGTTATGGAGGAAGAAGAGTGACTTGAACTCGAAAGTATGGAGCAAGTCCCGAAGTAAAGTGACGTGATTAGAGTGGGCAGCAGGTGTGTGGAGACCATTTAGACTTTCACTGTATTTATGTTACGTGATTGTGTCGCTGAATATAAATAAATAAATGAATGATAAACTTCCACATGCTGTATTCGATTGTTTTTCACTGCTAAAGGGAAGGAGAGTGTGTGTGCATGTGTGTATGTGGGTATCTCTGTCCCTTTTGGGTTGTAAATTGTACTTTTTCATCTTTTATGCACTGAAAATTATAACGAGCTTGCGTTACAGGCCTTAACGAACACAGTATCAATTGTTCTCACTCACTCTCAATCTCTTTCCTTTTTTTTTTTTCATTACAAGATACAATACAGCACACTATAGTAATATCCATTACCACGATGAGGAAAAAACAGAAAAAAGGTAAAAAAGAAAATTTCTAATGAAATCAAATGCCTGCCTACACCTTCCCCACCCATAACACACTGCATTCCCTCCTCCCTCCCAACCGGGGAAAATCATTCCCCGACAGCCCACCATCACCTTCGAAAACAACCCTTTCTGTGGGCGAATCTTCTTGTAAACAGCCTTACTGCCACCCCTCTCCCATGGTGTCCAGCCTTCCGACCCTCCCCCCCCCCCCCCCCCCCCCCCCCCCCCCAACTTGGAAACATCCTGGCCTCCGACACCCCCTCAAATCCTTTCTAAGGACTTTCACACTATGTGTTTTGCCAACGCAGTTCTCTGCGTTGCGGCGACGCAGAGAGCAGTCGACTTATTTTACATCTTATGGGGTTGTTCAGCATATTGCGTGTGCGTGAAATCGCCGCTGCGTTGCCGTTCTATTCTACTTCTTCCATTTCTTAAAAAAAAATTGATTTTATGGAGTGGATCCCGAGGATCCCACAAAGCTCACCTCCGAAACACCTCCCCAATTAATTCTTCTGTAGCCATTATCGCCAGACACGACTGACTGAACAGGTGACACTTCGGCAACTTATTGCCTGTTCATCTGCACGTTAGTGACCATGTCAAGTTGGAGGTTCTATTTATGTATTGTGGTCCTTTTGATATATTCACTTTAAATTCATATAAGAACTCGGTCTATTTGCTTGACTCTTTATTGAGAACAACAATGAGAGTTGAAATAACTGCTAATTTATGTATGCATTACACATATGGAATAATTAACTCGATATTGTTACTGAAATGATAATAAATGTAGTCGCTTAATACATGAAAATTTATGCTAATATCAGTTACTTAACAATGATAATATGCCTTGAACAATTTATAGGTTACAAATCAAAGTTTCTTTATAAGGAACTAACTTCACAACATAGTTATCAATATAATCAACAAAGGGAAGTAACCATTCAAGTAAGATAGCCCATAATCATATTTTAAAACAAGTTACATCGCTTGGCGGCAGCTGCAGGAGGTCGAGCCGTCCCGCTGGTCTTGTGTGGCCACCCGCATAAGATGTGCAAAGTTTCAAACCGCTGCGGGGACCTCTTCCCTGCAACCTCCACGCTCGCCGCGGCCGGTGTGGCCTCACCCTTAAAGTCTGTTTATGAGCTTAAGTAGTGTGACCAACATTTCGTTAAACTGTGCAGCATTGCCACTCTTCAGCGAGCGATTTTTTTCAAATTTGAATGAATTTCTATATATTTTTTATATGTAACTTTTGGTCCCTTGGATCCAGTGTCATCAGGGTAAAATGCATCCGGATTATTGAAGAATTACTGTTGCCTGTCTCCATTGCTGAGATTTCCTTTGTGTGTGACACGTGTAAGAATATTTTATGTATCCTTCCTGCCTTGCTGATTATGATTCATTTCCTTCTATATAGCTATATTTCATACTTTTTGTGCAATGTACTGCATTTTTTTTATGGGGGAAGAGTTCTTTGGTGTGTTATTTCTTTGTCTCTGGTGGGTAAGTCACATGGGTGACCTCTCTTTGTGTGTCTTGTGGCATGAGCATCCTGTGTCAGCCCTAAGTTGGAGAATTGGTTACCTTGGAAGAATGTAAGCCTGATTTGAGGTGTTGTGCTGGCAAGAACAAAATTTGTAGCAAGTTTTTCCCCCTTAATAGTCAATCCATGTTCTGAATATATTTCATGCAGGGTAAAAGAATGTACAAGAGGTGAACAGTGTGACAATGACATCGAATGGGAAGATTCGCAGTGGACGCTCTACGGAAAGAGAAGGTGATAGAATACTATTAAGCCCTCTAGGAAGGCAATCATGAGTACCTCCTTCAGCTCCAGGCTCCCCTAGATTGCATCCTGCTGTCCTTCTTGCATTTGCCTCTTTTCTTCCTTCATCAGGAATTACATAGCCTTCTCTGAGGGAGGTGACTCAGCACTTAGGGAACTGTTTGGCTACCCAAGGCCATTTAGGGCGGCTGCCATTGTTCAGATATTCGCAACTTCCCATCCTAGTCCTGGGAATTTGGAATTTGACACTGCCAGAGGTTTATTTTTATCACTGGTAACAGTGCAGGTGACAAAGTGAGATGAGGAAGATGAGATCTAGGTCCACAACCTCCTGCTCTCTCTCTCTCTCTCTCTCTCTCTCTCTCTCTCAACCAGACGTATATTCAGTTTTTTGTATTGTAAATAAGAAAAACTCCTCTGGTCTAATTCCTCAATGTCTTGCTGATGTACAATCCGGAAGGGAGACGATGGCTGCAACTGTGGCTCGTGAAATTTTGATTCCTTTTATACCATTAGATCTAGATTTATATAGCCCCAAAATTGAAAGACATCATCATTGTGGCAGAAAGCCTTCGAAGATATTTTGTATTTCACGGAGCTATATAGTTTTTTGTTGTACAACGAATGATTCGGAAGGAGCAGGAGACAGTGGACTTTATACATTTAATCAGATTATTCTCGTTTTCATATTTCACCGATTTATAAATCGTGTGGATTACTTTCTTATGCGTTTGTTCAGCGGCTTTTGCTTCAGTTTGGGAGTATGGAATAATCTTCCTTTTCATTACCAGCTGCTAATATTTCCTTCATGCCTGTACCTCAAACCTATTAATCTCTTTTTATTTACGTCGGTTTTTGTAAAATGCAGTCATATTCACAAATAGGATGTATACGCATCGTTCACACAGTACTCCTGTCTCCAGCTTGACCTGCTGCCCCAAACAGTTTTCACTCAAAACCACTTCCTACCTCCTCCACACTCATTTTTACTTACCACATGCCCATATGATCTCAATCTCGGCTCCCATATCTGATCAGTAATCTTTACCACTCAGGTTATTCTAATTTCTTCGTTTTCCAGCCTCTCGCGCAGAATCCACGTCAGGATCCCCATTCCCCTTCTGTTTACTTTAGCTTTGGTTCCTCCTTCCTTCTGAATGCAATTGTTTTTGAACTATACGATTACATTACTGGTCTGATTACAGTGCACTAGATCTTTACTTTCAAGCACACACACACACATTATATAATACATACATACACACACACATATATATATATGTATATAAATATAGTGTGTGCATGTTTGTGTGCACGCATGCATGCCTTTATGTGTATGTGTGTATAAGAATAAAATTGGTTGAAGTGAGATTGTAGGAAACATACAGCTTTACAAAAGTAAAAATTAAATGAAGGTTAGTGGAGGTTCTTAGTCTTAGAAAAGATCATGAATAGAAGGGACGGTAGTAAGAATACGAGAGACTCTAGGCAGCCTAGAAAACTTTTTCAAGTCGAGAGTATTATAGAAAAATGCCAAGGAAATTCGACTCGGCAGATCATTATCTTTCTGCCTCCCTGTTTGGACCCTAACTCTTCCCATAGGTTAAACCTTTCAAAAAGAGACGAGAAAAATATGGGACCTCCTTCTCCATATCCAAGAAGAAGAATGATTTCCAGGATATTGGAGGATCACCCCGAGTAGGATCAAAGTCAGTCTCTTCTCTAGAACCTCGAAGAAATGAAGAGATAGGAGGAAGTTTTCTAGTGATTGTCGTCTTTAAACTTTCCCCAAGTTAATGCTTTTCATTCAGTCTACCTTTTATTTGCCCTTGAACGTACATGGTGGCATCTTTTCCATCTTCTTCATATGGTAAATTATTTCAGGAGAAGAAATTTCTTTGATTTAGAGTTTAAATGTTCCCTTCCGTGTTTCTAGTTCCTTCTATTTTGTAGAGTTCTTATGGTTGAAATATTTTTAAATGTCCGTTTTACAAATTGCTTAGTCATTTACATTTAAGGAGGAAAAAATCTCCTCTCCATAAATACTTGGTGACCTTTATAGAAAATATCCAACAATATGAAAAATATATGACTAATCTCATTCGAATATACGACAACAATATTAGAAAAATACAGCAGAAAGAGCATCAGAGACGATGTAGAAGCTCAGATAAGCGAAATAGTAGTACTGTGTGGGAGATGCATTCCTATTTGTGAATATGACAGCATTGAGGCAGAAGCTGCTGAACAAACGCATAGGAAAGCAATACTCACGATTTATAGATAGTTAAAATATAAAACCGAAAATAATTTTATTAAATGTATAAAGTCCACTGTCTCCTGCCACCTTGCGAATCATTCAACGTTCAGCAAAAACTATATAGCTCCGTGAAATACAAAAACCTTCGAAGGCTTTCAACAACAATGATGATGTCCTTCAATCTAGATCTAATGGTATAAAAGGAATAAAGATTTCACGAGCCACAGTCGCAGCCATCGACTCCCTTCAGGGATGTACATCAGCCAAAAATTGAGGCAGAATACCAGAGGAGGTTTTCTTTTAACAATAAGTGAAAACTGAACATACGTCTGGAAGAAGAGGCAAGCAATTCTGAATTGATGAAAGTCAAATTTTGATTTTGCTGGAAATTCCTGAAAGAGAAGGCGGTGGAAATCGATTATCTTGAAAAAGGAATGAAAGAATTAAAGGACAACAAAGCAAGAAGAAATTCGTTAAATTACAAGACGAAAAATACGTGGAAACTACAAATACCGTTGCTCGTACAAAATGCTGAATTTGGGATTCGGAAATTGAATAGATGAAGAATTTTGCATTTACTATTAATTGTTTTGTAGCTATTTAGAAACTACTTATCAGACATGTCAAGGGACAACAATTTTGAATTCACCGTTACATATTTTTGAGCAATTCTGAAGTGTTCCGCTCTTCAGATATATCGAGAGCACGTGTCAAAATATCGATTGAAATGGGGATCAAATCCTAGGCATCGATCTTGAGAACAGCAATATATGTAGTCCTTTGTTACTCGACTGGTATCCTTAGTTACTACGATATTTAATTTATCGTATATTACAAGTGAGATATGAAATATGGGTGAACCCTGAGAATAAGCTGAGATGATAAAAGTACAAATTCTATACAGTGATTAACCCAAGTGATTAACCCAAGGTTTCTCATCCATGTTTTTATTAGGTTTTTATTATTTAAAGAAAGCTATGTTCTTGATCTTTATTCTTTAAAGAAAACTTTGTTCTTTCTATGTTAAAAATTGGCTGAAACTCTGCAATAAAAACAACCCCATTCTGGTTAGCTTTCGGGTTCATTAGGGCGATTAGACATAGAGCCAATTTTCCCCTGATGGTCGCTTAGGTGACCTGGAATTAAAGAAGAAGATGTAGTCATTAGCAAAAATGGCTGAGGTGAGGAATACCAATTAATTATAATCAAGGGATCGATTTTCTTGTTACACAGTTTATTATTAGTCTAAATTAGTTTCTACGCTGTAGAAGTAGAGAAAGAAATTTACTTTTTTTTATTTTGAAAGCTTATTTTTTTATTTCTATATATACATAATATAATATATATATAATATATATATATATATATATATATATATATATATATATATATATATATATATATATACATAATATATATATATAAACAAGAAAATGTCTGTTTGTTTGTATGAATGGTATACAAATCCACATTTCTTGACCGAATTTGATGAGATTTTAAATGATGCATGTCCGTATCAAACTGAGAAAGGTGAGGGTAAAAACCGAAATAAAATTGGACCATTAATTGGGTAAAAGGGGGTGGGGGTGGTGTGTGGGAAGGGGATGCAAAGTAAAAATTACCGAAAACAACTAGTGTCTAATTCATGTTTCTGAGGCTCCTGAGAAGAATAGTGACACTCCCTATGCTCTTTAAGTCCAAGTTCAGCCCCAATAGAGAAGGGGATGACATGTAAAAATAGTAGAAAATTACAAATATGTCCAATCCATAGTTTTTGAGGTCGCTGAAATGAATAGTGGTACTTCTGATGCCCTTCAAGTCCAAGTTCAGCCCTGATAAGAAGGGAGGTGATAAGGGGTAGGAGGGGGGCGATGTAAAAGTAACCGAAAACGACAGATATTGTCATCCATAGTTTTTGAGGTTGCTGAGATGAATAGTGACACTCCTAAAGCCCTTCAAGTCCAATTTCAGCTCCGCCAGGGGATTGGGGCCCGAAAAGTTGTTAGATATAAAATGTCAAAAAACTATCTTAAAACAGGGAGAGTAGAGAGAGAGAGAGAGAGAGAGAGAGAGAGAGAGAGAGAGAGAGAGTTTATCGGTTGTCATTCAGAGATTGCCTGGGCAACGCCAGTTTGGTCAGCTAGTATATCTGTCTCTATCTATCTATCTATCTATCTATCTATCTATCTATCTATCCTATCTCTCTATCTATATATATATATATAATATATATATATATATATATATATATATATATATATATATATATATATATATATATATATATATATATAAATAAATAAGGTTTTAAGTATACTTCTAACAATACATCAAGACTTACTATACAACGAAAGGGTCATACTTAGCTTTACCATTTATGTGTATTTGTGTGTACGTATGTATGTAAGTGGCGAGGCTAAGTATGACCCGTTCCGTGTGTATTAAGTCTTGATATATTGGTTTTATAAATATATCTAGACTTAATACATACGGAGAGTGTCATAAAGTACTGTATGTACAGTGTATTGCGTTTTAGGATGAAAAAACGTACAGCATAATATTGATTTTGGTTCCTTTTATACCATTAGATCCAGATTTCAATAGCCCCAAAATTGAAAGACATCATCATTGTGGCAGAAAGCCTTCGAAGATATTTTGTATTTCACGGAGCTGTATAGTTTTTTTTTGTTGTACAGCGAATGATTCGCAAGGTAGCAGGAGACAGTGGACTTTACACATTTAATCAGATTATTCTCGTTTTCATATTTCACCGATTTATAAATCGTGTGGATTACTTTCTTATGTGTTTGTTCAGCGGCTTTTGCTTCAGTTTGTGAATATGGAATAATCTTCCTTTTCATTATCAGCTGCTAATATTTCCTCCATGCCTGCACCTCAAACCTATTAATCTCTTTTTATTTACGTCGGTTTTTGTAAAATGCAGTCATATTCACAAATAGGATGTATACGCATCGTTCACACAGTACTCCTGTCTCCCGCTTGATCTGCTGCCTCAAACAGTTTTCACTCAAAACCACTTCCTACATCCTCCACACTCATTTTTACTTACCACATGCCCATATGATCTCAATCTCGGCTCCCATATCTGATCAGTAATCTTTACCACTCAGGTTTTTCTAATTTCTTCGTTTTCCAGTCTCTCGCGCAGAATCCACGTCAGAATCCCCATTCCCCTTCTGTTTGCTTTAGCTTTCGTTCCTCCTTCCTTCTGAATGCAATTGTTTTTGAACTATACGATTACATTACTGGTCTGATTACAGTGCACTAGATCTTTACTTTCAAGCACACACACACTATATACATACATACATACAAACATATGATATATGTATATATATATATATATATATATATATATATATATATATATATATATATATATATATATATAGTGTGTGCATGTTTGTGTGCACGCATGCATGCCTTTATGTGTATGTGTGTATAAGAATAAGATTGGTTGATGTGAGATTGTAGGAAACATGCAGCTTTAAAAAATTAAAAATTAAATGAAGGTTAGTGGAGGTTCTTAGTCTTAGAAAAGATCATGAATAGAAGGGACGGTAGTAAGAATACGAGAGACTCTAGGCAGCCTAGAAAACTTTTTCAAGTCGAGAGTATTATAGAAAAATGCCAAGGAAATTCGACTCGGCAGATCATTATCTTTCTGCCTCCCTGTTTGGACCCTAACTCTTCCCATAGGTTAAACCTTCTCCATATCCAAGAAGAAGAATGATTTCCAGGATATTGGAGGATCACCCCGAGTAGGATCAAAGTCATTCTCTTCTCTAGAAATGAAGAGATAGGAGGAAGTTTTCTAGTGATTATCGTCTTTAAACTTTCCCCAAGTTAATGCTTTTCATTCAGTCTACCTTTTATTTACCCTTCAACGTACATGGTGGCATCTTTTCCATCTTCTTCATATGGTAAATTATTTCATGAGAAGAAGTTTCTTTGATTTAGAGTATTATAAAATGCTTCCTTCCGTGTTTCTAGTTCCTTCTATTTTGTTGAGTTCTTATGGTTGAAATATTTTTAAATGTCCGTTTTACAAATTGCTTAGTAATTTACATTCAAGGAGGAAAAAATCTCCTCTCCATAAATACTTGGTGACGTTTATAGAAAATATCCAACAATATGAAAAATATATGACTACTCTCATTCTAATATACGACAACAATATTAGAAAAATACAGCAGAAAGAGCATCAGAGACGATGTAGAAGCTCAGATAAGCGAAATAGTAGTACTGTGTGGAAGATGCATATCTTATTTGTGAATATGACACCATTGAGGCTGAAGCCGCTGAAAAAACGCATAGGAAAGCAACCCTCAAGATGTATAGATAGTTGAAATATAAAACCGAGAATAATTTGATTAAATGTATAAAGTCCACTGTCTCCTGCCACCTTGCGAATCATTCAACGTTCAGCAAAAACTATATAGCTCCGTGAAATACAAAAACCTTCGAAGGCTTTCAACCACAATGATGATGTCCTTCGATGTTGGAACTATACAAATCTAAATCTAATGGTATAAAAGGTTTAAAGATTTCACGAGCCACAGTAGCAGCCATCGACTCCCTTCCGGGATGTACATCAGCCAAAAACTGAGGCAGAATACCAGAGGAGGTTTTCTTTTAACAATAAGAAAAAATGAGCATACGTCTGGAAGAAGAGGCAAGCAATTCTGAATTGACGAAAGTCAAATTTTGATTTTGCTGGAAATTCCTGAAAGAGAAGGTGGTGGAAATCGATTATCTTGAAAAAGGAATGAAAGAATTAAAAAGACAACAAAGCAAGAAGAAATTCGTTAAATTACAAGACGAAAAATACGTGGAAACTACAAATACCGTTGCTCGTACAAAATGCTGAATTTGGGATTCGGAAATTGAATAGATGAAGAATTTTGCATTTACTATTAATTGTTTTGTAGCTATTTAGAAACAACTTATCAGACATGTCAAGGGACAACAATTTTGAATTCACCGTTACATATTTTTGAGCAATTCTGAAGTGTTCTGCTCTTCAGATATATCGAGAGCACGTGTCAAAATATCGATTAAAATGGGGATCAAGTCCTAGGCATCGATCTTGAAAACAGCAATATATGTAGTCCTCAGTTACTCGACTGGTATCCTTAGTTACTACGATATTTAATTTAACATATACTACAAGTGAGATATGAAATATGGCTGAACCCTGAGAATAAGCTGAGATGATGAAAGTACAAATTTTATACAGCATCACATTTTCCCCGGTTTTGGAATTGGATGGTTGTGACGATGATCTCACAACATCGTTTTCAGATTTCCTGTTTTACCATTTTCAGCTCTCATTGAAAGTATTCTTGATTCAGTAAAAAGATCCCTTGGGAATAAGTGATTAACCCAAGGTTTCTCATCCATGTTTTTATTTGATCTTTATTATTTAAAGAAAGCTTTGTTCTTGATCTTTATTCTTTAAAGAAAACTTTGTTCTTTCTATGTTAAAAACTGGCTGAAACTCTGCAATAAAACCAACCCCATTCTGGTTAGCTTTCGGGTTCATTAGGGCGATTAGACTAGAGCCAATTTTCCCCCGATGGTCGCTTAGGTGACCTGGAATAAAGAAGATGATGTAGTCATTAGCAAAAATGGCTGAGGTGAGGAATACCAATTAATTATAATCAAGGGATCGATTTTCTTGTTACACCAGTTTATTATTAGTCTAAATTAGTTTCTAAGCTGTAAAAGTAGAGAAAGAAATTTACTTTTTTTATTTTGAAAACTTATTTCTGTATATACATTATATATATATATAATATATATATATATATATATATATATATATATATATATATATACAATATATATACATTACATAATCGCTATAATAATCAAGAATACTAATTATATAAACCAAGAAAACTGTCTGTTTGTTTGTATGAATGGTATACAAATCCACATTTCTTGACCGAATTTGATAGATTTTAAATGTATGTCAGTATCAAATTGAGAAAGGTGAGGGTAAAAAACAGAAATAAAATTGGACCAATAGTTGGGTGAAAGGGGGTGGGGTGGGTGTGTGGAATGGGATGCAAAGTAAAAATTACCGAAAACTAATGTGTCTAATTCATGTTTCTGAGGCTCCTGAGAAGAATAGTGACACTCCCTATGCTCTTTAAGTCCAAGTTCAGCCCCAATAGAGAAGGGGATGACATGTAAAAATAGTAGAAAATTACAAATATGTCCAATCCATAGTTTTTGAGGTCGCTGAAATGAACAGTGGTACTTCTGATGCCCTTCAAGTCCAAGTTCAGCCCTAATAAGAAGGGAGGTGATCAGGGGCAGAGGGGGGGTCGATGTAAAAGTAACCGAAAACGACAGATATTGTCATCCATAGTTTTTTGAGGTTGCTGAGATGAAATAGTGAACACTCCTAAAGTTCTGCAAGTCCAAGTACAGCTCCACCAGGGGATTGGGGGCCGAAAAGTTGTTAAATGTAAAATGTCAAAAAACGCTGGATATTGCAACTGAAGCAACTATCTTAACAGGAAAGTGTGTGTGTGTGTGAGAGAGAGAGAAAGAGAGAGAGAGAGAGAGAGAGAGAGAGAGATTTATCGGTTGTCATTCAGAGATTACCTGGGCAACACCAGTTTGGTCAGCTAGTATATCTATCTATCTATCTATTTATATATATATTATATATATATATATATATATATATATATATATATATATATATATATATATATATATATATATATGCTTAAAAAATCACAGTAGATGCACGTGAATACATAAATAAGCGAATCCCACAGCAAAATGATAGTCAGAAATCCAAGCGCTTTCGTCTTTACTCAGACATTGTCAAGGAGTAAAGACGAAAGCGCTTGGATTTCTGACTATCATTTTCCTGTGGGATTTGCTTATATCATATATATATATATAGTATATATGATATATATATATATATATATATATATATATATATATATATACATATATAATAAAAACGGTTTTAAGTATACCTCTTACAATACATCAAGACTTACTATACAACGAAAGGGTCATACTTAGCTTTACCATTTATGCACACACACGTGTGTGTGTGTGTGTATTTGTGTGTACGTATGTAAGTGGCGAGGCTAAGTATGACCCGTTCCGTGTGTATTAAGTCTTGATATATTGATTTTATAAATATATCAAGACTTAATACACACGGAAAGTGTCATACAGTACTGTATGTACAGTGTATTGCGTTTTAGGATGAAAAAACGTACAGTATAATATTGATTTTATATCGTGCTGTACTTAAATAGGCATGAAGAGGATAGTAACCAACTTACAAACAATTCAATATACAAACGGCCGTCTGGAACGTAACTCACTTGTAAGTAGCGTGGCGTCTCTAATATTGTAAATAATCACATATTTTAGATGTTACATTTTACACAGAGCAATGGTAATTAAAAGTGCAGAAATCCTACATAACAACTAAATCCATTGAAGCGCCTCAGTGGCGTGGTCGGAATGGTGTTAGCGTGCCACCTCGGTAGCTGTGAGTTCGATTTTCGGGCATTCCATTGATGGATGTGTATTTCTGGTGAAAGAGGTTCACTCTCGATGTGGTTCGGAAGTCACGTAAAGCCGTTGGTCCCGTTGCTGAATAACCACTGGTTCCATGTAACGTAAAAACACCATACAAACAAACAAACTAAATCCATTGACGACTTGGTATGTGACTCCTGGTTTTGTAAATCATTTAGTTTGTTTATCAGTATGGCAAGCAGCTCATCATCTCATCTTGAAATAGTGGGCTTCTCCCTGCCACCCATCTTCGCTAACATGTGAAGAAACTCCAGGAACTTTCCTTTGATCGAACATTCAGATGTGAAAACAGAACATCGTAAAATGGAAAAAATATATAGAAGACATTTTTGGTCGGAGTTTTAGATGTGGTTATGCGAACAAGACCGAAGTAAACCATCAGAAGGACAATGAAGCTCACACCCAAAAATAGCAGACCTTGAAATGGCGTCGGTGAACGTTTTTGGTCGACTGTACAAATTGCATTTCCAACCATATTGAAAAAAAAATCAGGGGTAATAATGGGTCTTTTTAAGACACCTACTATGTTGCGAATCTTATTATTCAGAAGCTAAAATGGACCATATTACGAGGACATTTCATAGTATGGACTACCCCAACCACTTTTTAGTCAGAGACGCCTTCAGTGGCAAGATATTTTACAAATCGAACCTGAGAGCTCCACTAAGAAAAACCTCGAAGTATACTTGATCCGTGGCAAGGATTGCAATAACTTATGTTGGGGGAAGTGTAAATATTTAGCAACAAATTATGTAAAAACGAGAGCTTTCATTTATGTTGAAGTCAACCGGTGGTAGCCGACCATTGCTGGAATGGAAATTTCACGTGTTGGTAAGCGGGGAAAATATTTTGTACCAAGGATATAAGATGAAAATAGGGCGAGTGACAGAAGATTCAATCATTGATAGCATCCTCACTATAAATGGAAAAAATCCATCGTTAAGCTGGACTCCAACAACAGAAAGAAGGTTATTAGGAGGCTGATTACAGAATGTAGTCAGTGGATGTAATTACCGTGATAACATTTTGAGTGGAAGAGCTTCTCTAGTAATTGGAACTTCACTACGTGTCATGAAAAGGTCAACAGAGATTAAATGTCGAAGAGCCATCGCTGCCCGGTATAATAAGGTTCTCATGCTTCAGTCTCAGTTTCTGTGAGAGGCCCTTCTTTAACTTGACCTGCGTTCGAAGGACAAATTGTGAAGGAAGATTTCGATGTTGTCGGGCTGTGTAGGACGCCTAGTGAAGAGCCTTGAAGAATCCCTCCCTCATCTCACAAGCTTCATTATCCTTTGCGCAAAAGTTGTTATCCTCTGGAGGAGGATTTTGTAGCTCCAGTTTTCTGTGAAAGAAAACTATTGAGATGGTTTTGTCTGTCCACCTTTAGATCTTACAAACTACCGAGGCCATGTTGTGTTGATCATCCACCCTCCAATCATCAAACATACCAAAATGCAGCCCTCTAGCCTTAGTAGTTTGTATTTTATTAAAGGTTAAGGTTAACCATTGATCGTGCGTCTGGCACCGCCAATGTTCCAGCCGCTGACGTATCTTTACCTGATCACATTGCTAGAATGCTAAGGGTTTCGTACTCCAGTACATCGAAAGTTTCATACGGCATTATACGCTGTACAGAAAACCCGATTGCTCCAAAGAAATTCGGCGCACTTTTTATTTGTTTCTTCTTTCTGTCACGTGAGGATTCATTTTGACAACCCCAAACCATTTCGTGTTTCTGCTCATCTCGTTTTCATTCTGTTTCGGCTTTTCCAGAGTGATTGTGACTTACACCAATTAATATGTCTCTGCATCTGTATGTAGTAGATTCTCTTTCATTTTGTCATTCCTCGTTTTTTCATTTTAGTGTAACTCGTTAACTGTTGTTAATTAATTGAGATTTTTTCTCAATAAGAAAACAAATAACAGAATATTAAAATTCTTAACCATTTATTACAAACTAATTAGAACTCAAGATAAAGTTGAATTACAAAACAAAGTCCAAAGAAATATGAAACTAATAATTTTGAAATTCAGCACCGAAGGCCAAGCTGCCCCATCCCATTGTGAGTCTTGCTAGAAAAAGATATTTATTTGTTTATTTATTTATTTGTTTATTTATTTATCGGTGAACCAAGTTAATTAGAGTCACGTCCTAAAAACTGAAAAATACTGGAGTGCGTAAACGGAGGCTAATCTCTGGAAACCTAATCTAAGTGAATGGAAAAGGTTCCAGGTAGCGCAGCTGAGTTAAATTGGAAAACCAGTTTATAAAGTAATTGCGTGCATCGCAGAGTGAAGTCATTTCTCTCTCGGTTTCTCTCTTCCTCTCCCTCATATCTTTTAATTGAAATAGTGTTGGGAGTAGAAGTTCTTTTGGATATTTGTTAAACCTCTCCCCCTATTTCTTAGTTATACTAGAAGCAGCAATAGATTATACACATTATTGAGACCATTGCTCCCCTTTCATTAGTTTGTTCTTTTGCTAACTGATTCTTTTTTTCCTCGCTAATTAAATTCACGAATTTTTTGTTTATAATTGTACTCTTCGGGAAGATTTTTTCCCCAGATAATTTTGGTATTGTCTTCATGGTCGCTCAACCGCGATAATGTTTTTGCGACTCTATTGTCTTTCTTTCTGCTTGTCTGACTTTCCGGCTGTTTTTCTGTTAGCATAGTGACGTGAAATCCAACAATAGGATTTTAAGGAAACTGTAAACTCTGTTGTCAAAGATCATAGGTCAATGTCAAAAGTCTGTTACTTAACAGATTCTGACTTATTTTGCCTCCAAGCAGCTTTTAGTTTTCTAGGTGATGACGTTTGATGTGCGCTATAGGAAAATGTTGTGAATAAAAGTGGAAGTTTTTGATGGAGTAAATATCCCGTAATGCTCATATTATTCTTAGGAGCAAACTAAGAGTAGAGCTTCTGTTGAGAAATCATTTCCCATTCAAGTTTAATGTTCTTTCCAAAAATATGAAGACATCCTTAAGCTTACATCAGGCGATTCTTACCTGTATAGCACGGGGGGACGTAGTATTCATTATGCTTTCAAAATTGAACAAACTATTAGGCCTAGCATTTGTGAGAACTAACATTGCACAAAAGAAAACTGCGCAAGATAACGCATACTATTTTCAAAACATCGTAAATTGTAGGGGAAGTTTATGGCATACTCTTTCTGTATTATATAGTAGCAGCGTAGTTACGACAGCAGTTCAGTCCGTTCTGCAGGAATAGCAGAGTCATGTGATCGTGACGTCAGAAAAATGCGAACATGTGTGTCTGTTCGTGCACCAAACAGGGGGTATTCATGGAACCTTCTAGAACAATTTGGTGTGTTCGTATTCGCGAACAACAGGGCTCTTTAGAGTGTAATACTATGAGCCCGTAGGCGAAATGCGGCTATTCCAGAGAAGAAACCACAGAGTGATACATGGCAAGAGGCCTAGAGGGAAGCGCAGAAGATCCATACAGAAAGGTAATAGTAATAAAAGACTTTGTTAAACCATTGAACATTTTACAGATGGCCCGAGAGAAGCCTAATTGCAGTGAAAAACATGTTCGTTTTCTCCCTTGACATAATTACGCTTTTCTATTTTATTGTGTGCTTCTCCATTTTTATTTTATTGTGGTTTGTTTCCTCAGATGAATTCGAATGTCGCCACATAAAAGTGAATAATTCTCAACACATTTTTACTTTTAGTTTTTTGGGAATATAAAAATAGTGATTGAACTGATATTTTTTTGTTTTGTTTGTGTGTTATCACATTAAGACAAAATATTTGGCCGTGGCACTGTGTACGCACCCCAAGGTGGATTGTGTCATCCATAGACTTATGAATTTCAGTTTGTAACGATTTTCGGTTACTTTCAAGCCCCCAGGAATGGATAATGGGATATATTACGTTTGTATGTATACATGTATGTATGTAAGCCGTTATCATGTGTAATTTTATTTCTTCCATTGCTAATTAGGCCTATCATTTTGATGCCTATTATGAAATTAACCGAATATATATCGACTTATTTTGTATTTCTTATTATCTAAGCTTCTAAAGAATTAAGATTAGCAAGAAGTTCAACATTAACGTAGTTAATGTTAAATGCCAGCGATGAAGAAAATTATCATGCTCGTCAGTGGAGAATGTCTCCTCCTTACTTCAAAAGATGACTTTCTTCCTGAAATCATACCGACAAAAAACACATGTAGAACACATAAGTGTTTGCGCATAAGGATAAACACGACAGATTTGTGTCTGTTTTGGAAGTGTAGTATTAATAGTTTATATGTATCTAAATCTCCGAAATACCGAGTATTGAACCTGGGTGCGATTCAAAAGTAATGAATACGAGCAGTGCAGGCTTTGGTGTTTGTTTGTTTGTTTATCGTGTACGTCATTCGGCCCGGAGGCTTGTGTTGAATTTGAGCTTGATTAAGAATTTACTGAATCATGTCATTTGGACTAAAGCCTTCGGTTACAGTGAATGAATCCCCCCCCCCCAAAAAAAAAAAAAAAACACACACACATTCACTCCCCGTTCCCATCTTCAGCCTGGTTTTGGGACTTTCTTCCGACTTCTGTTTTCCTACTTTAGACTTTTATCCATTAGGACGTAGTTGTATCGCTTCCTATGTGGTTGTAGCCTTGCTCTCTTCATCCTTCCTGTCCCTGCTTTTTTAGCCAAAGCTTGAAAATGGCTCCTCTCTTATTGATATTTTCATCCAAGAGCACAAACATGTATTAATATTCATTACATCATACGATTCGAACTTGGCCTCATTTCCAATACATCCTTTCGACTAACATCTGAATTATTCCCTTTATAAATATCAACCGAGATTATGATTCCGTAGCCTTTTGAATGAAACATTCGTTTCTCTCTTTTTATTTTTTGAATTTAACTTCTAAGCGTTGGTTGCTCCATGATGGAGCATGTGAATCTTAATGATGTAGTTTCTAATTGGACATTTGTATTGATTAAATAGTGTGAAGCATTACAAAAACTTTCTCTATAAAACTGAGTCTGAGCTTGTAAATTACGACCGTAGGGATTATTTTTACCCCATGTTGCATCTCATGAATACATAATTAGGCATTACTCTTTCATGTCTTATGACACCAAAACTCTCTCTCTCTCTCTCTCTCTCTCTCTCTCTCTCTCTCTCTCTCTCTCTCTCTCTGTATTTCAAGATATATTCATTACAATTACCATTCCTGTTGGAATTACGAATTTCTTTTTCTCTCCTTCTCCCAGTCTTTAAAAGAGTATGATAGCCTGTAAAAAATAAGGTTTTATGTTATTGTTTTTCAAGTGAACGGAAACCAGATCCTCTTAGTTTTTTATCTAAAGCCTTTATTGTTTTGCCCAATGTTACGTTTTGTGAGATGCACAGATTCATATTTTTCGCGTATCACAATAACCCCTTTTTTTGGGATTATTTAACTTTACAATATATATATATATATATTATATATATATATATATATATATATATAGATATATATATATTTATATGTGTGTGAATGTAAGTATGTATACATTATATATATATATATATATATATATATATATATATATATACATATATATATATATATATGTGTGTGTGTATACATATACACGCACTATATGGAGAAGTGTGGAACAGAAATTAACGTTTATTTCGGTTCGTAGGGGATTATGTGTTGATTGTTATGATCTTATTCACTCAGTATAGATAATTCGAATGAAATGCTATATTCTGGGTGACTGCTGGGTCGGGAAGTTGGGTAAAACTCGTTGGTATGCTTGGTAGTAAGCCATGCCTGGTAACAGCCTTAGGTATAGTGGTACTTAGGTTTCCACTTCTTTTATGAATTATGTGGTTCAATTGGTTGCTGCCTTGTCTTTCAATTGAAAGACTTGGATTCGATCCTGATGAGTTAGAATTTTATCTGTATATATGATCATATGTTTATTAATATGATTGTACATGGAAGTGCACAGCTGTGGAAGAGAAAGTGGGGCTGATCTGACAATAGCCTTGACAATGGGGACAATCATATACAAAATTACGGCTGAGGGCCTACTTCAGATTGGATAATAGTTAGGTAAACATTAAGGTTTAACTTATTGATTATATTTACACTCTTAATCACATCAGAAGGAAAAGAATTACAACATACGGGTTCAAAGGGGACGTAAAGACCCCGTAACGCAGATTAAAAATAACAAGAAATTAGATCTTGAAGTGGATGAGCAGGTGACTGAAGGTTTCCAGGTATGTGGGGCAAAGAAAATAATGGGAGGGGCAAAGAAAGTCTGCAACGAAAGCGATTGGGAATTGAACAGACTGCATAAAACACGTGGTCGGGTATTGAGGGAGATGTTCAGAAGGTACCTAACAACTCGGTGTCACCAAGGAATGAGGTATGCTACTTATCACTGAGAAAACACTCTTGGCTGATGGCCCACAATAGACAATTATAACACAATACAGGTATCACTAGAGAGGTGGGAAAGGAAAATAATTCAAAGAGATGAGATGGGACTGACTGCACCAGTAAGGGAGGGGCATGTTAATGAACAACAAAGGTCATATTGCCTAGCAAACAGTCACCTTCTTAAGAGAAGTAGCTCAGAGGAGAACAAGAAATGTTCTAAGGCCATTTGTCTGGTGCTCACAGCTTTTATATCTTTCAAGATAGTTTACCAGCATCCTGGTAGAAGGGGTTACCTGTATTCTGGTATATCTCTGCCATGAGGTTGTTCTAGGTTCACATGCAGTCTGGGCTTTTAAAAATGGTGGCTGGTTACCCCCAGTCGACAGCATAGCATTCCCTTATGTGTACTTTCTCTTCCAGCTGGTGAATCAGCAAAAACAAGGCACCAGCAGTTGACAAACAAAAGGTGATTAAAGAATTAATTCTTTAGAGGAAGTGGTGAGTGAGACAAAGGCAAATTTTCCTGTATCTTTTTTTTATGAATAAAAAGTAAAAAGTTCCGTTTTAACTTTCTTTTTCTGGGTTTCCTAAACATTAGTTAATTGGAAGAGGAGATGGGATAATATTAGGGATTTATCATTACACAGTGCAGAGCCGTTCTCCTCCATCTTCCTTGGGGGACTAGGATGACTCTGGAGGATCAGTCACTCAGTCACTTGCTTTTTCTTAATGAGGCCCAGTTCCAATTGGGCTTTGACTCGCTCCTCAATCCTCCTAACCTTGTCAGGGTTGACCCTGTAATACCCCTGTGATATTGCCCTGGCATTCTTTCGCACTCACACACAGTTTACTCCATCACATCTGTGCATCCAAGCTAGTCTTGGGTCACCTCCAGGAAGTCTGTGAGCAGGCTCCTTATGTCAGCTCACTTGGCTTCATCTAGTCCAGGGGTGACAAGCTCAAGCTGGCATGGTGATAACAGTGCCAACCACTCCTCCCGGCATGGGCGGGTCATCACAGGATTCGTAAGGCTTCAGCAGGTCCACGTGCAACCATTTGGTCTTAAGCTTCCTGCAGTTTATCAGGTAGTTCAAATCCCTGCCCTTCCCCTGGATCATATGGGGGCCTGTGAATTGGGTCTCCGGGAGGCATGTGGCTCCAGTGCAAAGGACAAGGACTTTACCTCGTATGTTAAAAGATTGTGCCTTGGCCCTCGTATCAAATTTTAATTTGACATGTTCTTGTGTCGCTGCCTCTAGTCAGACTTGTATCTTAATTCCTGAGTGTAGCAGCTCATAAACATAAATGTATAAGGGTTACATTTAAAAAGATATATATTCCATATATAAATAAGCCAATGACCCAAGGGGTCACTGTTGAGATAGCAAGGAGTGTGATAAAGATTAATAAACAGAATGCAAGCTAGGCCTTGGCGTGTTGAATCAGCGACGCCCTGGTTTGCATTTGCCTGTGATAATCAAATCCATTGTTGTGTCAAACAGGTCACAGTGCTTTCGCCTGAGAACCTATTGACCTATAACCCACAGACGTCTACGTGACTTCCTCTCACATGTTCGTCTGTCTGTGTGTTAGTATGCTGAGCTAAGCTTATCATCATGAATTTGAAACATCTCCGCCTTTATACCCAAAGAAGATACTGACTTAGAAATTATCGTCGCAATCTCCGACGAGGATGGGAAGTATACAACACGATACTTGCGTATAACATCGCAGGTCTTAATAACCTCACAGTGCGCCTCGTTATACAAGGCCTAGCACTACAAATGCACATCAATACCCTCGATCCATAAGGCTTACAAATATTTACTCAGGGAGGAAGTGATACATGATGCCTTCAGTCAGAGCAAATGAGTTTGGGGGAAGCCATGGTCTACGTAATGAGTGCACTACTTGTAGGTGAAGTCGTTAGACTGCTTCTCTGTTCTCTTAGGGACAAGGCAGTAAATCTGGAATAGAAGATCTTCGGCTGTTAGATCACAATGTTGAGTTTAGGGTGATGTAGCGAAAGCATAGGAGGAGTGGAGGAAGGGTGTTGTTGACCCTGATAAATTGCTTTGTTCATTCAAACAGCTAAACATTATGGAGGAGTTATGGAGTTCCATTTGACAACGTCTGTGTGTGTGTGTGTGTGTCAGAGAGAGAGAGAGAGAGAGAGAGAGAGAGAGAGAGAGAGAGAGAGAGAGAGAGAGAGAGGGCATAATTGGTGGTTGTGTTGTTGTTGTGTTGTGAGTTGTGGTTCTTGGCTGTGGTGTTGTGGTTGTTAGTGTTCCAGTGACCTCGACCAGCAGACAGCACAGGATAGCCCGGAGTATTTGGAGTGGTTGGTAAGTACATGTGTTTTGTGTTTGTTTCTTTTTGTTTTTTGTAGGTGTAGGTCAATTGTCCTGCGTGTATGCTGTAGTGTAAAGAGGAAAGTGTGACTGGGGTGAGTTGGGCAGCTGGAGTGATTATGTGGAGGGGATTTGCCACTTGTTATTTTAGCTTGTGATCCCGCCACAACACAAGGGCGAGTGATATGCTTTTCACCTTGTACTCAGATTTATGTTATGAAAAATAGTAGCAGGGAGAGAAGTATTTGTCAATACTTTGAACAGCTCCCCCTAAGGACAAGTCGTTTTACTTCTCTTTTAAGTGGGACCATCTTCAAGTGAGTTTAATATTTTATGTAATTGTCTCTGTCCTCAAGCCTTTGCCAAATTTTGTTAAAATAAAACGACTGAGATGTCTGTTGTTAATAATAAGCAACAATTGAATTGGCATGC
>NC_061089.1:75117522-75127522 GCF_015104395.2 Macrobrachium nipponense
GTTTATCTTTTTGGCTCCTACGAGATGGCGGCGACATCAGTAGCATCTTGCCTGAGATGCCAACATGGCATCAGATGGCATGTCTGTGATTTCCGTTTCCTTTATCAAGGGGTAGTGTGGCTTTCCTGGTCTGGCCACGTCACACACAGTACAACCTCAAGGCAGGCTTCGATTATGATGGCATTGCCTGGAAGGATTTTCAAGGCAGTCACGAAATCTCGGAAAGATGAACAGATTTTCTAAAAGGGCGAGCATTGAGACGAATATAAGAGGGATGCTGCATCTGGAGAAAGTGTTGTTCTTTAAACGAGCATCGTTTGCTGGTTTCGGAGAACGTGTTGTTTTTTAAATGAATGTCTTTGCTGCGTTCAGAGAGCGTGTTGTTCTTTAAAAGAACGTCTTTAGCAGAGAAACCACATCAGTAGCACAGATGAGTTTTAATTTGGCAAGAGAGACTCGAGGAAACTGGCGGGACAAGGGAAGGTTTACACAGAATTTATAAAAATAAGATTCCCCTTTAGAAGAAAAAAAGATAAATTGCGAGAGTACACAAAGATATGTGTGTATGAATAACTGAGCTGTCTGCAGTACAAGATACCAAATGCTATAGTATGGCACATGTATAAGTTTTAACACCTAGACGAGTAATTAAATCTCCTTAAATGAGTAATAGAAATACGGCAAGTTAATTACTAAAAATTACCATGCATAGATTAACCAATTTGACCAGAATCACATGTTAAATGGCGTGGTTACGTTATGGACCTTGGCCCACCCAAATACGACATCATTGATGGCCTGCTCAAGGTCAGTGACCATTTATGCTTACATGAGCATGAAATCCAGGTCAGGTCACGTGATGTTGTCAGCGAAAACTCATGTGGAGAGTTATAAAAAAAAGGGAGACAAACGTTAATGGAATGGTTATCTTGGTTCTAAATCGTGAGATTTTTAATGGGATTTCGCTAATTTACCTATTGTTATGAATTGTCACAGGGTAATGATTTGAGGTGGGAAAGATTATGGCCCACGTGGCCAACTGAAATAAAATCTCGTAGATGAAAATTAAACAATTTTGACAAAGAATTCTTTTGGAATTCTACGGAAACTTAGCAGTGTTGCTACAATGTGCGGAAGAGAGAGATATGCTCCAGCAAAACGAAATGGCTAGAGGGGGTTTAATTTGTGGTCTGAATTTACAAGTGTAGCCTAGCTAGACTGTGGGATGCTAAATTGTCCAGAGTTCGAAGGAGGGAATATGCGCACTATTTCCTTTTTATCAATGGTAATTTCACTTCCTAACTAATTCTTTGCATTTTAGGACATGCGAGCCACCACTTTCATGTTCTTAGCCTGATGTAACCTTGTTTTGGGGACATCTTAGGTCCTAACTGGTGAACAAATAACCTACAGTAATCACTAGGGCAGGCAGAAACATAAATAGAACTAAGAATGGACTGAAGGACTTACTCAACAAGGGATATTGCAGGTAAACTCAGAGGTTTATGTAACAATCAATTATATTTACAATTTAACACTTAGATCAGGAGAATGGATATTTAAACAGACATGCTAACAGAGCCTTGTCGAGTGATTAAAACTAACAGAATTCGAAACACTGAACAATTATGGTAAAAGGACAGTGATGGGTAGAACTCAGTGGCTGTTGCCACTGTTAAAGGCACAAAACGAACTGGATGTTTCCACATCTTAATTTGCACTGTATGTGAGAAAACACACTTTGAAAAGAAATTGGAATTCAGTGTAAGAATGAAGGAACACGTGAATGTATTGAAATTAACCTCAAATCAAGACTTTACATTAGGCAGAAAGAAGTGGAGCCTGGTCGAGATGCACACGGCATGGAGGGATGCTTTAAAGGAAATCTTATACTCTAAGGGAAATCTTCTTTTCCACTGTTATCCTTATATTGTGGGGTCGGTTGCCTGATGCTCCTTCTCCAATGCATGCATCAGGCGTGGTTTATTGTTTGGCAAAGGGGTTTTTACAGCCACATGCCCTTGCTGTCATCAACCACAGTTATTGGCAGTGGGCCCCGCCTTTGACTAAAAAGCCCACCTGCAAGGCAGTAGTTTCTACAGTTATTGGCAGTGGGCCTAGCCTTTTACTAAAACATAAGACTGCAAGGAAGCAGTTTCCACAGTTATTGGCAGTGGGCTTAGCCTTTTACTTAAAAGTAAGACTGCAAGGCAGCAACTGTCATTTTAGTCGCCTTTTACAACACGCAGAATCTACAGTAGCATTATTCTTACACCCCTACCATAGGGTCTGGACACTTTAAGGGCAATATGGACTGATAAATTGACTGGGGATTTCCATATGAAGGACCACGTGGGACAGCTCAATGCAGGAATTTGAAAAGGTACAATGGAACCAACAGATACAGATGTAGGGCAGTTCTGAGAGCTTTGTCGATGGTTCTCCCTCTTATAAACTTTTGGGAATATCTTTTTTTGCTCTTGTGACATGGCGGCGACATCAGTAGCATCCTGCCTGGGGTGCAAACATTACATCAGGTGGCATGTCTGTGATTTCCCATTTTCTTTAGCAAGAGCCACTGTGGCTTTCCCAGTCTAGTGACATCACACTCATAGTACAACCTTCAGGCAGGCTTTGATTCCGATGGCATTGCCTGAAAGGATTTTCAAGGCAGTCACAAGATCTCAGAAAGATGAACAGATTTTTCAAAATGGTGAAAATTGAGAGGAATAAAAGAAGGGGTTAATTTCTTACACCCTTCCTTAGGCCGGGTATTCACGCACTTGTTTACCTGTCCGTCTTCCTGTCAGTTCATCAAAACTGACGTTAAAACATATATATAGGCGACAGTGGGCAGAGTCAGTCCACTCACCAGAACTGATGAACTGATGGAATTACCTAAAGTTCTTTCGACTGACTAACAGGTGATTGCGTCTGTGGACGGGTAACCAACTTTATAACAGTTTGCCACTGGATTTTACCTGGGAAGGATCTCAGCCGATCTGACCAGAGTATGAATAAACTATGTATAGGCCTAATTAATTTCATTGTTAGACCCTGCAGCACTAATTGTAGACTGTTGTGAGTCCAAGTCATTATATGATAAGTAAAAACTATTTCCATGTGATGAACACAATTTAGTATAGGCTAAGACCAGTGTCCTACCTTTTTATGAAAGGTGTTACTAGTGAAAGTAGGCTTCACAGTCCATTTCATAAATAACTGAATCAACCCCGAGGTCTAATTAAACCTATTCAGTAATACTCTGTTATGCCTATTTGCTTCTCTCCTATTTTGAAGTGAATTGCCACAACAGCTAGTCTATGTAGCTTCAACTCCTTATCAGCCAGCGAGTTTCCATCGCTGCCATATAGTGTTGCCACGATGAAGGCTAGGAGAGAAATGAAGGCAATGACCTCGAGTTGACTGTCCAACTGACAGTTCTACTCTTTCTGTGTGGACGCTCATCCGTCGAACAGTCGTGGTTGGACTGACAGGTAAACCTGAGTGTGAATACCCATCCTTACTCAGACATCAGTGTGGCAACAATTTATATCTCTTTTGTTTAAAAGCAAGGTTGGAGGTTGAGGTGACTTGCTAAGAGGGCTGCTTCATTACAATATATATATATATATATATATATATATATATATATATATATATATATATATATATATATATATATATATATATATATATATATATACGTATACGTATATATATATATATATATATATATATATATATATATATATATATATATATATATATATATTTATAGTATTTATTTATTTATTTATTCATTCATTCTCTGAAAGAGGCTAAGAAAACCGGACCAAATATATGAGCTGAGTAAATAGAATAAAAGAAGACGTATAACTTCAGCAGATCAGATGTAATGAACTACTAGAATAAAAGCGAACAGAAATTTTGATAGCTCAAAGCTTTTCAACGGGGAAGTTTTGAGGCGAGAGGAAGGTCAACATTGGCCTTATGAAGTCAGATGCTTATCCAACGAACTTCGCTGCCGGAATCCCGCTTTCGAAGGATTAGACCCTATACAGGGAAAGTCACTTCGACTTCAAAAAAAGGTAGATATACTTCTTATCTCCCATTATGGAGGCAGCTGAAGTGATGTGGGTTAAAGACTTTTTTCCTTGAGGTATTTGGTACGGTTTAAAGGAAAATCAGTTTTTGAGGACCAAAAAGTTTTGGGTGCTCACTGGGCAGTTGCTTGAAATTAAGGAAGCTTAAATCTCCACGGGCCCTTGTCTTAAGATGCCCGCCCAGTTACAGTGACAAGGTTTGAAAGGGAGTAGGAGGCCCTTTGTGTACCTTTTGATTATGGATTACTAACAAAACAAGTCATAATATTTTAAGCCCGTTTTGTTGAAGGCTTCGTAATTATTCAGCAAGTTTTTCTCCATCTGGACTCGTGTTAAGGTAATGTGGTAGTTCCTTCATTTGATTTACCATTGATTATCTGGTCATTCCATACCACTCATCCAGTTAATCTAGGAAACTCATGACGCCTGCATAAATGAAATTTTACCAAATAGAATAAGCCATTATGGAAAAGATTTTGGAAGTGGGAATGGAAGGCGGAGGAGTAAGAGGTCGAAGAGTAAAAGTAAAAATGGAATAAATATTCTGAAGTTCATAGCATAAAAGTAATAACGGTTGAAAAGAAAGCAAGTGGAGGATAGGATGCAAAGGCAGTTTTAGGAGCTCTGCCCTTTATAGTATTTGTAGTCATGCCAGAAAAAGAAGACTTCGATCGAATGTAGCAGATGATGTTCTTCACTTTACCATGATTCTCAAAAAGCAGTGGTATGCTGTAATTCAAAGAATTTTTTTTCAATATTTTATACAGTTCTGCAACCTTCTTTTAAGAAAGGTATTCCTGTCAGCGTTTAGTAATATATTATATTGATGTAGTTTATTTTCAATAATTAATTGGACTCGAAACGTTTTCAACTCCTATTTTCTTCAGTGTTTAGTAATATATTATATTGATGTAGTTTATTTTCAATAATTAATTGGACTCGAAACGTTTTCAACTCCTATTTTCTTCAGTGTTTAGTAATATATTGATGTAGTTTATTTTCAATGATTAATTGGACTCGAAACGTTTTCAACTCCTATTTTCTTCATTAATCTTCGCTTAAAGTTTTCTTGATGTAAAATCTGTTTCGAAACACTTGCAAGAAGTTTTAGGCTGAATGTTTCGTGTTCGGTGGCTATAAATCACTAAATATTTCATCGCATTTTATATTTAGACTTGATCATGAAAGATTAAGATTTAACGAGGACCACATTTTTCCTTCCACGGTGCACACAAAAAGAAGAGAGAATAAATACATAAACTCTTCCAGTTACGTCATGGTCAGAATCATAAAAAAAAAAAGACATTGGATTATTATAAATTGGAGTCATAAACATTTTAGAGTTTAATCTTCAGTCACCGTCATTCATAATTCGGATAGACATTAAATCATGACGAGAATAACAACAACCCCCCTTTGTTGTAAGAAATAATTTCTACCCAAGCAGATGAAAAAATAGTTTAATGTACATTGCGCGCGCACGCACACACGCACACACACACACATATATAGTAGAGGCCAGCATTATTTGAACCCTATTATCATCGTTATTTGTCATCGTAGAAGAAAAATAAGAGCATGATTGGAATCCTCGTGAAAATTTCCATTAGAACGAGGTTTTTATTCCTCTACAATTAATATTAAGGAAGTTAGGATGACTGGATATCCAGCCGGATATTTGGATCACATCAGCACCCGGATAACACCATCCCCTAATATTATTTTTCATCGGACTAGAAAAGTAAGAGCTGATATGGAATCCTCGTGAAAAGTTCTATTTGAATAATGCTTTCTTTTTTCTCTACGAACAATAATAAAGAAGTTGGAATGGCTGGATATCCGGATCAAAACGACCCCGGCAAAAAAACCATCCCCTATAAAATCTCCATAGATGGTCCGACTTTGGTTCAATTCGGTCCAGTAGTTTCTCTGTTTATAACTATAACATGCATAGTCCGACTGTCAGCCATATATATAAGATATAGTATATATACATACATTTTGTATCATGTAACTGTGATATTTTATATACACAAACATTAAGCTACAAATGTCGCCTAATGTCCAATTTGGTCTACCTCGGGAACAGTACCGAAGGGGAATTATAATTGTTAAGTGTTTTGTCACCTGGCGAGCTCGATCTGCCGAACAGTGAGAACTAAGGAATTTCAGTGATGCTTTAGAATTTAGATCACTGGACTGCCAAGAGATGTATGTATAACTTGATGCCGACTCAGGATTTTCCACTTAGCGTTGGCATCAACCAACTCCCACCATGGCAGCCGATGCCGGTTGGTGCTTTTGAAACACGTAGCTATTTATGAATGTTTCGCTTCACCGTGACGTTCTATATACACAGACGTAAGCTACAGATGTTTAATATGCAAATCGCTCTACCTCGGAAATAATACCGACTGGGAATAATGATTAATCCAATGGACAACAGCAGAAATATACGTGTGTTTGCGGATGTTCCACACCTAGTTAAGCTTTTTAGAAATAACTTTCTTGACCATGGATTCATATTGCCGCTTGGTACGTAGTACGTACGCTCACAATGGTCCAGTTAGAGAGCTAATAAAGAGGAGTAAAGTGATCTTCGGACAGCTCATAAACTTTCCCCAAAACATGTCAATGTTATTATAGGCAAGGTAAAGAGAGGAGTCTCCTCTCTTACCTTGATTATAGGTATGCAACGGATGAAAGTTAAACTTGTCATGCAACTGCCTTCCAAAAGTACCTACAAATCTATTCATCACTTCGGCAACCAAGGAAATTTGAAGAGAAGGACTGGAAAATGACAAGCCATTTCATTCGGCTTGTTGATGGATGGTTTGATTTGTTTTATTCTCGACAGCCAACAGATATAAAATCATCAAGAAATGCTTACGGGACTAAACCTATGAAGGCAAGACAAAATCTTTCAAGACATGAATAAAACCACTAGAGAAATGAGAGTGATGAAAAGTACAGTGCTCCGTCCTTTGTCTAACTTGCTGAAAATGATAAAATAAAAACTTGGCTTGACGTATACTCTAAATTACATACTAAATCAGGTTGGGTTGGGGCACTTTTTTGGTTGCATAAGTCAAATGGGAGCGTACGATCAGCACCCATCACCAGTTGCATTTAAACATCGTCTCAGAGCCCACCTAGTAGGAAAAGACAGCACACTTATAAGCTCAAAGATCAACGTTTAAAACTGCAACAGTGAACAAGCAAGACGTATCGTTGGAAAACGAAGGAAATTCTCTTCAGAAAGAACCCAGTTTATCAGCAATTTTGTTTTGCTTATCAGAATTTAATAATGATGACCAAAGTGATGACTAAAGACCAGGAACTCGAAGAACAAACATGGAAAGATGCCATAGAAGAATAAGAAGGTTTGCGATATTTGTTGGCTGGTTCATTGCTTGCAAGTTTCTACAACTGGAACATTTAGAAGCAGAAAGGAGATGACACATGGATTGGTGCCATAAGCTTTAGAGAGGGCAAGCTCATGAAACCTAGTGTTTCTTAATCATTTGAAGTTTATGGATAAGATGTTTGATTCTCACCCTGGGGAAAAATGTTTCAACAGCAGTAAAAGGAGCGGTCATTAAATTAGCGGATATGATTAGCAGTCACATCCAAATTAACATCAGAAGTAAAAATATTTTGTTCCATGCCGTACATTTCTTAAGGTGAGTTCACACGGTCGAACAATGCCCGACGGACAAACATTGTTGCCATATCAAAGGCGAAGCAGGATGACGTCAAAAGCGTTGAAACGAGGGAAGTAGATCTGGCAACAAAGTGTGGTATCAGTTGAAGTTGTATATCACTGTTCTTACTCTGCTCACAAGGCAAACTCTGGTAAGCAATTGTTAATTAGTAACAATGTTTGTCCGTCGGACGTTGTTCGACCGTGTGAACGCACCCTTAGAATTCGAGATTGGAACAGACATATTAGCAGCTCCAGAAAAGTGGTGAATAAATTGAAAAAGTTATCGATCGATAGACCTATATGTGTGCGAAATGTGATTTTATGGAGATTTGTTAAATGTGTATAATTTTAGAAATATATTTATATTATTGTTTAGAATGTTCTTTAAAACTCGTTCATGATTATTTAATATATCTAAATATAGTTTTTTTTATCTGACTATTATTTTCCTGAAAAAATAGATACAGTATGTAATAACGGGGAAAAAAAGTAAAAAGCAACGGTAGGTTTTCCATAATTTCAATAATATTTGGCAGAAATGTTCTAATGATCTCTCTTGTGATTATTCATTTTAACATAGTAGAATGAAGAACCTTCATCTGACTATTACTTTAATTATGGAATAGCTCAGAGTATTTAGAAAGAAAAAAAATAGTAAAGGCACTATCGCTATAGGTAAAGAGGCCTGAATGTGGTCATTATGACGTCACGCACCAAGCCGTTTAATCCTCTACCCGAGTTTAAAAGCTGCGCCTGAGAAGACCTTATATATTCTCTAGACCTTGGAAACCTGGAGTCTTCCTGTAAAGAGCAAGCATGGTGATTTTGTTTTAGATTATGACTTTGGTTTTGGAAGAATCTAACTGTCTACATATATTTCTAAAATTGTGAATACCCACACGTTTACATTTTTCTTCGTTTATAATATTTGTAACAATGCCCAAGTTTTCATCAAAGGTGTTACAGTATTTAACATAAAGAGGTCGCTGTCAATATATCATCTGGTGGCTCTGTCCAAATTAACCCTGGTCCATTTACTGTGTTCCCATTAAATTGAACAGAGATCATTTTCGTTTTTATATCCATCGACTAAATTTGGAAGAACTTAGAAGATTCAGAAAATACTGTCAAACTAATAAGAAGTTGATCAACAACCAAAAAGCCAAGATTTTCAAAGAAATCTGCATAAAAGAAAGATTTTGCCCATAATATATATATATATATATATATATATATATATATATATATATATATATATATATAATATATATATATATATATATATATATATATATATATATATAAACACATTAGATTATCTAATATATACACGTATATATAATATACATTTATAATGGCATATTGTAAGGATATATACATTACATATATATATATATATATATATATATATATATATATATATACTATAGATATATATATATATTATATATATATATATGTACATATATATATATATATATACTATATATATATATATATATCATATATATATATATATATATTATGGAACGGAGAAAAGCAGGCGAGTCAGCCAAAGTGATAAAATGCACAGGGAGCAGGAGCAGGAACAAACATGGCGAAGTATTTCACACTTTATTCCGACGCGTTTCGCATTCGGCAGAATGCATCTTCAGGGTCTGTATAATAAATAATGACTAATATAAATTAAATTGATTTGAAAATAGTCTAAAAATTATTTACAAACTAGTTAAAATGAAAAACGGAACTTCACACATAGATAAAAATACACTAACAATTGATAAAACAACACGAGAAGTTAAAAGCACATACGTTAGTTAAAAGTTCAGATGGAAAGTTAAAACAAAAAACCGAATAAATAAATTAGTAAAATACAAAGTTAAAGAATATTTGAGGAGCACTGGGGGTCGACCTACCATGGTAAGAGATAAATAAAAACTAAAAGAATGTACAGAAACATAGGCTTAAGAGAGAAACAAGGGGGTGGAGGTGGTCTGGTTGTTCAACTGCGGAACAAGTTGTTTAATAAAAGGCTCTCCAGGATCAACAGTTCATTTGGGCTGGAGGTTTGACCAACAACAACAAAATCTTCATATTTAATATTAACCTTACATTTTTTGCTATGTTCACGTATACTGGACTGTTCGGGATTTGATAATGAACATCCAGTACGAAAACTAACTCCCTT
>NC_061089.1:75132522-75202522 GCF_015104395.2 Macrobrachium nipponense
GATAAATGGGGGATCAATTTGATTAAAGAATTGAGAGAATGCAAGGAGAAAGCAATGATTACCTGTTATGAAGCAGAAACTATTTTTACTCTGCGTTTAGTAAGATTTTATCTTTGCATTTTTTAAAAATTATGTAATTCATGTAATTATGTGTAAATTCCTGTCACATATGCCAAATCGGAGACAAGTTACAATCCAATAGGGTTCTTGCTTAATCCTAATAAGGTGAGGCCACCTTGGTAGAAGTTGATTATGCAATTAATTGACGTTATTGCTTGTCCTATTTTCTGCTAAGGTTTTCATAGGTCTCGGTCTATCACTAAGTATTTACCGTACCACTTGCTTCAGTGTATCAGTGTGTTTGTGTAACTCCAAAACAGGTGTACTTAGCCGTTGGTGCATCATTTCAAGTTGACATACCAAAGCTGACGACTTTATGTATTATATCAGTTTCATAGCGACTTTTGTTTCTTTGGAGTGATAATCTCGTCATGAGGTAAACTTAGTTTTATTGTTATGGCATAACCGATGACATAAATCATCTATGTATATAATCTGTTAGGCATTATAAATTGCCTCTTTTGTGGCTTTCGGAACTCTATTTTGCTCATAAACGTTCCCTTTCACAGTTTTTTCTTCTCTTTTTTGACAACATTGTATCCAAGTAGTCATTTCTTTCATGTATTATTATTATTAATTTTTTTTTCTTCCATCCAGGGCCGCACGGTTTCCTGTTTTCCTCTACAAAGACGACGATCCGACCTCTTATGGTGAATTGTGTCTATCACAATTCTGAAGAACGGTAAGAAATTTTGGTTGCCCTTAGGAAGTAATGATCTATCTATATGTCTGTTATTTACTTGATGAGTAATTTACCTCTCAAAGATTGCTCTCTCTCTCTCTCTCTCTCTCTCTCTCTCTCTCTCTCTCTCTCTCTCTCTCTTTTCCTAGGACTACTTGCCATCATAGCAACAGAGAAAGATAGACGCGTAGACAAAGAAATGAAATGTGCGTGGAAAAAAGGAGATAGGAGGAGAATTAGAGATATAGTGTCTTTATTATCATAGAAGTCAACCTTCAGATATAAGTTAACCAGGATGGCCTCTGTAGGAACCTCCTGAAAGGACAGGGGAGACATTAGGCTCATATTCTGGGTCTCCATCCTGAACGAACGGGCCATTTAGAGGCCCATTTCTTTTTAACAATAGCGTGACTGACTATCAGCCAGTTGGTTTTTTTTTTTTTTTTTTTTTTTTTTTATCTACAGCTTTACCACAAGAAAGAAGCTAGTGACCTGAGAAACAAGTTCCATTCTTGTTTTATTTCACTTTTTTTTTTATTAAAATCAAACAGTGCATCCGTAGTTGATTAAACGCATTTCTTTATATATTGATTGAAACGAATTATTACACATTGGCATTCCATCGTATGCAAATCTTTTAAGATTATTTTCTGTGCGGTGTTTCCTGGATGGGAACTAAGAAAGATACGGGTATAAAGGGACTCAAGTGTAGACCCGGTAATTTTTCTAATTGCATTGTTTCTGGGGATTTCTCGTTGGATACATCTTCCTAAATTAAGTAACGTAATTGTACTTCCTCGCTTTTGGGCTTCAGCACCTACTACGTGGGTTGCCGTCATCGTAAGAGCAGAAGTGCAAAGAATGGTCAGTAATACTTATGGTAGTGCAAGAGGTGTTTATTTGTTATATGCCTTGAAAAATAGGACAATGAAAAATTATATATCAGCGTGTTAAAGAGGGGTTACAGACATGTTACACGAAAATGTAACTAAGTTATACCTCTCATTTGTTTTTTGTAGCTGAGATGCAGTATCCCCACACAATTAAGCTTCATGTTTAATAAGCGGTAACGAAAGACTTGAATGTATTCTGAATTGGGGGCTTCATTCTACGGATCTGTGCAACAATATGTCTGACCACTGCCAATGAAACGTAGCAACAATATGTCTGACCACTGCCAATGGGAATAATACCTGCGCCTTTAATTTCATTCACAAGCACTGCTCGTTGATCGATTCATTGCAACTGCTTAGGGAGAGAGGAAGTAAACTCATAAAGAGTCACAATTAAGTTTGTAAATAGTGTATTAGCCAACCAGGATACATCAAACGTGCCTCAGACGGAATACTTATTCAGTTATCTAGGTCCCCTATCTGGTTCTCAGATCCATTACCGGTATTCATGAAGTTGAGCACTTTATATATAGTTTGGTCTGTCTTTAATTGTGAAAGCGTTTCACTTAAAAAATTAAAACATTAGGATATATATATGTATATATATATATATATATGATATATATATATATATATATATATATATATATATATATATATATATATATATAAAGGTTTTTTTTGCCACTTTCGGTCCTATAGGACCGAAAGTACTTGGCTATCTCGCTTTTTTCATTTTTCCCTTCGTGGCAAAAAAACCTTTATTTATACATAGCATCACGTTTTATATACTTCGTGATCAAGTTATTCATATATATATATATAGATATATATATATATATATATATATATATATACAGTACATACATGCATAAATATGTATGTATATAGTTTTAGATTTGTATAAATGCATGTGTATATACATATATTTACACACACACATATATATATATATATATATATATATATATATATATATATATATATATATATATATATATATATATATATATATATATATATATATATATATATATATAAAGTATTTAATGAGGACAGGGGTAGCGCACTAATAGGTCAAGGAAATCATATTTATTTTCCCCAATTTACTAATGCATAATTAATACAATAAAATTGGGTGACAGATTTTCACAAATGTAAGTAATTTTCACAAAATTTCTTACAATAAAACAGTTAAAATTATGAGTAAGGGCCAACTGCTGAGTGTGAAGGCAGAGGGAGGGAGGACTTTCCAAGAACCAGAGAAGACGTAAGCAATTCACGAGAGATAAAGAAGTATAACGTGGAATGGTTGTTCAAGGGTGGGGGTGAAGGTGCTATATTTTTGATAAATGGTGATTCATTTATTATTGAAAGCGCTGCAGTGGCGTGATCGGTATGGTCTTGGCATGTCACCACGGTGGGCGCGATTTCGATTCTCGGGTATTCTACTGAGGGGTTAGAGATGTGTATTTCTGGTGACAGGAGTTCACTCTCGACGGGGTTCGGAAGTCGAGTAAAGCCGTTGGTCTCGTTGCTGAATAACCACTGGTTCCATGCAACATAAAAGCACCATACAAACAAACAAAAACAAATTTAATGTTGAAAGCTGATGATTGGAGGCTCTGCTCAAAATTTAAAGTTTTTTTATACTGAACTGAATAGTTGTATTAATTGGCCATTAGCAGTTTGTCTGTTGATTCGGACCGTAAGTAACATATGTGTAGATCCTATAGAGCTATAGAACTGGCATTGAACTTTCGAATTCCGAATCTTCTAACATCTGAGATATCAATATCCAGTTCAGTATAAAGACTAAGGATTTAGGCAGAGCCTCAAATCATCAGTTTTTAATCATTGTTTTTTCGAATAAATTGGTCGGCCTTACTTATATTTTTAGCTGTTTTTGTTTTATTGTAAGTAATTTTGTTAATGTGAAAATCTGCCACCTACTTTTATTGTACTTATTAGGCATTATTAACTTTAGAGCTTGATAATAAGGCCTGCTGTTTAGCTTCGAAAAATTGCAACAGGAGAATAAATAGGACTACCTTGACCAGTATGCGTGCTTCCCCTGTCTACATTATATTGTTGAGTTTTGGAACCTCCACCCGTTGAACATATATATAGGTATAGATAGAAGTAATCCAATTATCTGAATTAATAAAGCCAAGGGCCCATCGAATAATGTCGAAATCTTGATGAATAAAAAGAATCTAGGGTTGTGCTAGGGCAACTCCCTACCCTTCCTCAACTAACAATGTCAGTACCCTATAGTGGTAAACACGTAATTTTCTTATAAACAATTATCACACTTTAAACAGAACAATTTATGCAAAACATAGGTCATATTTGTAGGAAAGTAAACTCCATAAATACACTTAAAACAAAAGAGCAATCTCTTTCTTTTTCTCTTGTATGCAACCCTTAGTTCCATAGGCTACACGTTTTTCATTTGTTACTGTAAACACTAAATATGCTTATGAACAACAACTACCACACTTTAAACTGAAAAGTTTATGTAACAAGCAATTTTCCCATATGTGTAACAAAATAAACTTCATAAATATACTACAAATAAAAAAACCCAACTCCCATCTTTATCTCTCGTACATGACATTTAGTGTGGTACACTACACATTTTTCATTTGCAGCTGTAAACACTAAATGTGTTTATAAACAACAACCATAACTTTTTAATTTGAAAACTTTATACAAAAAGTAATAATGTACCTTATTTTCCAATATTTGTAACAAGATAAACTCCATAAATAGCACTTAAAAACAAAGAAAGCAGTCCTTTCTTTTTTTCTCGGTAGACTACGTTTTTCATTTACTTTAAAACACATTGTATTGTTCACAAAAAAAACAATTTCCTTTTTTCTCTCATATGCAGCACAATATGATAATTTAAAAAAGTGTTATCAATATAACAGTTCTAAAAAGTTATAAATATTTACTCTCTAACTTACCTGTGTGTGCTGCCTATCTTGCTTAAGGCGGCCGGACGTTTTAAAAACTTGTTAAGGGGTTTACTAGTCCACCTGTACCTTTGACTGTGTCATAGGGACCAGCATCTTCCTGCACCTCCTGTGACTCTTGGGGAACATTAAGTGGTGAAGTGATTGGAAGAATCAAAAGAGGTACCTGGAGGGTCAGAGTCATGAGAGTGGGGCTTCGGGAACTGAAGAGGGTGTCGAGGGTACTTTGATGACACAAATGAAAATTCTACCTATCTGTGACACTTCGTCTTACTCTCAAATTTGTGCAGCCAAGTCCAAGTTCAAGGGGTCAAAGTTGGGGATCTCTAGTATCTCAATAACTGCATCATAGGTCATTTGTATTTGCTTGTATGGGGGAGTCATGAGCCACTTCTTCACCAGAAACTGCAGCAGCTATCTTGTTGTTAGAGAAAAGTTTGTAGCCAAAGTCACCACTGCCATCATCCAGCCACTCCTGTACGTCATCCTAGGGAAAGTTGTCTCCTGCAGTTGCAAGTGTGGCACAGCAGTTGGTGACATCAAAGCCTGGGAAGTCCATCATGGCATCTTTTCCATCCAGATATGGTTCTGGGAATGGTTCAGGGTCTCTAAGGTTGTATACTACCAAGAATCAGCAAAGTTGTAGGCAGCAGGCTTCAACAAATACTTTGAAAGATTCTCCAGTGTCCGTTCCTCTCATGTATCCAGCCTTGCTGCTCCAGGAATATCCTCTGGTAGTGCAGTTTGCTGCAACAATAACACCTTGATCCATTGGCTAAATTAGTACAGTCATATTAAGAGACAATACATGACCCTAGTATGAAGTATGTCACCAACCAATTAGGCTGTGGTAGGATGTGCAGGCACATTGTCCATAAGAAGCAAAGCCTCCACCTGATGTCCAGCAATGTCAAGGTACTGTGTCTTATGACAAATTACCCCCATCAATCCATGCAGGACACGTTGTTGCTTTGTAACAATGCCCACCTGTAGCATTTGCACGTAACAAAGCAGAAATACATTGCGTGGAAAGCATTCGACCTGGTAAATTCTTTTCCTCCTCATCAGCCAAGTTGTTACTGGGTAAGAGGCTATAGAATATACCAGTTTCATCAGCACTGTAAATCTACCCTAAAACAAGGCCTTCTTTCTTCATCAAGTCTTGTGGTGTCTGGTGAAATCCCTCCATTCTCTCAGAAGCAACCAAAGCTTCGCCATGAGTTATCTTGACGGAAATCCCATTTCAAATTTTGAACTGCAACAGCCCACCTTCAGATGCTCTAAAGCCCACAACCTTATGCAATCCTGGAAATATCGAAGTAGCAGCCTTCAACCCACCACTGCAAATGTTTACACCAACAGCCAAATGTTACTGAAAGCACATCAAGGTAGACTGATCATTGACCTTTGCCAGGACCTTGCGGGTTTGACTCTTGGCCCACTTCTTACTGAATTCCATTGCATACTGCTTTAGTTGTCCTGGGAAACCTTAATATCATGCAGGGTGGACTGGGCAGTGCCGTACTCTTGTGCGTTTATCTTTTGATGGGAAAAAATAGAAATGAGAAAATAACGAGTGTACTGCAACCAAAAATATGGAGTGTCTTATGTACTGTACTTAGGCTTCGATGTCAACATACCTTGGTTATTATGGACACCCAGCCAGCCAACCCACCCCACCCACCTTAGAAACTATGAGAGGCTTTCCCCCACCCCTAAAACCCTTTCTCAGTCTGTTATAGTGTAAGTAGTGCTTCCAACATTTTCATGAGGCGTTTTTTCAAAATTTGAAAAATTTAGGTATTTAAGATACATGCTGTGGCCTTGGTCCAGTTGTGTCACATAATGTTGATTGTTGGATAATGACAATCCAGATAATTGGGGGATTACTATATATATATATATATATATATATACTATATATATATATATATCTATATATATATATATCTATATATATATATAATATATATATATATATATATATATTATATAGTATCTGCAGACGCAATATAGGAAGATTTCAGGAGGTTCCATGATACACTCTCAGTAACAGGCCATGATTTATTATACAAAAAACGTTTCGCACACAAAACACGGTGCATCATCAGTCTGTGAAGAAATAAAAACAATTACATTATATTAATACATAAAAGGAATTCATCAAAAATTAAAATTAACATTAAAAAAACTGTAAAAAAGCGTTATTAAAAAAAAGACAGTAAAAAACAAAAGAGAGAGACTACTAAAACACCAACCATCTCAGGTAAGGAAAGAAGAGGGAATGTGTGTGTGTGTGTGTGTGTGTGTGTGTGTGTGTATGAGAGAGAGAGAGAGAGAGAGAGAGAGAGAGAGAGAGAGATGAAATATAAAGTGATAAGATATTCTCTTGTCTACTGAAAAATGATGTCTCTCAGCTCTTAAGTTAAATGACTCAGGAAAGACAGAAGAGAGTAGGAGTCATAGCCCATATCTCAGCCTTTTTTTAAATATATAATGATATAATTTGTATTAATTATTTTCAGTAGGTGCTTCCTCAGAAAGTTAATGACCTTCCGGCTCATTCCAAATGAATATATGCGCATTTTGAAAAACAGTAATGATATTAATGATCCTAATAATAAAACATTCTGCGTTTTTTGGTTTCATAAAAATATGAAGCCCTTTGAGACCAAACAGAAATTTATGTAGGTTTTTGCTTCATTCCCTCGTTAATATTTCTTGGGTCTCTAGCGTTGATTTTCTCGCAACTCTTCTGCTCAAGACCCCAAAATATGTAAACTAAATCAAATGATTGAGGACCGCGCCACCATTTACATATTTCCCCGAGACCTAAAGGCAATATTTCCCTTGTTGGTGTTTTCACCTTTCATTTCTTTATTCCGTTAGATCTTCGGTGTTCATCACCACCCAATGCTTGCTCCTACCCGATTCCTTAAGGCCCGTCCACACGGTCGAGCTTTGCTCGACGAACTTTGCTCAATGTGACGTCAGAAGCGGGAAAAGTCAGAACATCATCCGCTGTTTCTCCGCTTGTGACGTCAAATCGAGCAAAGTTCGTCAGGCAAAGCTCGACCGTGTGGACGGAGCTTTAGGCATACCTCAAGTTTCTAATGATCACCTTCCAAGAATTGACCAAAGCAAACATTCATTCATGTTCCTGATTGAAAGAACTGCGTGGAAGCAAAGGTGCTGTCTCCCCAATTTCAAGCCGTACAGCGACTGCTGCCCATACCTGACCCTTTCTGTTGAAGGTTCTGTAATTTATCTAATTATTGTTATCATTAGTTAGGAAAGTTAACCATATGGCAAAGCCTCCACTTTTATTCTAGCTTAGGACCGGCATGATTATCAAATTTCAAGGAAGAGTTTATTCGTTTTAATAGACTGTACAGTTACAGTATCACGTAGTTGAACTAAACCGTTGTTGGTTTTCCGCCCTTGACTCTGCTCATACCGGTTTTTTTTATATGTTGTTATATAATCTGTAAAGAGGGCAGATGCCCACAGCCATAGATGTGGCGAAAGTTATAGACGCTTCTATGAATTCATTTATATCGGTCAGATGTATTCCAAATGTAGCATCGTTTGCATGCAGTTAGGAAAAGAAAATTTAATTAACCATAGCGGAGAGAGAGAGAGAGAGAGAGAGAGACAGAGAGAGAGAGAGAGAGAGAGAGAGAGAGAGTAAATCCTCTGAAGCCTTCATGAATTCTGGTCAGCCTTATATTTTACCAACTCTCTCTCTCTCTCTCTCTCTCTCTCTCTCTCTCTCTCTCTCTCTCTCTCTCTCTCTCTCCGCACCTGCATACTTCAGGAAAATTAGCTTGAGTCTATGAAAAATTCCTATCACGAAAAGTATCCTGGATCATAACATGAATTTTATTACCTCGGAAAAGTTTGGGGATAAGTTTATTGCGATCGCATAATCATAGGTTGATCGTGATGGATTCACATTGAATTTACGGGTTTCTGGAATAGGAGGTAGGTTTTACTTGACGTTAGTGTTTAACTAGAGGAACTGATGAGCATTTATCGTTTTCACGTATACCAGAACATAGGTAAATTACGTTTCTTGTGATTTTGAAGACGAGACGGGTGCCCATCTGCCTATCTGTGGAATCCAGTTGTTTAGAGCAGTTGCCTTTTAAGGTTTGAGTTAGCCTACTGCTAAACAGGGAAATATGACTCAATTTGTCGGCATGATATGTTTACAGTCGACTAGAGGGTAAACAGAAATTTGAATACCAGTTGAAAGTCCGACGAAAAGAAGATTGAATCAAGACTGAAGCTTTGGTTCACTTTCCAGATCATAACGTTTTTCAAAGGTTTATGCCCATTTGGATTTCCATAAGAAAATAAACTGTGGAAATATACAGATTCCTTTCAGGTCCTCATCACTATTAAGGGGTGCAGCTAATCCACAAATCCAGTTCTTTAACTGCCAGGGCTGACTCGAAGGATATATTCTGAGATGGGACTAGACCAGTAGTTAGTTAAAGACGTCGAAGAGCTAATTGAGAAGAGACCAAATGGAACGAATGAAAGGTTGAAGGCTGAGAACCAAATAATAAATAAAAAGGAAAATAATTAAAAAGATAACCTTGCAGTGCGCCTGGAAAAGCCTACTGTAGTCAATACCTCAATGAGATTTAGTTGAATTGTGTTGGGTAGTTTTCGATCAAGTCATTACAATCCAAGGAATACACAAAGGACTATCAGGATGAATATATTACGCAGTTTAATCAAGTGTTTCATGAAAAATACTAATATTAAGTCCAAGTAAAGCTATAAAACCATACCCAAACAACAACCGGGAATACAATGAATAATTCTTGACAAGGAAAAAATTTCCAGCAACGTATAATTTGATCATACACAAATGAGGAAGAATTGCAGATATGCTAAGGTAAAATAAGGAACTAAGAAGGAAGGAGGGTGAAGAAGGAGAAGTTATAAAGAATATAGTTTTAGATGAAAGAAAGAGGTCGAACAATAACGTAAATGTGTCTTGGTATTTGTATGGGAAGTCTCATATGATTTAAGTGGAAAGAAAGAGCAAAAGAAAAATTCATCGTAACATTGAGTACAAGAATTCTTCAGAACCTTTGTCGTTCATTTATTGAAAACTACAGTAAAAATTATTGATACTACACGCAAACGAATAGATTACCCTAGAAATTTGTAGGTAAAATTCCGTTGGTAATAAGAAAAGAATAAAAATGGATTGGAACACGTTTCTTCAGGCGTTTTCTCTCCCAGGAAATGTACATATGCCTAAGAGATCGAGGTGGTACCAGACCAGAAGGAGTTTGAAGTTCTTTTTGTCAAGAAAGCAGACAGATTTCTCTGGAAGAAGTGGCATACCACTCGGAATTCGTGTATATTCCGGGATGAATTCAAGGGAGGCAAGCTTTATGGTATATTGCCGAACAAGATAAAGAATCAGTTCTCGTTATTAAGGGTAATTGAACTTTAAAGAATTAAAGACAAAATTCTACTATGAATACAAATTACTAGAAATAAGAATGGATTGGCTACCTATAAATCAAAAACATCTAGAGTTACTGAAGTAAACCATATACTTTGCAACAGCATAATATTCATAAAGAACTCACGTGAATATCTGCAATATAGTTAAAAGGCAAAATAGGCTCTCATCATCATTTCACTTTATATAAAGCTGTACAGCTTGAGATTTTTTATTGCCAGTTAAAAAGTAATAACATGGAGAATATATCAAGTACTTCATCTTCGGTACACCAGCTAAGGAAAAACGTGATTAAATTAGAAAGCAAATAGATAGTACATGCCTCGTTCAATGCTAATCCCTGTGCGTTCAGTTTTATTCACCAGAGCAGGTTTGGTGTTAGGATTCGAACGAAATCGTGCACGTAAAGATTTAATACACTGCGACGCTTTTGGCAGAAGTATTGATACATTTTGGTTAGAAGCTACAGTGTACGTATGTCGGCATTCATGTGTAGAGGTTTGAATCTTTCTAGAAATAGGTAATCGTGGATTGCTTCTACGGCAAGGAATTGTTAATGTATGAGCACTTATCTGTTTACGAGAACGGGCTAGTTGTCGAGATCCGAACATAATCGTACATTTTGAGAAAGATTTCCATGGGACTATGTTGCCCAAGTTACAGTGAAATTTGGTTACTAAATTATGGTGCAATTTGTATGTTTTTTTATTTATCAGTAAAGGTTAAGAAAAATATTGATAAACACAAGAGAACTGCGTTGTTTTTGATGGAGAAATCTCAAATCGTTCATCTGTATTCAGGTACCTTGCTAATGCTTACTCACAGAGATATGTATTGGTAGAACATTTCATGATACCCCCGATAGCAGGACCCCCGCAGAAGGTTGGTGCCGTCGGTGCTCCTCACGTAGTGCGCTGTAGGCATTACTTAAGCTTCTTTGCAGCGTCCCTCGGCCCATAGCTACAACACCTTTTATTCCTTTTACTGTACTTCTGTTCATATTTTCTTCCATTTTACTTTTCCCGTTCCCCTGACAGTTGTTTCATAGTGTAGCTGCGGGGTTTTCCTTCTGTTATATCTTTCACAACCTTTCCCTTTCAGTGCTGAACAACCTCATATAAGTCTAAGTGCTTGGCCTTTGGCCTAAATTTTATTTTCCACTCCTGATAGCAAGAAGTGTTATTCCTGACTCTTGTAGCCGTCTCTTATGAAGGTGTCTGCTTCTCTTTTCTCCGTCGTTCATTTCCTTTTTTTGTTTGAGTCTGATCTAGCTAAAAACGTAGGGTTGCACGTCCCATTTGCCTCTGCATTTCCTATTTATTTATTCCTTATTCATATTTTATTAATAAATAGAGAGTTCATGTCATGAAACCTAGTAGTGGTGAGCGAAATAAAGAACAGTACATACCGAGAAATAAGAAGCGTTTTTATTTGCTAGTAATTTTCACAGTAAGAATTTCTTTTTTAATCTGAGGAAAGTCATGGGGTCTAACAGTCCTAGTCAATTTTTATCTCTATAAGAAAATGAGGTAAAGTGTATTTTCTTGGAAAAAAAAAGAATAAGGTAAAATATGTTTTGCTTGGAATGGACATATCTTTTGGAAAATCTTCTAAAAATAGTTTTTGAATAAGGAGTATTTTTGAACACTCGCAAATAGGGATAGATTTGGACAAATATTTGCAATTGCAATAAATTAATGCAAAAGCCTTGCAACACTTATATCTGAAAGAAAATGATGTAGAAAGTGTGCGGTTCCTTTTTAAAGAAACGTCAAGATAAAACCCGACGGCTGCAGAAGATAGAAAAAAGCTTGTGTACATTGATTCAGGCGCCACCCTCCTCAGGGAATGTAAATATAGCTTGGTGATCTAGGAACTAGGAACCAAAGAAGTGAGGAACTTTTATAAAGAATTGAACGGATGCCCTCGAAGAATTAAAAATGAAATAGGAATTTGTGTGTCTATGCATCTCTTGCTTTCACTCTTTCAAATACTGAGACGTTTTGTAAAACAAAAGAACAATGCTGATATTAAATAGTTAATGATAATATTGCAGATAAGTGTCCTCCGATATTCTGGAATACAAGTGGTTTTGTGGAATTGTGAAAATTGTGACTGAAATGACCCAAGAAACTAAAGGAGGCAAATTGTAAGCAATTGTAATTACGAAGAAATTAAAGAAACGGATGAACAGAAAAAAGGGATTACAAATTGATGCAACAATTGATTCTTGAACAAGAGGAATAATTTGATATTGTAGATATAAATTCTGTATTAAGTTGACCGATTACAAGTAGTTAAGGACCTCTGGCCCGAAATACGTCTATACTATTTTTATATTTTATTGTATCCAATTGCCTAACAAGTAAAGAGATTGAACCTGAACTTTTAGGCAAGTGTCACAAAAAAGTTTGAACAAATGTTCCAAATGAATAAAAGGAACTCGATAGAAAGACCCGAATTTCTAGTTATTTTTTATCTATTTTATTTTATTTTTTTTGCATAATCACTTACAAACTTTACTAGAAAAGACCGGAATTTCTAGTTATTTTTTATTTATTATTATTTTTTTTGCATAATCACTTACAAACTTTACTAGAAAAGGTAAATATTTTGAAAGCTACGAAAAATAAAGATCGATAACAAGAAGAAAAAATTAAGTACGGAATAATCCTTTTTAATTGGACTGCATTATAGTACTTCATACCAAGCATTAGTCGGGTAAGAAGAGAGCATTTAAAGAATATAGAAGAAATCCAAGAGAAAACTTACAACCATTTTGTGTTAATTACCATAATAATGAATTTGTTTGTTATGATACATATGGCGATACAGTTCATAGCTACCTTGATTTTTATGCTTCATTAAAAATCAATTCAAAGTTTAATATTGTTCTATTGAAATTTTAGTTTTGATTATGTAAGTTTGTAATGCAAAAACACTGTTCCTCTCTGTCATGCTCGGCGTGCAAACTCGAAGTCGAGAAACGTTTGAACAGAGAATAAATTCGTTTTCAGGAAAAGTAGGTTGATGAACGGGAATCTATTATGAGTTTACGGTAATGTAATGGGAAAGGCAGAAGTAACGAAGAAGAATATGTAAACGCATATCATTATATATTTTCCTCAATTACAGGCACGATGCAAAATGCCATAATTGTTCTGTAATATAAAAAACAAATAAATATAAAAATGAAAAGTTTTATAGCTCTGATCCAGAATTTTCGAAGATCTCGTCCAACCACTCTCAGTTTCATTCTCGCTCTCTCTCCCCTCAAGATTCCCATCGATCCAGAGAGCTCTTCATTTTCTTTGCCCTCACAATTCTTTCCTGCTTTACCAGTATACATATTTGTATATTTACAGTAATCTTGCTTTGCCGGAACTTCGATTGGAGATTATACTTTACAGAGCGAAGCATCTATTTCATTGCCTTGCCCTCTTATGTATTTCCACTTTTTTTTTATTTTTTATTTTTTATTAAGATCTGCTAACAGTTATAAAGCTTATTTCTCTTTGAAGATAAATAACAAGGCTTTAACATAAGGGACTGATTAAATCTTAAGTCAAACTCGTCAGCCTTTAAAAAATTGCGTTAAAGCGTTTTATTATTGTTATTTATTTATTTTTTTGTTCATCTGAAAATCAAAGGCAATATTTTACTTTCGAGATTTTCATAATTTCACCAAATAGGAAAAATCTCTTAGACCTTGAGATGTGTAATTGTATAACTCATGGCACAGGAAATTTACACCAGAGGAATTGTAATTAGACGCAATGAAGTGAATATAATATATAGATATATATATATATATATAGATATATATATATATATATATATATATATATATATACATACTGTGACGGCTTTATGGCCAAGGTTTAGATAATATAAAGTTCTTCCATAGGTCACATAAAATAAGAAAGGTTTAATTTCAAAACAGAACAAAAATTAGCACTTTATTTAATAATGAAACAAGTTACATAATTACTTAATACCTCTTACCGCTAAAAACAAGAACACTCAAACAATCCTGCACCGCACAAATAACAAAATAAATAACCCTTAATAAACTAAATTTTAAATATACGTTACGTTACCAGTTTCACAAAGGTTCACTCAAAATTTATATAACAGAACATTAATACATTACAAAAACTGAAGAATAAGAAGACAGCTACTCCAATAGGACACTTATCACAGTAGAGGACCAGGTGAGACTAACTATGCAGGAAATAGGTGGTCCGAAGAAAACTAAAAGAAGGCGGGGAAAACCAAAAGCACTCTGAAAACAGGACAACTAAAAATATAACTAGGGATCTTAAAAACAGGTACAGGAATGAACTGTACATTTCCACAAAAATGAAAATCATAGCTATACAAAATTAAGATTTCAATCTGGCAGATGGGTGACAATACATATATATACACACACACACTAAGCAGATGAAGGCAGGCAGGAACACACACAAATTTGACATTATGACGTTTATCCCGACGTTTCGAAATACATTATTGTATCCTCAAGGAATTGTACAATAGATATAAATAAAAAAATGGTAAAACCTTAAAAATATGATAGAATTAAAAATAACTGTTATCTATATGAAATTTAAAATAAAAGTTATTTATAAGTCAATTTAAAAGGAGATCATACTTAAAACACACAATAAGTTCAAACTCAAGTTACATCAAAAAGATGATGAAATTGAACATTAATCTACAAGGAATTATTTTGAAAAAATAAATAAATAACTAAAGGGAGAGGAGCTAACCTGCCAGAGTAAAGTTTAGAGTAAAACTAAAAGCAGAAACGAAAAGTAAACAATAACAGGCATTTCTGCTTTTAGTTTTACTCTAGTCTTTCCTCTTCCTTTAATTATTTATTTACTATTGTTATTATTATTTTTAAATAAATCCTTGTAGATTAATATTTAATGCCATTATTTTTTAATGTAGCTTGTATTTTAACTTATTGTGTGTTTTAAGTATGGTCTCCTGTTAAATTTACTGAAAGATAACTTTTATTTTTAATTTTACAATTTTTTGAGTTTTTAAAATTATTTCATTTAAATCTATTGTAGAATTCCTTGAGGATGCAATAATGTATTGCGAATCGTCGGAATAAATGAATAAATCTGTCATAAAGTCTAATTACTGTTGTAGAAGTAATCAGTATAAATTGAATGATTTCGTGTTCAAGGTCATTGCTCGTGGTGTTTCAAATACACCATGGCGTTAATTATAACTATACTCTGTTTTTTTCCATCTGTCCATCCGCCTGTGGTGTTTTTGTAGGGTAACACTGCGTCCCGGGCTTTAGATAGTTATGCTATGAGTAAGTTTTAGGTAAATAACAGGATATCTGGGTGTACATTTGCAACTGAAAAGTTTTAATAATTTACTGTATCCGAATTACACCGTTAATATTCGAAATAGGATATTGTTATTATTGTTAAATGTAAACTGAATGTAACTATCGAAAGGCCGGGACGCAGTGTTACCATACAAAAACACCACAGGCGGATGGACAGATGAAAAAAAAACAGAGTATAGGATGTGTAGTGTTAAGTTAGTTAATACTTTTTGGTATTTTTGTGTGTATACTTATAGGTGTTTATTCAGTGGAAACTTTCTTTTGCAAATTAGAACTTTTTCGACTTTTGTCGCATCGGTGTTTGTTACGACCTGTGTAGGCCGTAGTTCAGGTTCTTTAAATTTTAATTTTTTAAAGGAGTCGTAGGCAGTATATTATTTATGTAACTCGGTGAATTGAGGGGAGACAGAACAAAAACACTGGAAAAATCTAACAACATTTATTACACTTCACTTAAATAAATTCAACCTGGTATCAGGAGTAACCTAAAGCTACTAAGACGAATTCCAACAGACTACAAAATAACCTGGAGGACTAATATACCGAGTCCTCTAAATACCCAAGGTTGACCTATAGCTAATAATCTAAACCCTAACATAGAAAAACTAAACGGATCAAAAGTATGGCTCATATATTAAGCCGGGCCCATAAAAATCAACAAACCATTATCCTATTACTAAACAGATAGGCAGAAGGAAGACAGGAGAAATAAAAAGGCAGAAAACCTTAAAATTACCTGCCTACACACAAATGTTAAAGACTAAACCCAATAACAAAATAATAAAACATAACACGATGCTGCATACAAATGCGCCTATCACATTAAACCATATGCATGAATACTTAAATAAATTCTCAAAAAAAGGAATTATGTTGAGGGTCATAATTTATACATACATATATATATATCTCCACACTGCATTAACTATCCGTGAGATAACTTGTAACAGTACTTATCCATCTATGGATTAGACGACAGAGAGGGGTTGAACGTTCATCAGCATCAGAGGGAGAATCATTAACACCAGGTAAACGGGCTGGGCGTATCCATAACGATAATGAAAAATGATCGTACTTTACCTGGGTAATGACTCCCTACGTTCTTCCTAACGGACCCTCCCCGGTCCACAGACGAGCAAGTAGCAGATATGATGAACGCTCTTGATCACGGCAAATAGTACCTCCCAACAGTGCCGGGACGGAACGACGGCACCGTCTTCCCGCGGAATCCTCAGGCGGGGAAAATAATGCAAAGCGAAGGTCGCAAGTGACACATACACTTGCAGGACGTAACAAGCGAGGTGGCTATCGCAGGTGACAATACCCCTGCATACGTGGGCCGTGATCCAAAGAAGTGTACAATTTACCGCGGGTGGCTCAAAGACACCAGCGAAACAATCCTCCAAAGGCACAATTCCTTACGAGGAAAAAAAAGCGTCCATCAACGGCTGCTAAATTAGGATCCACGTCTGAGATCAAGGTAGGGTCCGAACTCTTCATCCCAGGCAGCAGTAGTCTCGTCCACGGTTCTCACTAAAACCCAAACACTCCTTACCTTACCTTACCTTACAGACCTTACAGTTCGTTCGGGTTGCCCCAGGTCCCTCAGTGTGAGGCGCCTCTAATGTCTACCAGAGAGTTGCTAGTACATCTTCCGGTATATTTTGCATCTTCCAATCTTGGATGGTCTGGGATGCAGTTTAGATATTTGTCGAGCTTATTCTTAAACACATCTACGCTCACTCCTGATATATTCCTCAGATGAGCTGGCAACGCATTGAATAGACGCTGCATTATCGATGCTGGTGCGTAGTGGGATTAATGTCCTGTGTGCTTTCCTTATTTTTCCTGGTATAGTTTTGGGCACTATTAATCTACCTCTGCTTGCTCTTTCTGATATTTTTAGTTCCATGATATTTTCTGTTATTCCTTCTATCTGTTTCCATGCCTGAATTATCATGTAGCGTTCTCTTCTCCTTTCTAGACTATATAATTTTTAAGGATTGTAGTCTTTCCCAGTAGTCTAGGTCCTTAACTTCTTCTATTCTAGCTGTAAACGGACCTTTGTACACTCTCTATTTGTGCAATATCCTTTTGATAGTGTGGGTACCATATCATATTGCAATATTCAAGTGGACTACGAACATATGTTTTATAAAGCATAATCATGTGTTCAGCTTTTCTTGTTTTGAAGTGCCGTAACAACATTCCCATTTTTGCTTTACATTTTGCCAACAGAATTGCTATTTGATCATTGCATAACATGTTCCTATTCATCATCACACCAAGGTCTTTAAAACTGCTTCCTTATTTGTGATTGTCTCATTATTAGGTCCCCTATATTGCATATAGCTTTCCTTCTCTGTCTCCTAATTTTATTGATTCAAATTTATCAGAGTTAAATACCATCCTATTTACCTCTGCCCAATCATATACTTTGTTAAGGTCTCTTTTGTAGAGCGTTCCTATCTTCATCACAAGTAATTTTTCTCTACTTTATTCTTGTGTCATCAGCGAAACTACTCACTACCGAATCCTTAACATTACTGTCTATGTCTTCAATCATAATAACAAACAATATTGCAGCTAGCACCGTACCTTGTGGCACACCGGATATTACCTTGGTTTCATCCGATTTCTCATCGTTGCAATAACTATCTGTTTTCTGTTGTGTAAAAATTCTTTTAACCATCTTCCTATTTTATCTACGATATTGTGTTTTCTAATTTTCTTTGCTAATATATAGGTCTACTTTGTCAAAAGCTTTTGCAAAGTCTAAATAAACCACATCTGTTTTTCATTTCCGCTTTTCATATTTTTGAATATGTTCTCACGGTGGACTAACAGTTGGGTTTGTGTACTTTTTCCGGTACGAAACCGTGTTGTCCTATAATTAAACAAAATTAAATTTTTTATTTTTTATTAAATGTTTCATATAGTTTCTTCATTACCCTTTCATACACTTCATAATATGTGATGTTAGACTCACAGGCCTATAATTACTTGCCTCTAGTCTTGATCCACTTTTGAAAGTAGGGGTGATATATGCTAATTTGTGCTCATCATAAATCTTGCCTGTATCTACACTTTGTCTTAATAATATTGCAAGTGGCTTTGCGATAGAATGAACTACTTTCTTTAACAAAATAGCAGGGACTCCATCCGGCCCTGCAGCAGCTCCATTTTTAATTTCTATGTCAGCTAAATATTCACTATTTTACTTCCCTTACTTCTATATCATTATCTTCCATTATCTATTCTAGGGTGAATTCTCTCTTATATCGTTCTGCCAGTATGTTGCAAATTTCCTTTTTTTCATTCGTTAATCTCCCTTCAATCTCAGAGGGCCTATTTCTATTCTTCTTTTATTCATCTTCTTCGCATATGAGTATAATAGTTTGGGGTTTTGCTTGATATTTAATAGGGTTTTTTCTTCCAAGTCCCGTTTTTCATTTTCTTTTGATTGTATAATCTTTTGTTCTGCATTTTCTATCTACTTTTTAGTTCTATAACTTTCCATGCATTTTTTCTTTTGCAAGACCTTTTTTCCACTTTCTGATTTTCTGGAACAAGATCCTTCTGTCTCTTGGTATGCATGAATGATGTTTACTTTTCTTCTTCGGTATATATTTTTCCACTATTTCTCCAATATTTTATATATATCTCCGTATTTACCCTTATGTCATCACTTACGAAAATGTTTATCCCAATCTTTGTTTTAATTCTTCATTAATTTCTGACCATTTTATATTTTTACTGTAGAAGTTGTATTTTCCATATCCTTCCACTTTTTAATTTTTCATTTCTTGCTTATCTCTATTTTCACTTGCTTTGGATGAACTGTTAATTTCTATGACATTATGGTCTAAATACTCGCATTATAAAACTATTATTTCTTTAACATAATTCATTTCGTTCACAAATACTAGGTCTAAAGTATTTTCCTCTTGTTGGCAGGTGATTTATTTGTTGAAGTTGTATTCTAGTAGCATATCTAATAGCTTTTGTTTCAAATTGCCTCTTATCTTCTGCACTACTATTACTCTCTTTTTTATATGTATAAGTACAACCACAATCTCCTATTCGTTCTTTCCATTCTACGAAAGGAAAGTTGAAGTCACCAGATAGGAGAATAGTCCAGTCCTTGTGATTTCTACTGTAATAATATGCTTAATTTTCATTCGTGGCCTGTAAAGTAAATTTCATTCAGTTACTTTCAATTTAATTTGTTTATTGCCACAGACTGGTTAAGGTTTTTCTCGCTCCCTCCGAAGGTTGTTATTATTTAAGTGGTACCTCGCCCATGAGAGTTGTTTTTTTTTCTCTTTTCATGTATTTATTCGGCCGGATGCTTGTTTGGTGATTTGCGGGTCGTTGCCTCACTTTTGGTGGGGACCGTTGGCTGAGGATGAAAAGAGGTATGCATTCGGCTCCTTATCTTGGAGGTTTCCCTGACCTGATCCCTGAAGGACGTTATTAAAAATTTGGAGATTCTCTTGGCCTTACTACGTTTGAGGACCCCCCTTTTCACTGTATTACGGAGGGCGTTGACGGTGTTCCGCCTCCTAATTACTAAGTCGCTGTGGAAGCTGCAGCCTTGTTGGAGAAACGTCTCCTGTGCTCTGTTCGGGCGCCCTTTCGATACTATATCTACGTATCTGCATCTCTGGACCTGCCTGCTGCCCTTGGGAATGCATCTTGTCTTGTCCCTTGTCCTGCTTTCGTCCTGAAACCTCCGGAGTCGTGAAAAGGCTTGAATCTGTTCAGCTAGCTGGTAAGGATATAAACTGAATATTTTTTTTTCTTGGCGTTACTGCGCGCGTCAGTGTATCCTTCGGCTGCAGACCCCCTTCGTGATTCCGGAGCGTTGATAGACAGCCGTGTCTGTAGTGGTGTCATCGCCCGTATAGTGGCCTGCTTGTAACCACCTATGATGTTAGATCGAGTGATCCGTGTTGAGTTATTTGTAATTATGTATGTAAATAATTTTGAGTAATTGTATGATCTAGGATTAAGGATTAAGGTTCTTTCCCTCTTTCATTATCTTCTCCAAAAGAATATTTTCAGGGCTTTCTAGAAATAGCTGTTTTTTCTTTCCTCCTCCTAATCACGTCTCTTATTCTATCGTGTGAATGAGGAGATTTATTTTTTAGTAGAATATTTTGTAAACCCTAATCAGTTAGTTTTTTTTTATTCATGTGGGTTTAATTTAAGATTTGTTTATAATAAATACTAAAGTTTTGTTAATATTTTCGTAATCCTCTTTGAGTGTTATTTGGTGTTTCACTGTCTGGAGATCTTGCCCCTTGGCTTTAAATTCTAACCTTTGTGGCACTGATCGTTAAGAGAAAACAGCCTGTTGCTTGCCACTTATATTTTAAAATAGTTGTGAGTAATGTTTCATAACAACTACATATATCATCCAATTTTTCAATTATTAAGTCAAACTCTTTAGTATTAGGAGGTCTATATATTACTATGTTCATCATTTTTCAGATTCAAATTCTACCGCTATTAGTTCACATTCTGAGTTACTATATTTCTAATATATATTTTTCCTTCCGTTGTCTTCCCATATATTGCGGTTCCCCCTTGATTCCTATTTTTTCTATCTGATCTATAAGTTTGGAACCCGTATTTGATCATCATTCCCAGTCTCTTGGGAATACCAGGTTTCACTTATATTCATTATATCTATTTTCTTTTCATTTTGGGTTAGTTCTTCTAAGTACTCTATTTTTCTTTTTGAGTTACTCGTAACTAAACCCTGCGCATTCTCACTATGATGGGTTTGCGTGTTTTCTCCTTCAGTTAATACTGGTAGTAATAAGGATTTTCCCATGTCTCTTTCCTGTTCTGGTATGTTGTTCTTTTTTCATTTCCAGAAATTCTGACATTAAAAAATCCAACTTTTCCATAATATTTGATCTTCCTTCATCATAATTATTCATTTTGTGTCTGAATCTGCAATTTTCTCCGTTTCTGCAATATCCTCTTGCATAATAAATACAGTTATTATCTCTTGTAGTAGAATTTCGGAGCTGATGCTTTGAAATTTTTTTGCTGACACCTCTGCATATCTCATTGGTGTTTGCTTTTTTCTCTTTTACCTGATATCTTGATTTCTCTCTTTATTTGTTTCTTTCTTATTTGGATTTTATTACTTGGTTGGTTATTTATTTGATTATGATTCATGGCTACAGGGTGCATATATTTGCATTTTTTGTCGAACTTACATCCTTTTCCTTCTTTTAGGTTTTTACATATTTTTGGATGTCAGATCTCTGCAATCATCCCCATATCCTATCTAAGTATGCACATTTACCATATATTTCATAGTTTTGACAATATCTTAGGATGTTTGTAGTAACATCTTTCTCCAATCTGCAATTCCCTCTTTTCAAAAGGTTGCAGATTTTGTCTTTCGTTGTCTATTTTTTCCTCTTTCCCGTCATTGTGTAGAATCTGGGTAGAGCCTCTTCGTGGGATTTGCTTTTCTGTTGTCATATCGTAATTTATTTCTTCGTAGGTATGCTGCTTTATTGCCTCATATGTAGTATCAATGAGTATCTCTGCATCCATACTTTTATCTTGTTCTTTGTTTTCCTTATTTTTTTTCTGTCATCATTTCATTTTTGTTTTACTTCTCTTCCGTTTTCCTCTTCTTTCTTCTTCTTCTTCTTCCTCTTCCTCTTCTTCTTCATCCTCAACTATTTGTACATTCAATCTTGATTTAATAACATGTCTATCCATGATAGACATGTTGAACAAAAAATTCTTGTATCTTTTCTCAAATCTTGTATTACCTCAGCACACTGTGGATGGGTCGGAATGTTGCATGCAGCACATTTCTGATTAGGTTTTGTGGATTGACTATGCTATAACCAAACCTTACACAGTTTTGCATGCTTTTGGCATTCTTTTTCCTAATGCGTCAATTAGGATATTCACAAGATTCACCTTATTCATTTTCTTTTGTCGGAATATGTGGTTTATGTATATTTCTTTATGAGTCTCTTGACCACTTGGATTTTATTTGGAACTTGCTTCAATTATTTTTCAAGATGTTTTCATTAGATTTGTTCCAGTTTGAAGGATTATATCCTTCTAATATATCTATGAATGCTTTTGTATCTTTTTGGTTAGGACTGTTGCTGATTTCATAGATGAGAAATGCCAGTTCCCTTCCTGCTACCTCATCGTATTGCGAATCTGCTAAACACGCCAAATTACGCCACCTCTTCCCGCAGTTGGAACTTACTGCCATCTTGTTCTGATTTATAGTATTACACTTGATAAACTAACTTAGAAGACGCTTTATCCTACTATTTTCACACTAATCTTATCACCGATAGTTCACGAACACTTCTAGATATTTCTCAAATTCTAGTCGTATGTTAAACTTGTGATATTCTGTTGATTAATCTGACTTCACGCGGGTACGTCCTCACCAAGCAAGATGGCTACTACGAAGAGAAAAAAAAAAAATAAACAAAAGAGTTAATGGCCATTCACTAATTAACGAAGGCGGAGGGGCGAAGGTTATCGCAGCACTCTTATGAAAAGGGCAGTTAGCAATTACTCCTGCCGAAGGCCGAATTTATTTATAAACAATGAAATAACTTAATTTAACATGACAGTGTTACAATAAACAAACATGTTATAGATGCTGATTTTTTATGCAACCAACCAAGTATATTCCCTTTCCGTCGTAGCAAGTTGATGATAAAGACCCTTGAATGCTGTGTGGATACCTGGAGTCAAATATGGATTGATTTTTAATTTGCATTTCAAATAGAATTATGGATCTCGTTTGATATGAAATGAACTCTAAATAAAATTTGTTTTGACTATTAGATTATCGTACATTTAACAAACATTTTAGGTATTAATTGTTAGAGTAGGAATGTTGAGAATCATACTTTTTGTGTTGTTATGATTTCATCCTATTTAAATCCTAGATACTCACGTTATTACAATAATTTCCCTATAAATTGGATTTATATTGCGTAAATTATTCTCTTAGTGATTACTCTTGACTTTCAGTTAAATCTCATGCATGCATAATAAGGTCTGGCTCTATAGTGTATCTCGACCGAACACCAACTCTCTCTCTCTCTCTCTCTCTCTCTCTCTCTCTCTCTCTCTCCTCTCTCACACACACACAAGTATATCTAATTCTATTTTCGTTTTTCACTTCCTTTAGATAAAGGAAGGGGAAACTAGTAAACAGAGCATTTTCCTTGTGATTAGAAATGGAGTTTAAAATTAGATATTTATGTATCTAGACGATTTTATGATATGCTGTTTGAAGTTGGCATGAGCATATTTGCTAGGTTATTGCCAAGATAGAATAGCATATCAGGCGTTACATAACGTACAATTAAAGTTTGTCAGAAAAGACTAAGTCATATCATAATAAGCTGGAAACTAAAATGAAAGAAAATCAAATAAAAGTATGGGCAATCTTCGAATGTTTAAACAATACGATCCAAAATAGTTTTGTGATGTGTCCATACTCGTACCAACAAAATATTAATTGGGCAGCCAGGGAACATCGCACTCTGCCAGAACTGTTTTTCTCAGGCGAGTCCAGAGCTGTCGATGGGGTGATGTATGTGTTCTCTCCAGATGTTGTTCAGTTGAGTTAGCTTTCCTTTCTCCTCAAGGAAATGTGGACATATTCTTTACCTCTAAACTCATGAGGAAGCTACGGGACTGGAATTTTCTCCTGGTTGAGGTATCAAATTTATATATTTTTCAGAGATATCGACATTTGTAAAATATTTAGTTTTAATTTTTAACCTAAGTCACTTCTGATAAATGAAGAATCCACGAAAAATAAATTCAATTGAACTCTACACCAACTGGTATTAATTCTGAGGTACAAAACAATTCAGTAATTGAAAGTAAAGCGTTTGCTTTATCTTTAGAAAAATATAGCGCATTACAAAGTTCTTGGTAGATTTTCATTTGCGAGCCAGTAACAAAACCGCTTTTTTTGAAAATGTAAAAATCCAGGGCAACAGAATACTTTCAATACTTTTCCTCTCCTCCGTCTGTGAAAACTGATCCTTTGCAAGAGTTTGTGCTCATTCCCCTTGGCTATGGGAGATGTTATCGCTCAGTCTCCAAAGCCAAAGAAAAGGGAAGAAGAAAATGTTTCTTGTAGATTGGAGCATCTCCCTTGGAGGGATTCGACATGTCCTCGCTGCCAGAGGCCAGATGATATGAAAGGAAAGCGGCCCTTTATTGGTGCTGCCCTTCATTTTTTCCTTCTTCTTCATACTCTCTTTATTTGTTTTCCTATTGTCGTTGTTAGTTCTTCTACCATTTTCCTCTTCAGTGGCATTACATCAGCTGTAAAAGGTTTATCTCGTTGAGAGAAAGTATAATAACTGATTTGGAGAAACGTTATTTGGGATCTCTCCTAAATAGTGAACCCCAAGGGTTTTAACCCGGTATGTGGATCCGCCTTTGCGGAGCTTTTAGCACAAAGTCTTTGCGGTTTACTGTAAAAGCCGAAACAAAAGACTGAACATATCGTAAAGATAATGACACCCAAGGAATATCAGTCATAGATAACGACCCCCGAACTTTTTTTGGGGGTCACTCTATGAAAGATGCCTTATTTGTTATTTTTATCTCGGGCATTCCATCAAGTATAAAGTACCTCGGAATCAGACGGACTTCATTTGTTTAAGTGCCTTAGCAGAATTAAACACTGCTTTAAAATTGAGAAAGCTTGTCGTTCAGAATATCTTGTATCTAGTATTAATACGTATTGAATTTTTAAGATTTCGTAAAATCTGATGACCAAAAAGTAGCAGAGAAAGTGATATTTTATCTTCGGCAAGACAGAGTGATCTTAGTTACGAGAGCAAGACCACAGAGATAGCCACAAAAGCCACGAATCCCTTTAAAAAGCGTTATTATTTTTAACATACGTAGTTTTCGTACTTTTTGGGTTATTTATTTTTGTCTATCGTATTTGCCGTGCTTTTACTCTGAATTTATCAATCATATTTCGTCCTCGTTTCCTTCTCTTATTCTTTGAATTTTTGAAATTTAAAAGAGGTGACTGGAGAGGAAAGGCGAAAGTAATGTGAAAAATAACCCAATAATACATCACATCAATGTATATTAATGCATTATTGGGGTAATTAGGCCGTATATTTTTCAATGATACTTACGCTAACGAATAATACCAGATCATTCTGTGGAGTAAATTACAGTCTCAGACAAACCGCTCCATTATCATTTACATCGTAAAAATTTTCAATCCTAGATATTTCAGTAAAGAAGATTTTCATTGTTAAACATTTCCTTCAGAAACTTTTTCACTCTATAAAAAATTTCAAATAGTACTTAATTATTCGTCATAAAAGTTTTGCGTGTCAGAATCGAGTAACAAGGATTTGAACGAGCTCTGAAAGTGTTTTTCTTCTCCTATATCCAGTTTCAGGGCTTGCTGTGTGTGTGTGTGTGTGCATGTGTGTTTTTATCATCTATCTAGAATAAATGCATAGCTACTCAGAGTGCTGTCAAAGATAAAAGTAGCATGAATGATTTCATTTTTTAATACTTTATACTTAAATGTTTCAAGATTTTATTTTCCTCTGTTCCATGATAAGTTACAAGTCTGTGCATGAACTCAAATACATAGCTAACGATTCTTTCCGAGTTCTCATGAATATGCGAGTAGAACTGGACTTTACTAATTTATTTATGATGGTTTTCCGGCGTGCTATTTCTGCAGATTTTAATTTCCAAAAGTTGTTATGTAAAATGAAATTTAATATTAGTCGCGAATGTAGCTGCCTTTTTAATTTCATTGTCGAAAAGTGTCGATGAAATCATTGATTCAGATAGAATGAAGGCAATGGTGATTGCTATTTAATATGATTATGCTTATATCTCCATTTATTATCTTATATTTATCCATATTAGTTCATATCTGACATCTTTTCATAAGAAGTGGTATTAAAATTTTCAGCAGTCAACGAAATTATTCATCAACATTGTTAATAAATAAGATAAAATTTGTTTATTTCAAAGGACGTAGCGCTCATAATTCACTTATAATTATTAGTTGGTACACTGTAACTCATTGACACGTATGAAAATTAGACATAATAATATTTTTAATAAATCCACATACAGTATTTAGTGCCCAATAACAAAAACCAAAGTAAAATGCAAATTTACAAAAATTGACGAAGATGAGCAGAAGAATAAAACGTAAAAAAAGCGGCGAAGTTTCTTCGGTGCAATGGAGTTTTTTGTGCAGTGTATAATGTTGTATGAGCCGCGGCCCATGACACCTTCAGTCACGGTCCTGTGGTGGGCTGTTCTATAGCGTTGCCAGACGCACGATCATGGCTAACTTTAACCTTAAATAAAATAAAGGCTACTGAGGCTAGAGGGCTGCAATTTGGTATGTTTGATGATTGGTGGGTGGATGATCAACGTACCAATTTGCAGCCCTCTAGCCTCAGTAGTTTTTAAGACCTGAGGGCGGAGTGAAAAGGTGCGAACGGACAGACAAATAGTCATCATAGTAGTTCTTTTAGAGAGAGAAAATAAAAACTAAGATAATTTTTTCTTGGAGTGACTCAAGACTGACGACATTTCAATTCTGGCCATAAACCAAAGAGAAGAAAGGCGATCATGAAACTTCTGCTTATATTGCGAATAATCGGCTAACAAAAGACTAATAATTCATTTTATATACTACGAATAATCGGCTAACAAAAGACTTATCATTCATTTTATATATGAAACTTATGCTTATATTGCGAATAATCGGCTAACAAAAGACTAACAATTCATTTTATATATTACGAATAATCGGCTAACAAAAGACTTATCATTCATTTTATATATGAAACTTATGCTTACATTGCGAATAATAGGCTAACAACAGACTCATAATTCATTTTATAAATTAAGAATAATCGGCTAACAAAAGACTTATCATTCATTTTATATATGAAACTTATGCTTATATTGCGAATAATCGGCTAACAAAAGACGAATAATTCATTTTATATATTACGAATAATCGTCTAACAAAAGTCTAATTATTCATTGGGACCAAAAAGATGCTTTTATGCTGCAAATATGATAAGTGTTGCTGGTGGAAAACTTGATGAAAATTGTCAGGCAGAAAAAAAAGACTGAGCTTCATGAAATTCCCTCTCAAAATGGCCAAAATAGAACATTGGAGCAACTCAAGATCTCAGTGAAGAAGTTAATCTAATCGTGTGAAATAGATCCAAAACCCGAAGCGCAATTTTCGGTAAAAACTGCACCACGCAACTCTCGGAGAAGTATAGCCTTAAAAACGCAAATATATTTAGTAGCATTTGCGTGCGTAATATTGGAAGAAGAGAAGGGGAAATTGAATAAGCGGCATTTTATTGACGAGGCTACATCCTGCTGAAAAATGAAGGGAACAGACCGGAACGACTGCAGTTCTTCGTATCCAAAAAAGATGAGTGAAGAGTTGGGAGATAATTCGAAGTTCTGGTGAGCCGATGCTGCTGTTTAGGAATGGCGGGTATTTTTCCGAAGGCACACGAGGCAGTCAAATAAAGTAGGAATGCTATGAATGATATTGATGAATGACCTTTCCAATAACGTTTGAGAGATAATTTTTTTTTTATCAAGAGAATGGCACTGTAATGAGTCCGTTTTGTTTTTTTATCAAGAGAATGAACTAAACAAGTAACGCTCCTAATGATCAATTAACGGAAAACTACTTGCAGTATCTGACTATTAGTTAAATATTCAGTGAAACGTTATCCATCATAACAATGAAGTAACTTTGAAAGTGATGACGTTCATGTCAAGGAAAGTTTTAAAGGAACACGCTTTACCAAAAAAAAAAAAAAAACCAAAAAAAAAAAAAAAAAAAAAAAATGACATCTTACTCCCAGTTCTGTTGGACTTTTAGGAAAATTACGGTAATACCGTTGATACGAAAATTAGGACATTCTGTGTTACTCGACCTAGTTACTCAACTCCTTCAGTAGGTCAGGTCCAAGGATACCAAGCTAGGCTATGACTTGCCTTGATATAAGTTCGGGTTATTAATTTTAAAATAAATTTCCTAACAAAGAAAAGGGCTATTCAGTACAGTTACCACATTTTTCAATATTTCCGCAATAATGCAATGGGTTGATAACTAGCAGGTAGCAGTTAAGTATCGCTACTTCTTCACTTAAGCTTTTCTGTTCAGTTTAGACGAAGCTGGGGTTATATTAGCTTTCTCGCGAAACTCCTAAAATCTATGCCAGCTGATCTGTCAACGAAATATTGTCTTCACTTAACATTCATGGTAACACTGTATATGATATCTACTCTGATGATCTTAATTCCATTTTATTCCTATGTGCATAAATAGACTGAAATTTTACCAAAGCACTTATTTTTACGTTAGACATGAGATTATGCAAAACTATAGAAATAATAATAAATGCAGCTATAATTTTAAAAGTAATTTCTTTTCCTCGTATCCACTGTCAGCTGGCCGAGTTTTGCCACGACCACTGTCAATGAATGCTAATTTTCGGTGACAGACGAGCTGAAACACCATATAATCCCAAGTGCAGGTGAGCCATAAACAATTTTGGCATTCATTCCTTTCATGTTATATTAATAAGTGTATAATATTTTCTATTTTCCATTATTGATCAAGGAAATATTTAAACTGTTATTTCCACTGGAAATATCGCTAGAAATATGAAAATAAAAGGAAAATATACTCTTACTTTTGGGTCAGAAATGAACGTCGAAAAGTGGAGATACTGTGTGAAAACTGATTCCATCGACAGTCGCTCGGTAGTCATCGATATGTGGCCGAAATGGTTTTCTAAAAAATTAGTCTTGAAACTGCTATGCATATTTTGTTTCAATTGGTCAGCATATCTATCAGATTCCCATATCGTTATCCATTATGCATAAAAAGGGAAGTTCTCTGAAACGATCAGTTCAAATAGAAGTTATTCATTGTTCAGTTAAAATTCGTAGAAAAAGGGTAAACATGAACGATGAAAAAGATTATATCCTCAACTCACGTCCTTACTGGGTACCCCTTTTCTAGCAAATGTACTTTTGATTAGTTTCAAATTGGGCATTTGTCTTATATTTTTGTGTGCATATCATTTGGTATTACCTTTTCTAATAACTTGTTGCTTACATTATTTTTATTTATGTTATTGTTATGCCGTCATTGGATCCAAATGAAAAAACTAAAGAAGTGTTAGTGTAATTTGAATGTAAACATGGAGAATAAATTGAGTCAATATTATTTTCGATGCTCTCTCTCTCTCTCTCTCTCCTCTCTCTCTCTCTCTCTGCTGTCATTCCCAATATTAGTTGTCACTGTCAGAGTTGATTACCAATTTCGAAATTGTCTATTTTTTCTCCAGCTCTCTCTCTCTCTCTCTCTCTCAGGGAGAGGCGCGGGATTTGAAAGAAATCTTCCTTTGATATGTATAATCGGTTGAGTGTGCTGTTGTAATCCGGTCTCCTTTTAGATGTGAGAATCCCGTAGGCAGGGTCGTTATAACTGGGTGTTGTTGTTATTGAAATCCCTTCCTCTGACGTCCTTCTTTTCGAGTTAAAACGAGGGTGACAAGGCACTAATCCTCCCAGTAATCTTGCTTTATTTCTACTGTACTCTTTGCTTTTCATATATCTGCAGAATTCATGTTTTTTTACTTGGACCAGAATTAACCCATTACCAGCATGAGTAAGGGAAAAGACTCCATTTCGGCTCAACCTCAACACCCGACCTCCAATTCGACTCACAGCTTGCCTTTATCTTAACCTCATGTACGTTGACCATTAACGACTCCACTGGAAAATCACCAAATATTTCGCTCTTGTTCAGAAAAGAACCCCAAAATGGCTAATGAAGAACTCTTCGGATAGAAGAACCATGGTTTCGCTCGACCCCTTGAAAATATTTACACTGTACACAAATATGAATATGAGCGAAAAAAAATTATAAGTCCCTTAACCTAACCTAACCCACGTGAAATACTCAACCCCATTTTGGCTCAAGATATACTCTTCTGACGAAAAACCGCCATTTCACATAAATATGAATATGAGGAAAAACATTCTAAGTCCCTTAACCTAACCTAACCCACGTGAGTGAGTATATGAAAATATATGGATATGAATAAAATGAATTATAACTCCCTTAACCTGACTTTCTTCATGACTCGCTGCCAGGTGCACAACATGTCATATCACGTGATAGTATGAATGGGAAAAGATTTCTAAACTCCATAAGCTAACGTAATGAAACTCTATTGAAGATTAACAATAAAGAATGAGGGTAATAAAAACCAATTATGACCATTCAAATATTTTTATTACATAAACTGGTACACATTAACAAGTGTCCGATTCTCCCTTTTCTCCCGAGAAGCATCCAAAGACAATATCTCCATTACTCCTTATCACCAACCTCAAACTGCTATACAATTTTACAATAAAAAGCCACAATCTTCTACATTCATTATCTTGTACCGCTTGACGTAAAAAATCAACAGAGAGCTGGTGTCTTTGTCCAAATAGTAAACCAAAAAAATAATAAACGAAAAAAATCGTGGAGAAAAATGTAACAAAAAATAAGGGACTAAATTCGGCTTCTGAGTCGAAGGAAATTCGTCTCATTTTCATAACAACGAAGCTGCTTCAAAAACAGTCACTTAAGGTTGATGCATATTTTCTCCTAGCTTATCATTGCTGGCTATATATTGATGCCATTCTCTCTCTCTCTCTCTCTCTCTCTCTCTCTCGCAGACAAATGTAATCTACAAGTGTCTGGTAATAATAACGCTGACAAACAAGCATTGTTTACCGAACAGATGTCAAACTTCCTAGCATATTATTGCTGGCGATAATGTTCCCCCTCCTCCCTCAACCCCCTCACCCCCCCCCCCCCCCCCCCCCCCTTCCCCCCCCCCCCCCCTATCTTCTCTCTCTCTCTCTCTCTCTCTCTCTCTCTCTCTCTCTCTCTCTCTCTCTCCAAGCAAGCATCGTTTACCGAACAGATGTCAAACTCGGCAACCAGGTTTTCTTTACAAGAAAAGATTAAAAAGCTCAGTACATCTGCATTGCAATCTTGAGCAAGAACATCTGCAAAATCATGGCACCGACAACAACTGTTTTGTCTAAATTGCAGGGTAAATTTTCCATCGCAACGGTTCGGCCGCCTAGCTGTATTTTGCGAGAGAGAGAGAGAGAGAGAGAGAGAGAGAGAGAGAGAAAAGTAGAACACGATTTGAAGTTGAATCAAGCGTACCAACAGTGAAAAACCTATAATATCACACTCTCACTTTGTGTATGCATCTAATGAGATATAAATAAATAAAAATAAATAAATATAAGCACAAGGTTAACCCCAGAAGAAAAAATTCTGTTATTGCACACGACAAAGAGAACGCCAGACTTGAAGTTATGTCAAGGAAGTTGATATACTGGAGACATATGATAGATTTCAGGTTTTTTTTTCTCGAAGATGTAAGAAACAGGCGGAAATTTCCACGGTATGTTGAAAATCCAAAACTTCGAACGGAAGAATTTCAAAAGGAAAGGCATAAAAACACACGTACTTACATTATCCTCACGGATCACGCCTATTTTACTACACTTCCCTGCAATCGATGAACGAGACTTCGGAGGATTCAATGAATTTTGAAATCTAAGGCTTTATATTATAGGCAGACACTAGGGGGCGGGGGGCCACTTCCAGCTATTTGGGCGCTAATCTCCACGGAAAGAGGGAGCTGGCATGGCTGGACATCAAGACGAAGAGATCCAGAAAACAAAGAGACGAAAGACGAGGAGCATCTCAAACTGAGACTTAGGAAAAAATAGAGCTGTCACGAAGGAGGAATAGTTGGAGAAAGAAAGGAAGAGCTAATAGAAATAAAGAATAGCTGAGGGGAAGCCACAGAGTTACGGAAGCTGCGGACGCATTTCGACGAGAAATTTTATATATATATATATATATATATATATATATATATATATATATATATATATATATATATATATATATATATATATATATATATATATATATATATATTATATATATATATATATATATATATATATATATATATATATATATATATATATATATATATATATATATATATATACACACATATATACCACGATGCCCTCTAACTTCTCTCATGCTACGCACTTATACTTTATGGCTGAGGTTGTCACTACAAAGTCCTAGTTTATCTCTACCGCCTTTCTCTTGAGAGTGCTGCCTCAAATCCAAAGAAAAAAACAAGTTTTAATGATATAATACTTTTCCACAATACTTGAAATTGTCAGATATTGATTGGATTTACTCAGCACTTTCCTCTAATGGGCAAATAATTTACCTTGTTAATCGAAGCTCATTCTTCTGTTATTCTTCATTTATACACTTTTCCCCCACATGCTTAGCATTAATCGAAGTCTTAACAACTCAAGTATTTTTGTAGTGCTCAGACATTCCCACTATCATGAGGAGTCTAGGTATGATGGCGAAGACCACATTCACACTTAAGCGCACCAGTAAACAATCGTATTCTATCACAATTGGCCCGCGATTTGGCGAACATCTACCGTGAGTCTCTCTCTCTCTCTCTCTCTCTCTCCAAATAGGTTTATTCTTCATATTGAGACACCTATGATTCAAGTAGGTAGAAATCTTCTGTGAATGCTATCATTGAACATGAATTACTTCTTTACAGATTTATCTGCATATTTGTTTCCTATTCATTGATTAAAAATTACTTCTTTACATATTTATCTGCATATTTGTTTCCTTATTTCATTGATTAAAAATTTTACTGTTTGCTTCCCGATTTCATTCCTTAAAATCTTATGGCCCCCTGGCCTATCTATATTTTTGTGTGTGTTTGCATATTACTTATTTGCTCGCTTATGTATTCATTTATTCATTTATATATTTGTATTTATTGGTTTATGTATTGTCACATATGTAGCAATCTAATCTAATTGTTGTTTATGAAATAATCACAAAACTGATTATCTTGAACATGAACGCGATCATTATGTTAAGAATGATACCAAAAGTAACATCTGACTTTTGGTTTTATGCAAAATTTATTTTCAAATAAATTTCCTTAACATTACAAACACCTTTACTCTCTGGTATGGTTTACCTGCTTCTTCTTATGGCTTGATTTTTTTACTTTTTTTAATGCGTTTGTCAATTTCTAGGTTTATGTCACCTTAAAAACCTGGATATCACACACATATTGGCGAATATCAGAGCTGAAATTAAGATTTCTAACATTCTTTTGAGAAATGGTAAAACCAGAAGTACTATTGTTTGTGCATCTCAAAGACATTTGGTTCTATAATGAACATATATTGATTACTGAAGATTGACTTGCAGCGATGAAGACAGATCATCATAATTTATTTTTTTTAAATATGGTATTTATTCAGAATTTCTATTTGTTCAACCATCATGAATAACGGTCTTTGGGAGCAAATGAATGTGTTCAGGGAAGACAGGCAAGTTAACATTATTATTACTATTATCATTTCTCCTTGGAATTTGAAATATTTATCAAGATTCAGACATGTGACAATTTACTAAGAACCCACACTTCATGAGAATCTATATTATTGCAGCTGACAACATTGATTTGATTTACGTTCAAGTAGTTAAGCTTGACCCTTCTGCACATGATGTTCTAAGACGCTTTAAACAGTTGTCCAGGTTATTGTACTTTGCTTCTCTTTAGTGAATTATGTATCTGGTTCAATCTAAGACAGCTGTTCCTGTTTTAAAGAGCTAAATTAATTGTATTGACCATTAGAATTATTTTTTACTCTTTTAATCGCATTTTTAAGTTGTAAAACCGAGCGTTTGTAATGATATAGCATATTCAAAAAGGCCTTGGAATTAACACGAAAGATCTAGAACTTCGTTGTTTAAATTTCCTCTGGGTAATATATGTAAATATATATTCTATATATATACATTATACTATATATATACCATATAGAAATATAGAGATACTATATATATATATATATATATATATAATTATATATATTATCTATGTATATTATATATTATAGATATATTATATATAGTATATAGATATATAGTATATATATAGTATATATATATTATATATATATCTATATATATATATATATATATATATATATATATATATATATATCATTATATATCTATATATAGATATATATATATATATATATATATATATATATATATATTATATAAAAATAGATATATATATATATCTATATATATAGATATAGATATATGTATCTATATATAGTCTATCTATATATATCTATACTATCATATATAGTATATATAGAGTATATATATCTATATAGATATATATATATCTATATATATAGTTATATATATATATATATATAATCATATATATATATATATATATATATATATATATATAGATCTCGTGATTAGCTTTTTATCTATTTCCCTTAGTGCATGCACTCTTATTTCATATTCGGTTATTAATTTTTGTTTATTTATTTATTTATTTATTACCATCTATGTTAGTATTATTGCCATCTTAGAATTTTACTCTCAAGTCAGGTCTTAGTTTCGAAGAAGAAATGTCCACCAGACTAGGTAAGACAGAAGAGTTTCTGGCTTATTTTCGAAGAATGAGACTTACTTGATCGTCACAGGGTATACGTAAAAGATTGCTTGTGATTATATAATTAGAATAATACTTGACACAGGGTACACTAAATAGATGGTTTGTAGTTGTAATTAGAATAATACTTACCTGGCACAGGGTATGCCAAATAGATTGCTTCTAGTTGTAATTAAAATGATACTTACCTGGCACAGGTACACCAAATAGATTGTTTTTATATGTAATTAGAATAATACATGGCACAGGGTATGCCAAATAAATAGATTGTTTGTGGTCGTAATTAGAATAATACCTACCTGGCATAGGGTACACCAAATAGATTGTTTGTAGTTGTAATTAGAATAATACTTACCTGGCACAGGGTACTCCAAATAGATTGCCTCCAGTTGTAATTAGAATAGTATTTACCTGGCAAAGGGTATTCCAAACAGATTGCCTCTAGTTGTAATTAGAATAGTATTTACTTGGCACAGGGTATTCCAAATAGATTGCCTCTAGTTGTAATTAGAATAGTATTTACTTGGCAAAGGGTATTCCAAACAGATTGCCTCTAGTAGTAATTAGAATAGTATTTACTTGGCACAGGGTATTCCAAATAGATTGCCTCTAGTTGTAATTAGAATAGTATTTACTTGGCACAGGGTATTCCAAATAGATTGCCTCTAGTTGTAATTAGAATACTTACCTGGCACAGGGTACACCAAATACATTGCTTCTAGTTGTAATTAGAAGCATACTTACCTGGCACAGGGTACACCAAATACATTGCTTCTAGTTGTAATTAGAAGCATTCTTACCTGGCACAGGGTACACCAAATACATTGCTTCTAGTTGTAATTAGAAGCATACTTACCTGGCACAGGGTATGCCAAATAGATTGAATTTAGTTGTAATTAGAAGAATACCTACCCGGAACAGGGTACGCCAAATACATTGCTTCTAGTTGTAATTAGAAGCATACTTACCTGCACAGGGTACCCACCACATTGCTTCTAGTTGTAAATAATATCATACTTACCTGACACAGGGTACATCAAATACATTTGCTTCTAGTTGTAAATTAGAAGCATACTTACTTGGCAAACGGCACCCAAATACATTGCTTCTAGTTGTAATTAGAAAGCATACTTACTTGGCAACGGTACACCAAAAATCATTGCTTCTAGTTGTAATAGAAACATACTTACGGGTGGCACAGGGTAACACCAAATACATGGGATTCTAGTTGTAATTAGCAGCATACTTACACTGACACCGGGTACACCAAATACATTGCTTCATAGTTGTTGAATTAGAAGCATACTTACTTTGCAAACGGTACACCAAATACATTGCTTCTAGTTGTAATTAGAAGCATACTTACTTGGCAAACGGTACACCAAATACATTGCTTCTAGTTGTAATTAGAAGCATACTTACCTGGCACAGGGTACACCAAATACATTGCCCTCCTAGTGTAATTTAAGAACATACTTACCTGGTACAGGGTACACCAAATACATTGCTTCTAGTTTATAATTAGAAGCATAACTTTTAATGCACAGGGTACACAAATACATGCTTCAGTTGTAATAGAAGCATTACTTACCTGGGTACAGGGTTACACCAAATACTTGCTTCTAGTTGTATTAGAAGCAACTTCCCACCTGGCACAGGGTACACGCCAAATACATTGCTTTCTAGTTGTACGTGTAGGAAGCCATACTTTACCTGGTACAGGTACAACCATAATTACATTGCTTCTTAGTTTATAATTAGAAGCATAACTTATCCTGGCACAGGGTACACACACAAATCATTGCTCTAGGTTGTAATAAGAAGGCATACATTCACCTGAACAACACAAAGGGTAAAACATTACACCGATACATTGCTTCCTACTTGGTAATTTAGAAGCATACCTTACCTGTGGCCACAGGGTACAAAATCCAAATACATTGCTTCCTAGTTGTAATTAGAATCAATCTTACCTGCACAAGGGTACACACAAATACAATTGCTTCTAGTTTAATTAGAAGCATCTTACCTGGTCACAGGGTACACCTAATACATTGCTTCTAGTTGTAATTAGAAGCATACTTACCTGGTACAGGGTACACCAAATACACTGCTTCTAGTTGTAATTAGAAGCATACTTACCTGGTACAGGGTGCACTAAATAGATTGCCTCTAGTGTTAATTAGATAAATACTTACCTGGTATAGGGTATAGCAAATGGATTGCCTCTAGTTGTAATTGGAATAATACTTACCTAGCACAGAGTACTCCAAATAGATTGTCTTTATTTGTAATTAGAATACTTACCTGGCACAAGGTACACCAAATACATTGCTTCTAGTTGTAATTAGAATCATACTTACCTGGCACAGGGTATGCCAAATAGATTGCATTTAGTTGTAATTAGAAGCATACTTACCTGGCACAGGGTACACCAAATACATTGCTTCTAGTTGTAATTAGAAGCATACTTACCTGGCACAGGGTACCACAAATAGATTGTTTCTAGTTGTAAATTAGAAGCATACTTACCTGGCACAGGGTACAAACCAAATACATTGCTTCTAGTTGTAATTAGAAGCATACTTTACCTGGCACAGGTACACCAAATACATTGTTTCTAGTGAAATTAGAAGCATACTTACCTGGCACAGGGTACACCAAATACATTGCTTCAATTGTAATTTAGAAGCATACTTACCTGCACCAGGGTACGCCAAATACATTGCTTCTAGTTGTAATTAGAAGCAAAACTTACTGGCACAGGGTACGCCAAATTCATTGCTTCTAGTTGTAATTAGAAGCATACTTACCTGGCACAGGGTACGCCAAATACATTGCTTCTAGTTGTAATTAGAAGCATACTTACCTGGCACAGGGTATGCCAAATATATTGCTTCTAGTTGTAATTAGAAGCATACTTACCTGGCACAAGGTACACCAAATACATTGCTTCCAGTTGTAATTAGAAGCATACTTACCTGGCACAGGGTACACCAAATACATTGCATTTAGTTGTCAATTAGAAGCATACTTGATCTCCTGGTACAGAGGGTACAAACGCCAAATCACATTTGCTTCTTTAAGTTGGTAAATAGAAGCATACTTACCATGGCACCAGGGTACACCAAAATACATTGCTTCTATTATTAATTAGAAGCATACTTACCTGGCACAGGGTACACCAAATACATTGCTTCTAGTTGTAATTAGAAGCATACTTACCTGGTACAGGGTACACCAAATACATTGCTTCTAGTTGTAATTAGAAGCATACTTACCCCACACAGGGTACACCAAATACATTGCTTCTAGTTGTAATTAGAAGCATACTTACCTGGCACATGGGTACACCAAATACATTGCTTCTAGTTGTGATTAGAAGCATGCTTACCTGGTACAGGGTTCACCAAATATATTGCTTCTAGTTGTAATTAGAGGCATACTTACCTGGCACAGAGTAAACCAAATACATTGCTTCTAGTGGTAATTAGAAGCATACTTACCTGACGCAGGGTGCACTAAATAGATTGTCTCTAGTTGCTATTGGAATAATACTTACCTAGCACAGAGTACTCCAAATAGATTGTCTTTATTTGTAATTAGAATACTTACCTGGCACAGGGTATTCCAAATACATTGCTTCTAGTTGTAATTAGAAGCATAACGTTAAACCGTGGCACTGGGTATGCCAAATAGATTGCTTTAGTTGTAATTAGAAGCATACTTACCTGAGACACGGTACAACCAAATACATTGCATCTAGTTGTATAGAAGCATACTTACCTGGCACAGGGTACACCAATACATTGTTTCTAGTTTGAATTAGAAGCATACCTACCTGGGCACAGGGTACACCATACATTGCTTTAATTGTAATTAGAAAGCATACTTACCTGGCACAGGGTACGCCAAATACATTGCTTTCTAGTTGTAATTAGAAATCATACTTACCTGGCACAGGGTAACGCCAAATTATTGCTTCTAGTTGTAATTAGAGCATACTTACCTGGCACAGGGTACGCCAAATACATTGCTTCTAGTTGTAATTAGAAAGCATACTTACCTAGCACAGGGTATGCCAAAATACATTGCTTCTAGTTGTAATTAGAAGCATACTTACCTGGCACAGGGTACAAACCAAATACATTGCTTCTAGTGGTAATAGAAGCATACTTTACCCTGGTACAGGGTACACCAAATACATTGCTTCTAGTTGTAATAGAAGCATACTTACCTGGCACAGGGTACAACCAATACAATTGCTTTTAGTTGTAATTAGAAGCATACTTACCAGGCACAGGGTACACCAATTCCATTGCTTCTAGTTGTAATTAGGTGCATACTTACCTGGTAAAGGGTTACACCAAATACATTTCTTCTAGTTGTAATTAGAAGCATACTTACCTGGCACAGGGTACACCAAATACATTGCTTCTAGTTTCTAATTAAGAGGCAATACTTACCTGGCACAGGGTACACCAAAATACATTGCTTCTAGTTGTAATTAGAAGCATATTACCTGGTACAGGTTACCACCAAATACATTGCTTCTAATTGTAATAGAGGCATAACCTTACCTGGCACAGAGTAAACCAAATACATTGCTTCTAGTGGTAATTAGAAGCATACTTACCTGACACAGGGTATAGAAAACAAATTGATTGCCATTTAGTTGTAATTAGGAAGCATACTAACCTGGATAGGGTACGCCAAATACATTGCTGCTAGTTGTAATTAGAAAGACTATTGCTTACCTGGAACACAGGGTTATACGCCAAATACATTGCTTCTATTGTTGTAATTAGAAGCATACTTACCTGGCACAGGGTACACTAAATACAATTGTTTCTAGTTGTAATTAGAAGCATACTTACCTGGCACAGGGTACCCAAATAACATTGCTTCTAGTTGGTAATTAGAAGCATACTTACCAAATGGCACAGGGACATACATTGCTAGTGGTAATTAGAGCATACTTAACCTGGCAGGGTACACCAAATACCTGGCTTCTTCGTTGGTAATTAAAAGCATATTACCGGGAACACCAAGTACATGCCTTTTAGTGGTAATTAGAAGCATATTACCTGGTACAGGGTACACCAAATACATTCGCTTCTAGTTGTATAAAAGCATACTTACCTGCACCAGGTACACCAAAACACATTGCTTGTAGTTGTAATTAGAAGCATACTACCTGGCACAGGGTACACCAAATACATTGCTTCTAGTTGTAATTAAAAGCATAACTTACATGGGTACAGGGGTACAAACCAAATACATTGCTTCTAGTTGTAATTAGAAGCATACTTACCTGGCACAGGGTACACCAAATACATTGCTTCTAGGTGTAATTATAAGCATACTTACCTGGCACAGGGTACACCAAATACATTGCTTCTAGTTGTAACTAGAAGCATACTTACCTGGCACAGGGGGTACACAAAATTACATTGCTTCTAGTTGTAATTAGAAGCATACTTACCTGGCACAGGGTACACCAAATACATTGCTTCTAGTTGTAATTAGAAGCATACTTACCTGGCACAGGGTATGCCAAATAGATTGCATTTAGTTGTAATTAGAAGCATACTTACTTGGCTCACGTACACCAAATACATTACTTCTAGTTGTATTTAGAAGCATACTTACCTGGCACAGGGTACACCAAATACATTGCTTCTAGTTGTAATTAGAAGCATACTTACCTGGTACAGGGTACACCAAATACATTGCTTCTAGTTGTAATTAGAAGCATACTTACCTGGCACAGGGTACACACAAATCATTGCTTCTAGTTGTAATTAGAAGCATACTTACCTGGAACAAGGTACACCAAATACATTGCTTTTCTAGTTGTAATTAGAAGCATACTTACCTGGCACAGGGTACCCACACCAAATACATTGTTCTAGTTGTTTTAGAAGCATATTTTACCTGGCACAGGTACACCAAATACATTGCTTCTAGTTTTGTAATTAGAAGCATACTTACCTGGTACAGGGTACACCAAATACATTGCTTTTAGTGGTAATTAGAATCATACTTACCTGACACAGGGTGCACTAAATAGATCGTCTCTATTTGTAATTGGAATAATACTTACATAGCACAGAGTACTCCAAATATATTGTCTTTATTTGTAATTAGAATACTTACATGGCACAGGAAACACCAAATACATGGCTTCTAGTTGTAATTAGAAACATACTTACCTGGCACAGGGTACACCAAATACATTGCTTCTAGTTGTAATTAGAAGCATACTTACCTGGCATAGGGTACACCAAATACATTGCTTCTAGTGGTAATTAGAAGAATACTTACCTGGCACAGGGTACACCAAATACATTGCTCCTAGTGGTAATTAGAAGCATACTTACCTGGCACAGGGTACACCAAATACATTGCTTCTAGTTGTAATTAGAAGCATACTTACCTGGCACATGGTACACCAAATACATTGCTTCTAGTTGTAATTAGAAGCATACTTACCTGGCACAGGGTACACTAAATACATTGCTTCTTGTTGTAATTAGAAACATACTTACCTGGTACAGGGTACACCAAATACATTGCTTCTAGTTGTAATTAGAAGCATACTTACCCGGAACAGGGTACACCAAATACATTGCTTCTAGTTGTAATTAGAAGCATACTTACCTGGCACAGGGTTCATCAAATACATTGCTTCTAGCTGTAATTAGAGGCATACTTACCTGGCACAGAGTACACCAAATACATTGCTTCTAGTTGTAATTAGAAGCATACTTACCTGGCACAGGGTATGCCAAATAGATTGCATTTAGTTGTAATTAGAAGCATACTTACCTAGCACAGGGTACACCAAATACATTGCTTTTAGTTGTAATTAGAAGCATACTTACCTGGCACAGGGTACACCAAATACATTGCTTCTAGTTGTAATTTGAAGCATACTTACCTGGCACAGGGTACACCAAATACATTGCTTCTAGTTGTAATTAGAAGCATACTTACCTGGCACAGGGTACACCAAATACATTGCTTCTAGTTGTAATTAGAAGCATACTTACCTGGTACAGGGTACACTAAATACATTGCTTCTAGTTGTAATTAGAAGCATACTTACCTGGCACAAGGTATGCCAAATAGATTACTTCTAGTTGTTATTAGAAGCATACTTACCTGGCACAGGGTACACCAAATACATTGCTTCTAGTTGTAATTAGAAGCATACTTACCTGGCACAGGGTACACCAAATACATTGCTTCTAGTTGTAATTAGAAGCATACTTACCTGGCACAGGGTATGCCAAATAGATTGCATTTAGTAGTAATTAGAAGCATAACTTACCTGGTACAGGGTACACCAAATACATTGCTTCTAGTTGTAATTAGAAGCTTACTTACCTGGTACAGGGTGCACTAAATAGATTGCCTCAGGTGGTAATTAGATAAATACTTACCTGGTACAGGGTACACCAAATGGATTGCTTCTAATTGTAATTATAAGCATACTTACCTGGCACAGGGTACACCGAATAGATTGCATTTAGTTGTAATTAGAAGCATACTTACCTGGCACAGGGTACACCAAATACATTGCTTCTAGTTGTAAATAGAAGCATACTTACCTGGTACAGGGTGCACTAAATAGATTGCCTCTAGTGTTAATTAGATAAATACTTACCTGGTACAGGGTACACCAAATGGATTGCTCTAATTTAATTATAAGCATACGTACCTGGCAACAGGGTCACCAAATAATGATTCTATGAAAAATTAGAAGCATACTTCCCTGGGCACAGGGAAGTACACCAAGTACAGGGTTGCTTCGAGTTGTAATTAGAAGATACTTACCTGGGCACAGGGATACACCAAATACATTGGGCTTCTAGTTCTGTGAAATTAGAAGCATACTTACCTGGCACAGGGTACACCAATAGTGCCTAGTTGTAATAGAAGCATACTTACCTGGCACAGGGTACACCAAATACATGCTTCTAGTTGTAATTAGAAGCTACTTACCTGGCACACTTACCAAAATAGATGCATTCTTGTAATTGAGCTAGGGTACCTGGCACAGGGTACACCAAATACATTGCTTCTAGTTGTAATTAGAAGCATACTTACCTGGCACAGGGTACACCAAATACATTGCTTCTAGTTGTAATTAGAAGCATACTTACCTGGCACAGGGTACACCAAATACATTGCTTCTAGTTGTAATTAGAAGCATACTACTGGCACAGGGTACACTAAATACATTGCTTCTAGTTGTAATTAGAGCATACTTACCTGGCACAGGGTACACCAAATACATTGCTTCTAGTTGTAATTAGAAGATACTTACCTGGCAGGGGTACACCAAATACCATTGCTTCAGTTGGGAATTAGAAGCATACTTACCTGGCACAGGGGGGGGTACACCACATTGTAGTTGTAATTAGAAGCATACTTACCTGGCACAGGGTACACCAAATACATTGCTTCTAGTTGTAATTAGAAGCATACTTACCTGGCACAGGGTACACCAAATACATTGCTTCTAGTTGTAATTAGAAGCATACTTACTTGGCACAGGGTACACCAAATACATTGCTTCTAGTTGTAATTAGAAGCATACTTACCTGGCACAGGGTATGCCAAATAGATTGCATTTAGTTGTAATTAGAAGCATACTTACCTGGCACAGGGTACACCAAATACATTGCTTTTAGTTGTAATTAGAAGCATACTTACCTGGTTACAGGGTAGGGTGATGTGTTCACGACCCGGACAAGGTCTCGACCGGACAGTCTTGATTTTAAACCAATGAAGGACGCGAGTCTAGGATGAACGTCAGAGCTATGTAACGGTTATAACGAGGGAAAGGCGGTCTCCTATAACTAAGACCGCCATTGTTGCAAACCTACCCGCCAACGCTTCGCTTGTAAACAAGGTAAGAATTTCGATTTTAAGAGGTCGCGATCTTAATTTTCGGCATCAGGATATATTGTGCCATGACCACGAATAAGGCGTGATCAACTTGTAATAAGTTTTGTTATGTAATATAGCCATATTGGCATAAAATCAGTGATAATATGGAATGCCTAAACAAGAATGGACTCGCTTCGGGTACCGCGAAAAAAATTATGCCGTGTTCTCGACTCGGACAGTTTTGAAAATTCATGCAAATTAAGTGTATCCCCTGGAAAAACCAATTAAAAAGTGAATGATTGCCATAGTTCTTTACAACTATAATGTACCATATGTGAGATATAAAGCCATGGAAAAAGCTGCAAATGGTGTTTGCCACGGCTAAATATCGAGTGATTTTTCGAAGTGTTTTTTTATTGATGGAAGTGAATTATTTTTAGATTAATATGTGCCCCCCATTAGTGTTTACTTCTCCAAATTGAAATATTTAACCTAGGCCAATTGTTATATTTTTTACGAATTTTTAAAAAAATTATGTGCGTGGTCCCAACTCGGACAGTGTGCACGTGTTGTCCGAGTCGAGAACACGGAGGTATAAGAAGGATTTTATTTTTTTTTTTTAAAATGACTCTGTCAATCACTCTCATTTTAACCTAAAACCAATATTAATACTATATATTAATCTCTATAAAAATTATTGATGGTTTAAAATAATTAAATATGGGTGATTGCCAAAGTCAAAGATAGAGTCAGTTTTGAGCTATTTTTTTTTTTGCAAACTAATTTTTTTTAGAATTAATATGTGCCCCCCAATAGTGTTTAGTCTTCCAAATTGAAAATATATAACTAGGCCAATTTTTTAATTTTTTTAATTTTTAAGAAATTTTTTTAAAATGCAGGTCCGTGTTCTCGACTCGGACAGGTTTGTCCGGGTCGAGAACACGGAGGTATAAGAAGGATTTTATTTTTTTTTTTTTAATGACTCTGTCAATCACTCTCATTTTAACCTAAAACCAATATTAATACTATATATTAACTCTTATAAAATTATTGATGGTTTAAAATAATAATATGTGGGTGATTGCCAAAGTCAAAGATAGAGTCAGTTTTGAGCTATTTTTTTTTTTGCAAACTAATTTTTTTAGAAGTTAATATGTGCCCCCCAATAGTAGTTTAGTCTTCCAAATGAAAATAAATATTTAACCTAGGCCAATTTTTTAATTTTTAAGAAATTTTTTTAAAATGCAGGTCCGTGTTCTCGACTCGGACAGGTTTTGTCCGGGTCGAGAAACACGGAGGTATAAGAAGGATTTTATTTTTTTTTTTAAATGACTCTGTCAATCACTCTCATTTTAACCTAAAACCAATATAATACATATATTAACTCTTATAAAATTATTGATGTTTGTAAAAAATTAAATATGGGTGATTGCCAAAGTCAAAGATAGTCAGTTTGAGCTATTTTTTTGTGCAAACTAATTTTTTTTAGTATCAATATGTGCCCCCCAATAGTGTTTTAGTCTTCAAATTGAAATATTTAACCTAGGCCAATTCATTATGTCTCTAATGCCATTTATCTCTTTCAGATCCTTCGTGCCTCGCAGCCATGCCTCGCAACTACCAGCCCAAGAACATCCTAACCACGGACTGGACCAACTTGGAGAAGGCCTTTAATCACCGAGTTGAGACAGGCTGTAGTATCCGCACTGCTAGCAACCTTTTTGGAGTGAAACCTTCGACTCTTGGGGTAAGCTTGAATAAATCTAAGCCCTCTTAAATTGTAATTTATATGGGTAGGCCTAGGCTAGCCAAAGAACTTACCTTTTATTTCAAGGCCTATGGGTAAGAAACTTTACTTTTCCATTTAGCCTATAGGGCCTATGCTCCCACTTTACCTTTGTTTTATTTTTTTCAGGATGCTTTCACTCGGTCCCTCAAGGAGAGTGATGGGAGGACGTTCGTGCCAAAGCAGCAGAACGTCAAGAAGGTTTTCACCGATGCGCAGGAACTCTTAATCGAGGAATACTCCGATAAAGATTGCGCGCATGTTCTACGGCCTGCCGACGAGAGCTTTCAGGAGGATGGTCCTGAAGTATGCAGAGGCTGTTGGCAGCCCGGCTATTCCTGATGTCTGAGGTGGAGGGAAGGTATGGCCACCCGTGACTGGTATTTACGGGTATATGTGTTTCCGTCATCCAAAGCTTGCACTGAAGGCTCCGGAGGGCATGTCACTTTCGCGCGCGATAGCTTTCAACCGCGTAAACGTTGAAGTCTTCTTCAAGGCTTACGTGGAAGCTGTCGAGCGACACAGTTTCCGTGCCAGCAGGATCTTCAACTTGGATGAGAGTGGCTTGTCCACTGTGATGAAGCCATGTAAGGTTGTTTGCGAGAGAGGTCGTCCTGTTGCTTCGCAGGTTGCTCGGGAGAGAGGCAATCATATGACTTTCGTGGGGATTGTTAATGCTGCAGGGCATGGTTTCCCTCCAGTGTTTATCATCGCACGAAAGAAGATGAATGCTGATTTTCAGAGAGGGACTACTCCTGGAACCACAGTGCTCTTGCAGGCTAACGGTTGGATGGACCATGAGCGTTTCGTGCAGACACTCGAGCATCTCCATAAGGTGTCTTATTCTTCAGTGGAGAATAAGATACTGCTGATAATGGACAATGCCGAGTGTACATGAGCATTCATGCAGTTGAGTAATGCGATACAGCATGGCATCGTAATTGTCACGCTGCCACCTCATACTACAGCAACTCCAGCCATTAGATGTAAGTGTCTTTGGCCCCTTCAAGTCTGTCCTGCGATCAATTCAGGACGATTTCAAGCTCTCAAACCCTCACGTGCCCATTACGGAACATTATGTTGCCAGAGATGGCGTGCAAGGCCTGGGACAAGTTTGTAATGTCACAACATCACCAATGGGTTTCGCGTACTGCATCTTTCACGTCAACCGCAACATCTTTCCAGATGATGCGTTTCTTGGGGCAGAAGTCACAGAGCAGGCCCCTCCTGATGATGATGATGATCATTTGCCACAAACTCTTGCCGCACCCTTGACACCATGTTCATCGGAGCCTGACCAACCTCAGCCTGGACCATCTGGAATAGGTAGGATGTCACCAGCCTTCTCTGCTTCAGCGGCTAGCACTCCTGAAGCAGCACCCCAACCTCGGCGGACTCCAACTCCAACACCTTCATCTCCTTCAAACCTTGACATCACTCCCGAAGCTGTGCAGCCCTACCCGAAGGCTCCTCCCCGCCCTCCTGCCAGAGGGCGCAAGAAGATCCGCGCCTGCATCCTGACTGAGGAGGATGAGGAGGCTCTTGGCCAGTGCCGGGAGAAGGAGGAGAAGAAAGCAGTCAGAGAGGAGAAAGAAGCGGAGTTGGAGGAGAAGAAGAGAGAGCAGGAGGCACGACAGGCAGCAAAGAGGAGGAGTCTGAGGCAGTTGAGGCGCAGCAGCAGTGATGAGGAGGCTGCCGACAATCCTGCACTGTGTGAAGACTCATCTGAATATTCAGATGAGTTCGCAGAAGACCTTGAGCATGATGCTGCCTCCTATCCTTTCGTCCAGAAGGAGCCAGAGGTGAGGGACGTTTTTTTTAATATTTCAAAATTGTAGCCTATCCTAGCCTAGATTATGTTCATCTATTGCATAAGCAAGTCTAAAAGAAAATTTCTATTTAATTGTCAAATTTAGTAGCCTAGCTGAATGGCCTTTGATTCCCCAGTGCTTGGTTTTAAAGCCAAATTCCTTATTCATTCATTCCATATTAATTCTTTTTTTTTTTTCAGTTTTTTAAAGCAAATTCTTATTCATTCACCTTCCATATTATTCTTTTTTTTTTCATTTTTTTTTTCCCCCAGGTGGGTGACTTTGTCCTGGTGCAGCTTGTCTTCCAGAGAAGAGGTCTGAGGACCTGTCCACTTTGTGGGCAAGGTCATTTCCCTGGAGACAGACGGCGGCTGGAGTTTGGACTTCTTGAGGATCAAGTCGCCTTGCTGAAGGACACCTTTCCACTTCCCAGCCATCGGGGATGTCGACAGTGTCGACCGCAGCAGGGTGTTGGTGGTCCTTACAGTCAGCACGGGGAACACCACCCAACGACAAGCAAAGCTCATCAAGGTCCTCCCTCCCTTGAGGGGCTTTAATATGCATTAGTTTAGTAATTAGTTTAGTCATTAGTTTTTATAGTTTTTTATACATATATATTTTTTTTATTACATTGAGATTTTGCTACCATATTTTTTTATTAAAATTGAGATTTTGCTACCAATTGTTTTATTCCACCTTTCAGTGTCATGTTCTGGATGTTCTTAGTTAAAAACAATATAAAACATTGGTGTAAGTGTGTTTTTGGTGGACCAAAACATCCGTCCGGGTTGAGACCACAACCCCGTCCGGGTCGTGAAACACGCGGTCCTCGACCCGGACAGAGAATTCTGGATTTTAAAACGGCTGTAAAACCAATACTATGATATCTACAGATATGAAACTCATAACATAGATCGGGAATTAGTTAAGCTTTCTTTTAAGCACAAAATCTCTCCTGTAGCTCTATAATTTATTTTTTTTTTATGAATATTCATTTTACTGTCCGCTCGTGAACACATCACCCTACACCAAATACATTGCTTCTAGTTGTAATTAGAAGCATACTTACCTGGCACAGGTACACCAAATACATGGTTTTTAGTTGTAATTAGAAGCATACATACCTGAGACACGGTACACCAAATACATTGCTTCTAGTTGTAATTAGAAGCATACTTACCTGGCACAGGGTACTACCATATACTTTGCTTCCTGTTGTAATTAGAAGCATACTTACCTGGTACAGGTACACCAAATACATTGCTTTTAGTTGTAATTAGAAGCATACTTACCTGGCACAGGGTACACCAAATACATTGCTTCTAGTTGTAATTAGAAGCATACTTACCTGGCACAGGGTATGCCAAATAGATTGCATTTAGTTGTAATTAGAAGCATACTTACCTGGCACAGGGTACACCAAATACATTGCTTCTAGTTGTAATTAGAAGCATACTTACCTGGTACAGGGTGCACTAAATAGATTGCCTCTAGTGTTAATTAGATAAATACTTACCTGGTACAGGGTACACCAAATGGATTGCTTCTAATTGTAATTATAAGCATACTTACCTGGCACAGGGTACACCAAATAGATTGCATTTAGTTGTAATTAGAAGCATACTTACCTGGCACAGGGTACACCAAATACATTGCTTCTAGTTGTAATTAGAAGCATACTTACCTGGTACAGGGTACACTAAATAGATTGCCTCTAGTGTTAATTAGATAAATACTTACCTGGTACAGGGTACACCAAATGGATTGCTCCCCTATTCTAATTGTAATTATAAGCATACTTACCTGGCACAGGGTACACCAAATACATTGCTTTTTTTAGTTGTAATTAGAACATACTTACCTGGCACAGGGTACACCAAGTTACATTGCTTCTAGTTGTAGTTAGAAGGCATACTACCGGGCATAGGGTACACCAAATACATTGCTTCTAGTTGTAGTTATAAGATACTTACCTGGCACAGGGTACACAAATACATTCTAGTTGTAACTAGAAGCATTACTTACCCTGGCAACAGGGTACACCAAATACATTGCTTCTAGTTGTAATTAGAAGCATACTTACCTGGTACAGGGTACACCAAATACATTGCTTCTAGTTGTAATTAGAAGCATACTTACCTGGCACAGGGTATACCAAATACATTGCTTCTAGTTGTAATTAGAAGCATACTTACCTGGCACAGGGTACACTAAATACATTGCTTCTAGTTGTAATTAGAAGCATACTTACCTGGCACAGGGTACACCAATACATTGCTTCTAGTTGTAATTAGAAGCATACTTACCTGGCACAGGGTACACCAAATACATTGCTTCTAGTTTTAATTAGAAGCATACTTACCTGGCACAGGGTACACCAAATACATTGCTTTAAGTTGTAATTAGAAGCATACTTACCTGGCACAGGGTACACCAAATACATTGCTTCTAGTTGTAATTAGAAGCATACTTACCTGGCACAGGGTACACCAAATACATTGCTTCTAGTTGTAATTAGAAGCATACTTACCTGGCACAGGGTACACCAAATACATTGCTTCTAGTTGTAATTAGAAGCATACTTACCTGGCACAGGGTATGCCAAAATAGAATTGCATTTTAGTTGTAATTAGAAGCATACTTACCTGGCACAGGGTACACCAAATACATTGCTTTTAGTTGTAATTAGAAGCATACTTACCTGGTACAGGGTACACCAAATACATTGCTTCTAGTTGTAATTAGAAGCATACTTACCTGGCACAGGGTACACCAAATACATTGCTTTTAGTTGTAATTAGAAGCATACTTACCTGAGACACGGTACACCAAATACATTGCTTCTAGTTGTAATTAGAAGCATACTTACCTGGCACAGGTACACCAAATACTTTGCTTTCCTGTTGTAATTAGAAGCCTACTTACCTGGCACAGGGTACACCAAATACTTTGCTTCCTGTTGTAATTAGAAGCATACTTACCTGGCACAGGGTACACCAAATACATTGCTTTTAGTTGTAATTAGAAGCATACTTACTTGGCACAGGGTACACCAAATACATTGCTTTTAGTTGTAATTAGAAGCATACTTACCTGGTACAGGGTACACCAAATACATTGCTTCTAGTTGTAATTAGAAGTAACTTACCTGGCACAGGGTACACCAAATACATTGATTCTAGTTGTAATTAGAAGCATACTTACCTGGCACAGGGTACACCAAATACATTGCTTCTAGTTGTAATTAGAAGCATACTTACCTGGCACAGGGTACACCAAATACATTGCTTCTAGTTGTAATTAGAAGCATACTTACCTGGCACAGGGTATGCCAAATAGATTGCATTTAGTTGTAATTAGAAGCATACTTACCTGGTACAGGGTACACCAAATACATTGCTTCTAGTTGTAATTAGAAGCATACTTACCTGGTACAGGGTACACCTAATATATTGCTTCTAGTATTAATTAGAAGCATACTTTCCTGGTACAGGGTACACCAAATACATTGCTTCTAGTTGTAATTAGAAGCATACTTACCTGGTACAGGGTGCACTAAATAGATTGCCTCTTGTGTTAATTAGATAAATACTTACCTGGTACAGGGTTCACCAAATGGATTGCTTCTAATTGTAATTATAAGCATACTTACCTGGCACAGGGTGCACTAAATAGATTGCCTCTAGTTGTAATTGGAATAATACTTACCTAGCACAGAGTACTCCAAATAGATTGTCTTTAGTTGTAATTAGAATACTTACCTGATACAGGGTATTCCAAATAAATTGCTTCTAGTTGTAATTAGAAGCATACTTACCTGGCACAGGGTACATCAAATACATTACTTCTAGTTGTACTTGGAATGATACTTACCTGGCAAAGGGCACACCAAAAAGATTGCTGTCATTTCCTTTGCTTCGTCCAGTATTATGTATTTGGTTCCTAGTTTATCAACCTTTCTGCTATATCCTTTATATTCTGATATACTAAGTACTGAAGACTCCTTCCGCAATCCAGGATTCCATCTGCTCACATCTGGTCCTCGGGTCTCCAGTTTGCTTCTGTTTGGAAAGCTTTTAGTGCTTCTGAATCTTCATCCTCTACTGTTCTTGCCTAATGATTGGTTTGTTTTTTGGCCTGCAGGTGATGGTTAGGCCGATGCTCGCGTTCTTCATGATGTCTTGTTGATGAGATTATTTTCTGGAACCTCAATTTCTCTGCACATTTCTCTCCAATCGCGTCTGGAGCTTCCTTACTTGAGTGGCTTTCCCTAAGCTATTCCCTTTATATCCATTAGCTCTTCCTTTCTTCTTGTTGTCTACTTCTCCAACTCCAACTATTCCTCCTTCATTGCAGCTGTCAGGTTTTTCCTAAGTCTCAACTTGAGATCCTCCCTCGTCTTCCACAATCCAGGATTCCATCCATTCACATCTGGTCTTCGGGTCTCAAGCTTGCTTCTCTTGTCCTCCGCTGTTATTCTTTTCTCTGAGCTTCCTTTACCTTAGATTTCAAATCAGGAACGCATGCGCTCCGAAGCCTTCAAAGAGATGGCTGGGGTTCTAAGGATCTTGAAGCTTGCATCTAGAGTCTTTGGATCCAGTGAACCTTATAGCGTTGCGTGTATGGTTCATTTTTCAATCCATCTTTGTATCTTGAGTCTTTGCGTCAGCATGTGAATTTCATTTCATCATTCCTTTCTTGGTCGAACCTCACTGGGTGTCAGGCCAGACCTGGAGCCTCAAGGATTCTAAAACGACTTCGGGGCAAACCACCCCTCAGACTCGAGCTGAATTTTAATTATATTTCTCCTAGTCAGTTCTGCTGCTTCCTGAATGCTTCCCACCCTTCAAGGAAGAGATTCCAGTAGATCTGAAGCAGCAGGTTAGTGGGGGATGACCGATGCTATGGCGGAGTGTGGAGTCTGGGACTCTAGACTTCGGAGAACGAATGGGACTTGAGGAAATGGGCAGGAGCGTTCTGCCACATTTGACTTGGCATCTTTTAATTCTGGATAGTAGCCATTTCTTGAGAAGACTTAAACATATGCTGCTGGTTTGTCAGATTGCCTATGACTGGTTTGTTTATTTGTCCTGCAGGTTATGGTTAGGCCGATGTTCGCGTTCTTCATGGTGTCTTCTTGATGAGATTATCTTCGGGAGCTTCAATTTCTCTGCGCATTTCTCTCGAAATGCGTCCGCAGCTTCCGTAACTCTGTGCCTTTCCCTCAGCTATTCTTTATATCTATTAGCTCTTCCTTTCTTTCTTGTCAACTTCTCCAACTATTCCTCCTACGTGACAGCTGTCTATTTTTTCCTAAGTCTCAGTTTGAGATGCTTCTCGTCTTTCGTCTCTTTGTTTTCTGGATCTCCTCGTCTTGATGTCCAGCCATGAAAGCTCCCTCTTTCCGTGGATATTAGCGCCCAAATAGCTGAAGTGTCCCCACCCCCTAATACCTGCTTATAATATATATCGATTGCAGGAAGATGTAGTAAAATAGGCGTGATCCGTGAGGATAATGCAAGTATGTGTTTTTATGCCTTTTCTTTCGAAATTCTTCCGTTCGAAGTTTTGGATTTTCAACATACCGTGGAAATTTCCGCCTGTTTCTTATATCTTCGAGGAAAAAAAATCGGAAATTTATCATTTGTCTCCATTATATCAACTTCCATGACATATCAACTTCAAGACAGGCGTTCTCTTTGTAATGTTATGATGACGTGTGCAATAACAATATTTTCTTCTGGAGTTAACCTCGTGCTAATATTTATTTCTTATTTATTTCTTTTTATTTACTTATATCTCATTAGATACATACTCACTGTGTGAGTGTGATATTATAGGTCTTTCACTGAACGATTTGGTACTCTTGATGTAACTTCAATGCTGTGATACCTCTCTCTCTCTCTCTCTCTCCTCTCTCTCTCAAAATACAGCTAGGCGTTGCGAAGGAAAATTTACCTTGCAATTTAGACAAAACAGCTGTTGTCGATGCTGTGATTTTGCAGATGTTCTTGCTCAAGATTGCAATGCAGATGTACTGAGCTTTTTAATCTTTTCTTGTAAAGAAAACCAGGTGGCCGAGTTTGACATCTGTTCGGTAAACGATGCTTGCTTGGAGAGAGAGAGAGAGAGAGAGAGAGAGAGAGAGAGAGAGAGAGAGTAAACATTATATCGCCAGCAATAATATGCTTAGGAAGCTTGACATCTGTTCGGTAAACAATGCTTGCTTACCAAAGAGAGAGAGAGAGAGAGAGAGAGAGAGAGAGACAGTTTATCGCCAGCAATAATACGTTTAGGAAGTTTTGACATCTGTTCGGTAAACAATGCTTGTTTGTCAGCGTTATTATTACCAGACACTTGTAGATTACATTTGTCTGTGTGTGTGTGTGTGTGTGTGAGAGAGAGAGAGAGAGAGAGAGAGAGAGAGAGAGAGAGAGAGAATGGCATCAATATATCGAGAGCAATGGTAAGCTAGGAGAAAATATACATCAACCTTAAGTGACTGTTTTTGAAGCAGCTTCGTTGTCATGAAAATGAGACTAATTTCCTTCGACTCAGAAGCCGAATTTAGTCTCTAATTTTTTGTTACATTTTTCTCCACGATTTTTTCGTTTATTATTTTTTGGGTTTATTATTTGGACAAAGACACCAGCTCTCTGTTGATTTTTTTTACGTCAAGCGGTACAAGATAATGAATTTAGAAGATTGTGGCTTTTTATTGTAAAATTGTTTAGCAGTTTGAGGTTGGTGATAAGGAGTAATGGAGATATTGTCTTTGGATGCTTCTCGGGAGAAAAGGGAGAATCTGACACTGGTTAATGTGTACCAGTTTATGTAATAAAAATATTTGAATGGTTATAATTGGTTTTTATTGCCCTAATTTTTTTATTGTTCAACCTTTCATAGAGTTTCATTATGTTAGGTTATGGAGTTTAATAAATCTTTTTCACATTCATACTATCACGTGATATGACATTGTTGCACCTGCAGTGAGTCATGAAGAAAGTCAGGTTAAGGGAGTTATAATTTATTTTACTCGTATTCATATCTTTTCATATACTCACTCACATGGGTTAGGTTAGGTTAATGGACTTAGAATTTGTTCCTCATATTCATATTTTTCATAGACTCATGTGGGTTGGGTTAGGTTAGGTTAGGGTAAGGGACTTAGAATTTTTTCCCTCATATTCATATTTATGTGAAATGGCGGTTTTTTGCCCTAAGAATATATCTTGAGCCAAAATGGGGTTGGGTTTTTCATGTGGGTTAGGTTAGGTTAAGGGACTTTTTTCCCTCGTATTCATATTTGTGTGAAATTTTTTTCTTTTTTTTCATCTGTAGAGTATATCTTGAGCCCATAGGTTGGGTTGTGTTAGGTTAAGTTAAGGTACTTAGAATTTTTTCACTCGGTGGGTTATGTTAGGTTAGGTTGGGTTAGGTTAGGTTAAGGGACTTAGAATTTTTTAACTCAGTGGGTTGAGTTAGGTTAGGTTAGGTTAAGGTACCTAGAATTTTTTCACTCATATTCATATTTACGTGAAATGGTGGTTTTTCCATCCGTAGAATATATCTTGAGCCAAAATGGGGTTGGGTATTTTCAAGGGGTGGTTTATGTTAGGTTAGGTTTGGTTAGGTTAGGTTAAGGGACTTAGAATTTTTTCACTCAGTGGGTTGGGTTAGGTTAGGTTAGGTTAAGGGACTTAGAATTATTTCACTCATATTCATATTTATGTGAAATGGTGGTTTTTTCATCTTGAGCCAAAATGGGGTTGGGTATTTTCAAGGGGTCGAGCGAAACCATGGTTCTCCTATCCGAAGAGTTCTTTATGAGCCATTTTGGTGTTTTTTTCTGAACTAGAGTGAAATATTTGGTGGTTTTCCTGTGGAGTCGTTAATGGTCAACGTACATGAGGTTAAGATAAAGGCAAGCTTATGGGGTTTATCGCCTGTGAGCCGAATTGGGGGTTGGGTGTTGAGGTTGAGCCGAAATGGTGTCTTTTTCCCTAATAGTAGCATGATGCTTTGTAATAATATTAATAACAATTTTTGCAATATTAAGATCATACTAAATAAGTCATTGATTATATAAAATGCTATGCATGCAAAAAAAAGTTTGTCATTTAAAAAAGTAGTACCCAATATCTTTCCTTCTTCTAAAGGAAGGATGTGAACAGTTACACTATACAGTTACACCCGCTAAGAGGCCCATTTCATGAAGCAGGTCCGTCGGGCTTCTCTGGGAAGCATCAGAGGGACGCGGCAATACGAAGGACCAAATTTTTCCCCTGAGCATAGTGCATGCTACTGAAGTGCCTTGAAGACAGAATCCATCCTTTATTCTAGTTGACTGCAGGATGCAATCCGTGTCTTGAAGGATCTTTAGAAAACGGGAATTGTGCTGTCTTCTTTTTTTCTTTTCAAGGATACGTCAGATGAATTTGAGTAATATCCTTGTAGGATTCCGAAAGGAATCTTTGTTAGCTGGTGTTGCCCTGGACCCTCTGATGTGTACCAGAGAAGCCCGAAGATCTTTATTAATGAAGTTGATATAATTTAGTTAAAAAAAGAAGACAACACAGCTCTGCTTTCTGAAGCTCCCCGAAACACGGAATCCATCTTTAGCTTTGGAGACAGTATCGCGTGTTCTTTTTTTCAAGCCTAAATTAGATCAGATAGACTAATATAGGTTATCCTTCGGAGATTCCAAAGGGAATATTTGGCCTCAGGTTTTGTCAGGAACCCTCTGGTTCATCCAAGAGCAGCCCGAAGGCCCTGTTTTATAAAGTGGGCCTCTTCGCACGAATTCCAGTTACCTCTGGATTTGAGATTTTTGGCATCATGCAAGGAACAAAATCATTCCATGTTCAAGTAATTTCATTCCGGATTGACGCTGACAGTACTTTAAACATGAGCGTCTCTGTTAGGATAGAAAAAAAATCTTGCATCTTATAACTTTTACTTATCAGCTAAGCCCGTCTAGGGAGCTAAATTTCGCCGAAAGTTACAGCTTCTCGTCGCCCGGGTATAGTGGTGAGGTTCAAAAGTGAGTAGGAAGCCTGATATGGACCGTTTGACTATAGACAAACAACAGAGACGAGAAGTCACAAATATTCAAGTCTGCGTTGTTGAATGTATCACACTCCATTCAGCAAGATTTAGTTTACTTCTAGACTTGGGCGTTTCTGTTAGGATAGAAAAAAAATCTTGCATCTTATAACTTTTACTTATCAGCTAAGCCCGTCTAGGGAGCTAAATTTCGCCGAAAGTTACAGCTTCTCGTCGCCTTTACTTCAAAATTTAAGGAGGTAAATAAACATACACATTACCAGGGCTCGTATGGTCCACGAATCAGCAAGCTTTGTAGCCACTTCACATATTATGTTTATGTATGTGTGTGTAGATATGTGTGCGTGAGCGTATCTGTATTATATGAATATATATGTAGTACTATATATGTATTTTATATATATTTACACACACATATGAACATACAAGCATATTCATACTCACATATTTACGACAACAGTTTATACACGGAAAGATGTACTACTGCCTAGTATATTAACGTTCTTAAAGAAAAACGCTGATTCTCCAATAAACAAGTAAAGCACATGATTGTATACTTCATAAAGAAATCCGGTGTTTTTTTTCCAAATCCAGTGGGATGAATATAAATAGAGTGAATAAAAACAAACCGACGAAATCCGGGCCAAATATAAATTTAGTTAATAGAATAATTAATCTATTACCTCAACAGATCAGAGGCATGAATAACTGGAATAAAAGCAAACGGAAAATGATGACCCCGGCATGTAGTAAATGGCGAAGTTCTGACGCGAGAGGGTCTAAATGGGCCTCATATGGACTGATGCTTACCCAACGACCTTTCGCTGACGGAATCCCGTTTTTAAAGGATTAGACCTTAGACAAGGAAAGTCACTTGAACTGGAAATAATGTCGGTGTACTCTTCTGTTCTCTTTATGGAGGGAGACGAAATGATTATAGTTACAGTTTTTTTTTCTCGCGAGCTGTTTGGTGTTCTTTGATATCATGAACATAAGTTTTTAGGAGACCGAGAATTTTGGCGGTGGAAGTTGGTTTAGATTAAGCTAGCTTATACCGGTACGGCTCCTTGTCCAAAGGTGCCCGGGTATAGTGGTGAGGTTCAAAAGTGAGTAGGAAGCCTGATGTGGACCGTTTGACTATAGACAAACAACAGAGACGAGAAGTCACAATATTCAAGTCTGCGTTGTTGAATGTATCACACTCATTCAGCAAGATTTAGTTTACTTCTAGACTTGTGTAGAGGTAGATAAGATAATATAAGTGGTAGTTTCTTCATAGGATTTACCCTTTATAGTCAGGTCATCGCACACAGTTCTGCAACCTTTTAAAGAAATAATGTTTAGTATCAGTAATTTAATCAGTAATTTTCATTGTTGCAATACAGTTTGATTTATTAATTTGACTAAAAAAATATTAAGGGTCAAATTCTTTTCACTTAACTACTCGTAAGGTTTTCGTGATATAAAGTTTGTTCCGAAACACTGGGAAGTAGTTTTAAGCTGAGTTTTACGTGTTCGGTGGCTATAAATCATCTCCTTTTTATGTTTCGACTTGATCATGAGAGATTAAGGCTTAACCGAAGACCACATTTTCTCCTCCAGGATATACAACCAAAGAGTAAAAGAAAACATAAACAAACCTTTCCTGTTACGTTGCTGTTAGAATCATTACAAAAAAAATGTGGATTGTTATAAATTGGCATCATAAACATTTTGAAGTTAAATCTTCAGTCACGTCATTCATAATTTTGATAGGCACTAAATCTTTGCGAGATTTAATTGGAACTCTCTCTCTCTCTCTCTCTCTCTCTCTCTCTCTCTCTCTCTCTCTCTCTCTCTGTGGGAAAAGCACCTCCGTGATCTTTCATCAGCTTTAGGTGAATTATGTTATACGCCGTTTTTGCGACATTAACGAATAGTCACATTTACTATAGAATACATTCTTGAATTTTCTGCTTCCTTTTTCATAAATAATTGCTAGCTTAGACAAAAAAATCCATATGTTCAAATTCTGCATGTACACAATCATATGTATATAGTTGTGTGATAAACGACTCACGTCTTAAAGTGATTGACAGAAAAAATTTTAGACTTGGCTTCTATGTCACCCGAGGAAGGTTTAGTACTCAAAATCAAACCCCTACCCCTTGACAGACATACAGACACAGACAAAAAAAATGGAATTTTCGTTTTTAGTTCACCTTTTCTTCAGTAACGTTCTTGGAGTCACGAGTAGCTTGGTTCAAAAGCTCCAACATTTCTGAAAACTCTCAGACTACGGTAGGCGACAAATGCGAATTTATTAAATCATGAGTTTCTTCTTCGTTTTTACCCTAGAAATTCGCTATAGCGATTGGTTCGTGACGTTACAGTGACGTATTTCGTTATAATGACATATTTCATTATAAAGTCGGTTTTAAATGAAGTCTGGAATAATTGAAATATCACCTCAGACACTTCAGTGGTTGATGGTTGGAATTTATTGTACGAATCGGCAAAGCACTTCACTGCATATGAAACGAGAGTTTCTTTTCACGTTGCTTGGTACTGATTTACTAAAAGAGAAGGACTGGAAATTCCAGATTGAAACTTTATAGGAATGCAGATCATTACATCTGGAAATCTTTTCCGAAAGGCATTTGCAGAATTTATGCGAATGGAGGGTAAATGTATAAGGTGCAAATTAGTGTTAAATTAAGAAATGGCAACTACGTCAATTTCGTACTTTTTGCAGATGTAATCATACACAGTAAGCAATAGTGTTCCCTTCATTTAGGAGAATTAAATTAAGGTTTGTGGTTATATATTAGATTGTTATTCAAAACAATAAATAACCAATTGCCTAACATTCCTCCAAGAGGGGAAAGATTTTGTTTAATTTATAATTATGTTATTAGTAAAGGAACGAATTGATCAAGTTTATAGATGTCGTACGGAAATGCTTAGAGGTAATTTGTTTCGAAATATCTGTGCAACTTTATACTTAATGGATTTGATGTCATTGTAAACATAATAAGTTGTAAAGTTTACGTACCACGAGTTGTATTCAGTCGTATTGGAAAATGTTTTGTCACTTTTTATTCTTAATCTCGTGAGGAGGTGGAAGACTAATTGCTACGGCAATTCACTCGATAATAGAAAAGAAGCAAAAAGCATAACAGAGCAGTTTAAATGTTTCTTATTGTAAAAAAGATGTAAATTCCCATTCAGTATTAATTAATGAAATATTAACGAATGAGTTTAAATTAGAACCTGGTGGTTGGTTCAGTTTTTTATGAAATGGACAGTTAAGTTTAATTCCACTATAGTAACACCTATCATAAAAACCAGGACATTGGCCTAGGCCTATACCAAATTGTCAGTATCATGAAAATATTGTTTTAATATTTTTATTGTATGATTTGGACTCCTAACGACCTACAAATAGCACTGAATGCTCTAATGATCAAGTGAATAGGCCTATACATAGTTTATCTATAGTCTGATCAAAATAGCTGTTATTCTTCCCAGGTGAAATCCAGCGACAAACCGTCACGGAATCATTGCTTAGCCAATACCCATCCACACATGGAATTACCTGTCAGTTGGTCGGAAGAACTTTGGGTAATTCCATCAGTTTCAAGTGTTTTGGTGAGTGGACTAACTATGTCTGCAAACTGTTGTCTACACAAAAGTTTTAACCTCGATTTCGATGAACTGGGTGAAGAAATGACAGGTAAACCTGATAGTGAATACCCGGACAAGGTTATGAATTCTACGAGAGAAGAGAGAGAGAGAGAGAGAGGAGAGAGAGAGAGAGAGAGAGACGAGACAGAGACAGAGACAGAGAGAGTTAGTGAGGAGAAAGAAGGAAAGAAAGTGAGAGAGTTGGAGAAAGAGAAAGAAAGAGAAACACACACAGTGTATGAGTTGTCATAAATAGTTTTCCTGGGCAATGCTGAGTTGTTCAGCTAGTTATCTGTATTATATATATTTTAGTTATGTTAACACTTAAGTGGGGTGGCTTCAGAAAACGGTAAAGCATCAATCATTGCCAACAAAATACATTTTCTTGGCTATGTCAAGAAAATATCCATGGCAAAAAAATTTAGTCACCAACTTGAAAATATCTATGAACCTAAGGAGGAGGTTTGTGAAATGTTTTGTTTGGTCTGTATTGTTGTGAGGCTGTTAAACTTGGACCTTGAGGAATGCAGACAAGGAGAGGTTACAGGCTGCAGAAATGTGGTTTTGGAGAGGGATGTTAAAAATATCATGGACAGAAAGGAAAACTAATGAGGAAGTATTAGAGAGAGTAAGCGTTGAAAGAGAGCTTTTGGGGTCAGTGAGAGGTAGAGAAATGCGGTTTGCGGGTGACATAGTGAGAAGACAAGACCTGGAACATTTCTCTCTCACTGGTAAAATCAATGGAAGGAGACCGAGAGGAGGAAGACCTAGACAAAAATATATGGATGGATTGGTGAGAATGATTTAAGGAAGAATGTCTGCAGCTCAGTTGCTGTAGAGAGCCGAAAATATAGAGGAATGGCGAGCCATGATTGCCGACATCCTTTGGGACATGGCACCTGGATGATGATGATGATGATTAGTCAAGAAAAATGCCTGTATCGAAGCTTCCTTTGCTTCATAACATCTCATCCGCCATGCTGAAGGCAACAGCAGCCTCTAGACGTCTTATACACTATGCTGTTCCATCAAACTGCAGATTGTGTAAATTGTGGAAATGTAAAGTAACTGCGGTTCAAAGCATTTGAGTATTACGTTTTATCATGGAATATTTAGGTTTCCACTTCCATGGACTTGCATGACACTTCAGAACTTTCTTCTTCAACCTCTTATGTGCCATTCTGTCTGCATGACCAGTGTTTATGTCCCTTCCAACCTCACTTCTCTCAAAGGTACAATCGGCGTCAATGACCTTCGATGTCAGGATGCCAGAAAACTTTCAATCAATCAATCATTCAATCAAAGGCACAAAGCGAGCTGATCTCTGAAGTGATTTTGCCTTTTAGTTTTCTATCCTGCTCACAACATTGACACTCAAACACTTGTCCGAGTCAACTCCCGCCCCCCACCCCCATTTTTTTTCCTGTTTATCAAAGTCAGTATTAGTATAGGTAATCGTCAATTAATTCAGTATATAATCATAATTAATTCATCAAAAGGATTTAGCATTCTTTGCAAAGCAAGTTTCCACAGTGCAGAATGTCCAGTTGTAACCAAAAAGAAATGAGAGGGATAATGGCGAGTGATTAAGAAATGATCAGGGGAGCGAAATTATGCACGTATAAAAGGCAATGGAAGTTAAAGTAAACCCTAAAGTGGCACTAAGCAGTAGTAGTTAGAGAGGTTGGACAGCAAGATGGAAGAAATTAAGTGGGAATGGAGGTAATATAAAAGGATAAAAGTAGGTGCAGTTATGGGGCGAGGCAACACTGCAAACACATTTAGGTACACAAAGTAATGTGGGTTGACTGCGTCGCGCTTTTCACCTTCATAATGCTGTCTTAAACGTAAAACCGTCGATATTATTAAAGCCGCCATTAAGACAGTTCCATAGTTGTACATAAAAGGCAGTGGTTTCCTTCTGCTACTTCGTAGTTGAATTTAGTTAGAAAACAATCAAAACAGCAGTGAACGAAGGTCTAAAATAGTGAAGTCACCGTTAACCTGAAATCACCATGAAAGTGAACTATTAAGCGTGAACATTTGGAAACTACAATATAATCGCGTTTATTCGCCGCATATTTGGCGGTCATGAGACGAAAGTATTTGATGAAAGTTTTTCTTCGTGTGAGCTGTTTGGAGAAAGAAGACAGAAAGAACAGTTTCATTTCTCTTTAGCATACGTATACTTTAAGTTGTAGTATAGTTAAATGTTTGATGTTTTAGTACCAAAGATCATATTTTCTTTTTACTGTACAGATGAATAGCGACATATGCAAATTCGTTCTCTTGTATTTTTCCATGAAAACTAATGTTTTGGGTGATGGAGCAACTTTTTTTGCTTGTTTTATATTCAGGAGTAATTGGTAAAGTTATGTCAGTATTGAATACAGTCCTCATAATTTTATGTAGAACCGTGAACTTTGAATTGACATACAAATATAATCAAATTAAAACTTGAATCAAAATTAATACACTTCATTGAGAATATAATAAGGTAAATGAAGAAATAGATTAACATAAAACTCTTCTGTGTATGCTAGTAAAAACATGCTAATACATGTAGAGACCCTCAAGTGACAGAACGTTTTGCTTAACTTCAATGAGCCCTGAAAATTATGAAGAACAGGTATTTTGTTATACTCTTCTGGAAGACGCCCTAGACTACGAATTGGGGTGGAATCCTCCCTATGAACGTGAGACATTCCAAGTGGCCTAAAGTTATGAGTGAAACCGATCCAATTAAGGGCAAAAAAAAAAAAAAAAAAAAAAAAAATCGCAGGACATCTCCTTTTAGCGAGAGACCCCAGGTTATGGCAAAGTAAACCCAGCTGAGGGCAACAGGACCTGAGAAAAGGGTGAAGGGGTCTTTGCTCTCGATGAGTTTTGCTATGAGGTTTGTAGCCAAATGCCAGTGCCTTTATGGACGGTCACAGGATCTTACGCCTTACGTGTACCCTGAGATTAAATGTCTGTATCATTAAAGTTACCATTTATGAGCAAAGCTCTTGGGCTCTCCAACAAAGGTAAAGCTGGTATCAAAGAATGTGCAAAAAGCTCACGATATTTTTCTGCTAAAGAAACTGGGATGAGCGAGGATGCGAACGGGAGACTAACGAAGAAATGCACAGCAGAGCACAAGGCTTTTTTAAAAGCTGGTTCAGGACCAAAAATCTTTAGTAATTCTTAGTAATTATTTTTTGTATTTACTTTATTGACTCTTTCTAAAGAATGAGAATGCGCATATCACATCAACTAGTTGGCGAACGTTTCGTTTGTTTACTCAGAGTATGTATGCATTAGATGATAAACATATTATACCGTAATTCCCTTCTCTCAGAGCGAGAGCTTAGAAAGAAATTATGTTGTCAAACGTTCGGCGAATTTTAACAAAATTAACGTCACTAAGTGGTTTTGATTAACGAGATTAAAATGTCTGTTTGGGAGGAAGGTTTGATATAAACATGCTCTCATCCATAAGACACGCGAGTTGTTGGGAATCGGTTTCGCTTATTCAAAGGCTACAAGTTAAGCAAGGCGTGATTCGGCCTCCAGCTTACTCAGTACAGATTTTCTCCTGACGCATGAGTTACAAACATTATATTCCTAACTTAACGTGAAGCGGTCTTCATAATTGATACTCTTAATTAGTACTACTCATACTAGCAACAATGATCATATAAGGACACAAAATAAACACGTTCATATATTCTCAGTTATAAGTGGAAACACAAAATAATTGAATAGAAATATAGCCCCTAAATTCGGTACATCAAATAAATTAAAACGTGCTAAAATCTACAGCCAAATAGCCTGTTATTTCACCGACGAAAATGTAAAATACACGCTATATTTTATTAGAATTAATTTTTCTGTACCATTTAGCATGCACATTATTTATTTTTTACATTTTCATTCATATAAATAAATCATAAATATCGTATCCTAAAATTCCTGTATCTTCAACTGAAGGCGAAACATATTGTTCAGACTTTTTTTTTATGTTTCCTGTTTTCTACCCCCAACCCCTAAATGGGCGAAAATGTTTAAGCTCTCTTAATGACTCCAGTTACGTATTAACTCAAGAGAGTCTTCTTGTGTAACGGTCAAGAACTTAAAATGTTATGAACTCACAGAAATGAGTCGCAAAATATTTTGATATTTCGTTGAAAATTGTGATTACTCCCCAGGGTTCTTAATTTACCTTTAAAGAGTTCAGGAAAATAATCTCTCTCTCTCTCTCTCTCTCTCTCTCTCTCTCTCTCTCAATTGAAATGGAATACCTTAGGCCGCTCTGTTTTATGGAAAGATCATAAGAGAATATTTGACTTAGAACTGATTTTTCTTCTCAGTAAATGATAATTGCACTCATTGTTCTGTAAAATCTATCTATATATGAAATGTACACACACACATAACATTATGTGCATATAGATATGCATATATATATATATATATATATATATATATATATATATATATATTTTATATAGTTTACTATTGTAACGTTTTTCGCAGAGTTATTTCTTCCAGAGGATGTTAATGTTCTAGATTTCAGTCATATTTTAGGATGAGGATGCTACCCTCATGGCCTTCTTGACCTTGGGTGTAATCCACCACAATCAACTGAGTAACGGGTTCAAAATTCGGTGCTACAGTCATCAAACGCCGAGTGGATTTTTCAGTAAACAATTGGTTTTCTAATTTTTTCTTACCATTGCGGAAAATGATAATAGAAAAATATATAAATAAATATGTAAAAAAAGGAAGTCATTAAATCGGTAACTATCTATGGAGGTCACTATATGGGAATATTAGTATTACATTGAAATAAAATTAAAAGTAAAAGAAGAATCGTTAAGCGATGCATCATGGACCGTTAAGTCATATGTTTTGACTAGCAGTTTTCTGTCATATTTCAGAGAATTGTGTCATTTTGGAAACTAGCACGTAGAATATTCACGAACGATGCCTTACTCCGTTAGGCAGAGGAAACCGCGATATGGTACACTCTGTGGATATTTCACTGTGAGACTGTAGATATTATTTGTTAATGTACGTAAAAGGCTAAGCAAACACTATTCATATACACCGGAAGAATCGGCTTAAATGTTTTTCTAGAGGCATTCCTTCGATCCAATGTTATGTACTTAACATTAACTTTCTCACCGTACATGATTAGAATCAGGTATACGTCTTAATGAAGTGAAAACAAAAAAAACTGAGTAGGATATATATGGCATCCACTTCGAAAATTTGGAAAGAAGGTAATTACTCTCTTCATCCAGATGATGAATCGAGTCCCCAAGACTAGTGCATTTGACTAACAAGTGACTAAGATTCATCAAATCTAGCAGGGTCAATGATACTTATACTAGATCTCGTTTATGAAAGAGTATCGAGTTTCTCCTGAAACATCTCGTTACTGTGGCAACTTGGTGCATGCTGATATAGCCGCATTCCGGGCTGTCTTCTATTGTGTCTCGGAAAGCGCTCATGCTGTTTGTTTTGCTCGTGAGGATCGTTCGAGCGTCGTCTACTGTGAACATTCACGACCAGTATACTTAGCGTTTGATGATGGCGTTGGCTCAGCTGGTATTTCTTGGGCTCTTGCGTAGTACCTAAAACGTATCTTTGTTATCCAAAAGTATCCATTCGTGTCCCTGAATGTGGCGTTATTTGTGCGGCAGAAAATAATTCGTATGTTTTACAGGTTTAAATAAGTAAACAAGTACGTTACTTATTCACCAGAGAAATTGTGCTGTACGATGTTCTGAAAGTTTTATGTGTTGAAATGTTCAGGCATTTCTCTAACAAGAGACTGTCTGAATATTTTACGCTAATGAGTAAGAATTTACGTTGCTTGTAGCGCAGAAATGTTATGTTCCATGTTTACATGTTGGGAGCGTTAATCTTTTCTACCAATTCCTCCACACACACACAAGCGCAATTAGACATACATATTGTTTCTTTACTGACAAGCATGCATACGCACTTGCACGCTCGTCCTCGGTGGGATATATAAAGACATAAATGTATATACTTGCACACCTCCATATACCTTCATACGCATTCATGTGCTGTTTATGCATGTATCGAATATGTGAATTTTCTTTACATCGGCCCACAAGATTAATTCAAAGTAATTTTACATTTGTACATTTCATCACCCTTTTCACATCATTCAGCAGGAATATCAAATGAACTTATATTATATCAGTTCCGGATCAGTCAACTCTGCCTCTCTATTGTAATTGTTAAGTAACTTTTCACAAACTTTTCAGAATACTTGATAGGGTGTTTCATTCGCTTCGCACAATAGTAGGAGAAATGACAGATAACTAATCAACAAATACTTAATTTGTCTCTTCATGTGTTTTTACCCAGGTCCGTTTTACTCGACCACAATATTGTTTTTCTTAAACAGCCACCTTCTCTTTGTAAGTTTAACTAAAAAACTTTTTATCACAGAATGTCTACCCAATGCCTTGTTAAGGATAGGACGCTTTATTTGATGAAACTATTATATTAAGGAAGTTCAGAAGCTAAGCATTATTGAATGTAGATCTCCGAACTTTTCAAAATTGTGTATAAGATTGTAGATTGAACGAAAGTGAAGAAAGAATTTAGTGACATCTTAAAAAGAGTAACAAGAATGGTATATATATTATATATATATATATATATATATATATAATATATATATATATATATTGTTACATATTTGTCAAGGGCTGGCAGGATGAAATAAAGATAGAATTTGAATTTGGCCTTTGGGGCCACTTACACAGAATCAAATATGTAATAAATCGGGACAGACATGATAACTTACCTTAGAATGACATCTAAAGTTACATTCAATTATTTTATTTCACACAGTTCAAGCAGGGGAAATAAATCGTGACTGGTATGCAACCCAGCAAGAAAATGCAACAATAAAGTTAAGACAAAACAGAAGCAGATGGTTGCATGTTGGAAGGTTGAATTAATTACCCCTCTTAAGCAACTTCTCACTGGTAGGTTGGTGGCAGAAACAAAAGGGGACGAGATAACACGTCTGGAAATAGATTATTCCAGATAAGGGTTCGTGCGTTAGTGTCTCTCTCACTTGCAATAATCTATTACAATGGAGGGGATGATTAACTCTGTCCCTGAATATAAAGGATTATTTCATCAAAAGACTTTATTCATATGAGGAACACAGACAATAGTGCAAACTTTGCAAAATAGCTAGATGATCCACTGTCTTCAGTTAACAACGAAGGGACTGCTTGTAGTCTGGGTCTCTTGTGACCCATTACCAGTTTGTGCAGAGTACCAAGATAGAACAACCTGAGATTTGGGACTTAACAGATCAGAGGTCTTGCTTGCGTGTTGACTGAGTGCGAACTGCTTCTCTCGGCTGAGTTTTGGATATTGTTCAGCCCATAAACCCTTACGGTACGGAAATGGCTACTTCTGAGGAGGGAGCAACTGCATTTCTGGCAAAAGAAGAACACGGGGATATACGTAGGGCTTTTGACAAGGATATAGAGTGACTACTAAAATGCCCATTCCCCAACGAACCACTTAATCTTACTACCCGGCTTGACCCTTTCCGAAACTGCACCAAAAAATTACCAACTCAAGTTGCCCCTAGGACAATTTTTCACCCATGGTCTTAGGTATCCTATTCAAGGCAAATCCAACTCTATGGATTCTTGGTGTGGAGGTGGTGGTGGTGCATATATATATATATATATATATATATATATATATAATATATAATATATATATATATATATATATATATATATATATATATATATATATATATATATATATATATATATATATATATATATATATATATATATATATATATATATATATATATATATATATATATATATATATTTTATATATATATGTACACGCTTAAACCTTCCTATTTTGTTAGGTAAAACTCAAGAAAAACCACTAAAAAATCTTGTACTGGGGTTTTTATTAGTTTTTATCAGAAAAAGTGCATTTTTATGATGAAATCGATAAAAAAAACAGGGGGTTTCACTGTATGTATATATACACACACATACACACACACACACACATATAATATATAATATATATATATATATATATATATATAGTGTATACACACACACACACATATATATATTATATATATATATATATATATATATATATATATATATATATATATATATATATATATATATATATATAAATATATACACATATACATTTGTGTGCGTATGGATTTTTCATCACACAGGGATTTATATACAATCATCAAGCTACAAATTTCGTTTTTTCGTGTATATATATATATAGATATATATATATATATATATATATATATATATATATATATATATATATATATCACACACGCTGAAATGCATATTTAATGGCTTTATTATTTCAGGCCGTTTATAGTGAACTCTTCCGACTCGAAGATAACATGTATTTTATCCAAGTATGCATCCTCACATTTATAGAAATGTATCCGTGCAAATTCCTCAGTTATCTTTTTGATTGTTTGTCTGTCATTTCATATTCCTTTGAAGTGCACGCGAGGTAACTCAGCAAACACTTGCTTTTTAAGAAAACAAGTAATATTCTCTCTCTCTCTCTCTCTCTCTCTCTCTCTCTCTCTCTCTCTAGAGTCATTACGTAGTATTCATACAATGATTCGACATTGGTAGTTATGATTCCAGCTTTAAATGTCTAACATCAAGTAATACTGTGAGAAATGTTTTGAAAAATTATATATTAAAGATTCGTTACTGACGAAAAAGAATATACAGTTTTGAAGTAGCCATGCATGCACATTACATTTTACAAGTAATTGTAGCAGCAAGTACAATTGCTTGCATATTATCGTCGTCATTATTATATTAATTATCCGCAGTGCTACTCTAAGTTTTGACGGTATTTGTACCCAGCCTCAGCTCTGGTATGCAGGTTTTCCTTTTTGTATTGCCGAAGTGCATTCTCTTTATCCTTTGCGAAGTATTTCACTCTAGACCGCTGGATTAAATGGGGGTGGGGAGGGGGGAGATAGAGGTGCGGGGATAGGTAAGAGGTATAGAGAGAAAATGAAGGAGATTGAGGTTAACTACAGAGGGGGCAGACCCTCTAGGTTTGTCATTTTGAGAGTGGGACATTAGGCAAGATGAGTGTTGGAGCAAGGTCGGGCGGGTGGGGAAGGGGTGCGGTATCAGTGTGTTGATGATGATAAAATATTTTTTTAATTACTTTTTTTTTGTGGTGGTAGTGGGAGATGATTGGTAATGCGCTGATAATTAGATTGTCTCGTTAATCAAGTTGGTTATATGCCTCTATTGTTGTTACATTGTTGGGATAGTAAAGTTTGAGATATATCTAGAGGGGAAGAAGTGTGTATGTGGGCAGTAGAATGGAGGGTGAAATTGAAGGAAGTGAGGGGGGGAAAAAGAGGGAGCTGACCTTCCTTGTTGCTTCATTGATGAAG